>NC_090921.1:497442274-497745304 GCF_040938575.1 Ambystoma mexicanum | reverse complement strand
AAATGTGTCAAACGCAGCTGACAGATCTAATAAAACAACTGCACCAAGACTACCCTGATCCACCAGGTGAGCCAGGTCATCAAGTACTGAATTAAGGGCTCATTCAGTTCCCCTTCCAGGCCGAAAGCCAGATTGGAAAGGGTGAAAGTAAGAGGAAGATTCGAGAAAAGAGACAACAGAGGAGCGACGAGGGCTTCCGGCAATTTCATAAGGAAGGGCAATAACAAGATGGGACAGTAATTAGCCAACACATCTGAATCTAACAAGGGTTTCTTTAATAACGGAATCATAAGGGCATGTTTAAGTGAACGGGGAATCACTCCGTCCGTAAAGGACGCATTGACCGCTATAGTAATATGCGAGATAATAGCCCTTGAACTTTCCTTCAACAACGCCAAAGGGATGGTATCAGTTGGGGAGGCTGATTTCAAGCGTTGGGTAGCGGCAAGGATGTCAGATTCTGAGAAAATTGGAAAAGTAGACCAAGTCGCCTTAACCGAAGAGGGCTCCCTCGGAACATTAGCAGCCGGAGGATGTGCCACTCCATTGTTGAGGTTTGCACGGATAGAGGAAATCTTAGACACAAAAAAGGAGGAGAGAGAGTCACACAGAGCTTGAGATGGTGTAGCTTGTGTGCTGGTTGTAACAGGGGAGGATAGCGATTGAACAAGCTGAAACAGAGCCTTAGACTGATTAAGGGCTCCTTCAACTTTGCCGGCAAAAAAAGTTTTCTTTGCCTCAGTAACTGACTTATGATAGGCAGTGAGCAAACAACGAAAAAACAACCTTAGCCTCTACAGAGTAATCAACCCTCCATTTTCTTTCAGCCTGTCTACAACATAGCTTCTTAGCTCTAAGCTGTTTGGTGTACCACGGCTCAGAAGAGCAGGCTTTCTGCTTGCATATCCTGAGAGGAGCTAGCTGGTCTGCACTAGCTAAAAAAGCAGACTCCAGTGTCGGAAGAGAGCAACAGGTAGGCCGGCCACAGTGGTTTAGCAATGCGGCAGTTATGGAAGGGTTAGATACCCTGTGCCAGCTGCGTTTCAGGATAGCTGGTCTCGGTTGCAAAGAAATAGGAACAGACTGAGGGATCGCGAAAGGTACCAGACAATGATCTGATCAAATAGTAGGAATGGGGGCTAGGAATATGAGTGTGCATATTACCCCATATGCCAGATGGTATTAGACTGCACTGCCCACACCTAGTTTTGCATCCATGGTCATGGGGGCCATCGACTTCACTTGTTGTAGTACAAGCGTTCATGAAATCTGATGCTTGAGATGCAAACTTTTGAAAACTTGTACATTTGGGGGAATTCCAAGATGTTGGTTGTTATTTGTACTCATTATTTCCTTGAAGCATTGTCACATCCTATGTTTGTGGATACTAGGCCACTTATCAACATTACTACTCTCCTGTTTCTTTCCATGCCACTGGTTATGGCATGGATTATCGGGTCCGCAGACAGACAGCATGATCTGTTACCTCAGCGCATCAGGAGTAGAGCATTCTGCAGCCCCTCCTCCTGTCTGCCAAAGGCCGCAATCAGCCAGTCAAGTGCATGGCTGCTCTTTTTCTGCGACGTGAACATATCAGATTTGTGAACTGAGGTGTAGTGACACCAGCACCAAGGACTTGTGTCATCTCTCGTGTAGCAGTGGCATCCATGACTGCTTCCTTGCACAAACCCGTTCCCTCATATATTTCTGGAGGATGTTGGGCCTGGGTTTACATAAGAGGCCTCCGCATGAGCTTATTCTACTTCCGAATGAGATGTCGGTGTGCCTCCTGCATGTCAAACCTGTTTCCTATACGCCTGCTTGACCTGCTGCCGAGCTAACAGATCGTCCACAGTTATTACAGATTTGTGGTTTGGAATAATAGGATTTGATGACTGGCCATGCTGCAATTGCTGTGGTGGTGTATTTCTGTAGGCATCAGGCAGTGTGCACTGACTTCTATGGTGTTGCCATCATGTGGTGGCATTTAATTATTTCCCACCTTCGAATTCTTACTCTCCAGCTATATTTATTTATTTATTTATTTATTTGCATTTTTAGAGCGCACAGCTGCCCACGGGCCTCGTGGCGCTGTTACAAGAAGGTTTACTTAACACAGGCGAATAACATGAAAGGCAGTGGACATGGTTACAGACATGGTTGAAGGTACGAGGTTACATGGGACAGTGCAGTTTGGTATAGCAGTATACAGAAATTATTTGCATTGCAGTAGAGTTCACTTAAACAAGGTGGTTTTCAGAGCTTTTCTAAAGGCACTGAGGGATGTTTCCGCTCTCAGTTTGGGTGGTAGGGAGTTCCATGCTTTTGGTGCTAGGACTTCGAAGCTCGAGTTGGGGCAATAGCCCCTACTGTGTCTGTTAGTTAATGCCATGGTGTGACCTGGCTACAATCTACTAAAGTACTGCGTTTTTGTGGACATTGGATTTTGTGGTGCTGGTGCTGTGGTGTATTGAGTGATACTGGTTTCTCACTGGTCTTTTGACCTGTTGAACTCACTATTGCACTTTCTCCAGGATCTCTTGTAATGGTGTAGGAAACACCCGACTAATGCTCACTCCCACTGTGCATCATTCTTCTGTTTTAGGGGTTGTCTCTGGTTATATGTGGCCCTCAGTGATGGCCCATCTTAGCAATGGAGAGGATTTTACATTGGTACTTTTTTTAACAGTAGAGGCTAGTAATGGGCAAGTGTCCATATCTATATGTGCATCTTTGGTAGTCTTGTTCAAACTGCTCCCAAACTGGCCAGCAAATATTTGTGGGTAATCTTTTTAACATTTCAGTGACCGTCAAATAATTGCAGATCTTCTGGGGAGTGGACAAATTTGAGCCCCTCAATAGCACCTCATACCCACCTGGCTCCCAATCCTTGCTTACTTGTGTGATTCTGCAGTGGTGGGTGGTGATGGTTGAAACACATGGAGCAGTAATACATTTCTGGAATGTGTGTGTAAAACAATGCAAAGCAAAGGAACGAGATTCTGCCCCCCAATCAAGAAAATGTTCTAATATTGGGTGGAAATTGTGTATTTATTGCACAATTTTCAGAAGAAACTGGATGATGCACCCTCAAACTCTGAACTAAACACAACCAGTCCTCTACCGCACCACAAACAGCACACACTTCACAACACCCGACGCATAAACAAACCATACTCACTGACCGGTTTCTCCAAACCGAATCCGCCAAAACTCTCTTGCTCTTCTCCCTCTCACTCCTGATAACAAACCCCCAAATCCTCTTACGTTTGCAGACCCGACAGAGTACCAAGAGACCACGCAAGTGGAAACAGTGCATGGTATAAGACCCAGACTGGGTACCGGGCTCCTCCAACACCATTCTCCCCTGCACAGTGTCTGGGCCTACTGCGCACTTAGGGGCTGTAACTGTAACCCTACAATCCCCTGCCTCCTTGCACTTACCCAGCGCATCGCTGCCCTGGCTTCAGCTACTCAGAGTAATGCTTCCCTGATTGCACTTCCTCTGTCCCTGAAACTTCCCCCTTCTCCCCTACCCCTGCACTTTGCGAAGTCGCAGTGCCGATGTGAATGACATAGGCCTAGTAAGATCGTTTGCTTTGTCCTTCCTCGGTTTTTCCTCCCTTGTCTTGTCGCGCCTAGAAACACTTGTGTACAGGTGCGTTATAAATGACATATCATAT
The DNA here is from genome assembly GCF_040938575.1 of Ambystoma mexicanum. NCBI lineage: Eukaryota > Metazoa > Chordata > Amphibia > Caudata > Ambystomatidae > Ambystoma > Ambystoma mexicanum. The sequence continues at coordinate 497,741,621 of NC_090921.1, read as the reverse complement.
CATATAATTAACATTAACATGACACTCAAAGGCTTTGTATGAAATCTCGAAAAGGACCACATGAGATATTCTAATAATTAAAATATTAGTTCTGCCAAAGTGAAAAGAAGCATTTTGCCACTACTAATCATTTATGTACTGATTACAAAATTGTATGCTGAAAAGAAACACGTAGGGCCTGATTCACTGAAGCATTTTATAATGGCACAATCCCATTGTAAAACATTTTGTAAATCAGGCCCTGAATGTGCAGCAGACATATAGTTGTGTCATATAAGTGAATCAGTGCCTTATACAGTATGGAACCACTACAGGGGCGAAAGATGAGTGGCGAGCATGAATGAGACCAGCTTTTAGTACTGTAACCAGAGGCGTTATAGTTATACCAGTCTAAAATACATACTCTCTGAAGAAAGGTGATGCACACCATTATTGGTTGATGAAGTATAAATTACAATTGTCAGAAAATAAAATACAATCCGAACGGCTAGTGTGTGCCAAGAGGAGGCATGGTACTTCCAAATATAACCAATATTTTCTCAGATGATGTAGGTAGTCAATAACATCACAGAGGCTCTCAAATATTCCAGGGCTTGCTCATACAATATTGTTTTGAATCAGAGGCGTCGCTGGAGGGTTGGGAGGGGCTATAAAGCCCAAGGTCTTTTGATTCTAGCCCTGAATAGAAGATCAGGGGCTACAACCAAAAGGCAGGCTAGCCTCGAGTCCCGACAGTCCCAACATTACCGTAGCCCTGGATCTTTTCCAAACATAGCAACACCCCTGTTTTGAAGAATGGGTTAAAATGGTGCATTATACAGCACAATTGCTGTGAAAAATTGGGTAAAAGAGCAGACAGTTTGCAATCGGGTTTTATAGGGGAGCAGATGAAAACATCCAATAGATGCAAGTCACCAACAATATCAGGACCATTAAAAGTTAAAGCAAGTATTGTGACAAGTGCATTGCATTATTATGTTTCGTGTTTTCACTGGGCTGGTTTGGCAATGCCTCCAAAATGGGTGCTAATTGACTATTGCATTTTATGAGAACAGATGTGGATGCACTAAAGACACTTGGTTAATTGCCCCCCAAGCACACCTCGCTTGCCATTGGTTAAATCTAAATTCGAAAAGCTGCTGGGCCATACACTTATGTCACAATAGATAGATTTCTCATTCATCATTTTTGGGAAATAAGGGGTCTTCCTTGTTCATGTCATACAGCGGATGCTCCTCCAAATCCCACACTTAATATGCTTGACCCTTCCTCACAGTTATTTTAGTTTGTGCTTTTGGATGGAGCTTACCTAGAAGCCGAAACGAATGCATTGGAGTACAGGTGGGAAGGGGGTGCCATGTGAGGTGGGACACACAGCTTGTGCTTGTTGTTTGGTTATTTACCCACCCATTGACTTGAACATGGTCACGCTAATCCCTATGGTTGTTCTGGGACCACTACTTCCACCCCGCACCCCCAAAAAAACATACTCCTGGGATCTCTTTGAGCTCGTTCTATTAAGCAGTAGCATGATACATTCGCCTGCCAGTGTTCTTTCTAAGCATTCTGCTGCGAGTTAATGGCTTAATTCCAGCTGTAAATGCACTACTGGTGTAATAGAAATGCCTTAACCTAGTGTTCCTTCGGCCTCTTGATTTATATATCTTACATGCACAGAAGTCCTTTTAAAATAAGAAAATGACAAAGCCAACAGTTATGGCTTGTATATAGGTGTTAGATAGGCATTGGCTAGGTACTGCCATGATGTGCCCAGTTAATCGCTCAATTTTTCAGTTATTGCGGTCTTATAGCCAGGTAGTTCCATTATATCACTGCCTACTAAATCCTTATCCCATAATTACACAAAAGCTTGAAAGAGTGGACAGGGTTGCATTATGCCTGGAAAATATCACCCCAACATAGCACAGTGACACACTGAGCATAAAATCAAATTACGAGGACACCAGACCTTCCGGCATGGAGGGTTCAGTTAGGCACAACTCTGTTTCGTTGCTACATTGATCCCTGTGGTTTTGCACCTAGAGGCAATTCAATTTGCAGTGCCTGTCATCCTGTGCATTATAAAAGCCAACATCTTATTGCAGAAAGCAAAGAGGGTCCCCTGCTCTAAGACCTTCCACTTGGCAGTTCGAGGGAAAATAGAGTCTGATGAGGCTCGGGTGAGGCCCACCATAGACCGCACAAGATTGAGCCATGCTTGGAATCAAGGAGGAAAGACAGCTGAAATAACTGTCTGATGTGGAAAGGGAGGGTAGAGATCAGGAGGCAGGGGGCTGGTTCAATCAGTGTGTAAGTGATACTGCTGCCAAAGGCCTGGGAACAATGTTGAGGCCAGTTATTGGCTGAAGTGTTCCTGTGTGGGGGGAGGAGGGATGTGCAGGGGGATTCATTTGGGCCACATGTTTAACACCTTAAGTGCTCAGGAAGAGTATGTTCGTCCTGAATTCCCACAGGGAATCATAATGACGTTGCCGACCAGCAAGCAACCATTCTAGAGAAGGCGTTAAACAACTTCAATTTCCATGCCCTTAATAGTGTGCCCACTCATATTAGGGGTCACACCCTTGACTAGGTTGCAGTAAATAATCTCGAAGTCAATGCGATGGACACTTTCCCTTGCATCTGGTCTGACTACTATCAAGTTTCTCTTACAATCCCTACTCCTGGCCCATCTCCTAAACCACTAAACCCTCAGAAAACTGTCATAAACCGGAACTTTAAGAATATTACATAGCTTTAGCTGAGAGACTACCTTGACAGCATCATGATCACATCTGATCTGGACACTCCTATTCTTACCGACACCTTTAATAACCTTATGCTCTTCACGCTGAATTGTATGGCGCCGGTTAGGAGCAAACTGGTTAGAGACAATCCTTCTCACCAGAAATGGTTCACACAGGATCTATGCCAAATGAAAATTCAGAAACGTCAGGCAGAGACCAAATGGCTTAAATGCCCTTCAGTAGACACCAAAGCCCAGTGGAAGATCTTAGACAAACACTACAGGACAGCTATTAACAAAGCTAAAAAAAAGTTTTTATAACATATAGAGGAAGCAAACAACAGTTCAAAAAAACGTTTTGGGATTGTGAAGTCATTAGAGAAACCCAATACTCTTTCCATTGCTATAACTCCCACGGACCAAGTCTGTGCTGATATACAGACTGCCTTCGAAGCCAAGGAGCACAAGCGCGGGACGAAATCAGAGCTAAACTCTCGAGCTCCACAGGTGGCAGCTCTGGAAATGCACTCAATTCAGTTCACAAGAGTATTCCAAAAATAACACCTCTGCCAGTGGTATTCATATAAAGTATTTTCCCAACATTTCTTATAGCCATTATCAACTTAAATGTGAATTTAAAAATAGATAATGTACAGTAGTGGTGTATAAAACTACTGTACGGTTTCGTAGAGCACATAAAGGCCATTAGTGGTGTGTTTGTGCACTACATAGGTAAGGTGGTGAGGGGGAGGAGGTTTAGAAATATCCACTTTTTCACCCTCTTATCATGGCCAATGTTTGTATTGAAGAGACGCACCCGGACTTGCCTTCTGTACAGTAAAATATGTTAAACAATTTTATGTGCATCTTCACAAAATGATTTACAGTGGCAATGCCAACATACATATCATGGGCACAGCTTCATGAAAGTGGCTCATAAGGGCAATGCTGGCATATGTTGTGGACATAGGCATCTGTTATTAAGTGCTCCTGTAGAGATATTAGCTCTTGTGTGTGTTAGGATTGAAATTGTTGTGATATTGTACAAATTGTATTTTCATAGCAAGTTAGCACATATATTTAAAACTAATATCATGGCCTAGAGTTTCATTCTTAATAGGTTGCTTTGCTTACGTCTGTGCAGAACTGACATTGAAATTGAAATAGTCACTTTGTAACTGGCAGATCTAGATTTTAAACCTCATTAGGGTACCTCCAGCACTGCAAGTTGAATAACTGTTGTTTGCTAAATTGCTAAATTGAAAATGTGTGTAGCACAAAATGTGATCATTACACTCTGTTTACTATTCAAGGCACCGACCAAACACTTACAGTAGCCCCCGGTGTGTGTTTTCATTGCACTACGCTCAAGGGTGGGAAAAACTACATTTTGCAACTGCCCAAGCGTATTTATATCAAATCCCGGCACACCAGAGCTAAACTGGTCCTTGCCAGCCTTATATCCAGGGCTTCTCTTTCTGACCCGCATTTAGCTCTTGTGCTAGGATTGAAATTGCTGTCATATTGTGTGAATTGTATTTTCATAGCAAGTCAGCACGTATATTTAAAACTAACATTTAAAACTAATATCAGGACCTAGATTTTAATTTCTAATAGGTCGCTTTGCTTACCATTCTGAAAATCTGTGCAGAACTGAAATTGAAATTGAAATAGTCACTTTGTATCTGGTAACATCTAGATTTGAAATCCCATTAGGGTACCTCCTACGCTGCACGTTGAATAACTGTGTTGTTTGCTAAATTGCTAATTGAAACTGTGTGTAGAACAAACTCCTTGTGACCATTACACTCTGTTTACTGTTCAAGGGACCGACCAAGCACTTCCAGTAGCCCGCGGTGTGTGTTTTTCATTGAACTATGCTTAAGGGTGGGAAAAACTACATTTCCCAACTGCCCAAGCGTATTTAGACCACATCAAGGCACACCAGCGCCAGCGCACCAGGGCTAAGCAGGTCTTCGCTGATCCTAGTCGATCCTCGTCGTCTCCGGCATTACTCTGCCCTCTTAATCAAATAACTCTAGGTGCATTACTCTCTCTCTTCTTGTGCACTTAATTATTGGTTGGGTGCTATATGTTTCCCAATTAAATCAAATTTGTTGTTGGCTGCTCAATAGCGAACCGTCTTGCCATCGTTAACAAATGCAAACAATTTGACGCTAGGAATGATCTTTCTCAGCTTCATGGAAACATCCTATGCCCTAACCCAAATACAACCTTAATCGCATTGCATGGTCCTACTCTGACCTCAATAGAACAGGATCTATCCCTGCTCGGAGATTCCTCAAGGTTTCTCCAGCACTGGAAGACTCTTACTGAAGGAGAAGAAGTCCAGCCTCAAATAAATACTCCTGATAAAGCATGCTCCCTTGATTTTGCTGAGATTATCCCCCTGCACCAAAAGCAGGATTTTGCTCCCTCTCAGTAACTCAGTGGACTGCGTTGTTAAACCAATGAAGGAGCTGGGAGAAAATACTAGGTCCTTGAACAGCCATGCTCGGGGTATACACAATCTCATAGTGAACAATAATCTAGATATACTGTGTCTCACAGAAACATGGATCATGGATACCAGTGGCCCTATGATCGATCTGGCTGTCCCGGAAGGGTATTTGATTTTCTGTAAGAACCGGGAACATAGATATGGAGGGGAGGGGTAGCATTTATTGCTAACATTAAATTGGAATCTTTCACCTCGCCACGTCCCTGCCAAGACTAAGAGATTGTGCACATTAAAATGACCCAGACAAACCAGAGTTGCATCACTTTTAGCTTGATTTATCGCTCACCAATAACGATGACAGGCTTCAATGAGGAAATCGTACAACTACTGAGTAATTTTACTGGCCCTAACTGTGCTACACTTTTTCTAGGAGGCTTGAACCGGTGGCAAGGAAATCCCTTGGATAAAGAGGCATTAGAGCTTGAATCAGCTCTGAACAACATTAAGTATCAAGTTCACAATAATGAGCCCACTACTGGAAATAACAACATACTTGACTGGGTAGTTACTAGAAATCTCACAACACACATCAACCGCACTACTTCGTCCATATGATCAGAGCATCATATCATGGATTTCCGAATCCAGGTGAAAGACCATTCCCCAAAAATTCAAAATAACGCTAAAATAATCAACAGCTAAAATTTCAAAAAGGTGTACACTCCACACATTCAAGCCTGCCTGTATTCATGATGTGTACAGAAGCCACATATTCAGCAGAATCTCTAGTGACCACTTTCACCAGAATTTTCTTGGGAGATGTTAGATAAAACAGCCCCCCTTTGACCAAAGCTGGTCAGGGAAAACAATGGGCATCAAAAATGGTTTACGTCGCCGCTTACTGTACAAAAAAGAGAAATCCATCTGAAGAATACAGAACTGCTTGGAAAGTTGTTGAAAAGGCATATAAACTTAACACAGTGGAAACCAAAAAGAACTACTTTAACACACAGATCAGTGAGGCCACAAAAAGTACTGGAAAACCTTTCAAGATGTTAAAATCACTGGAAAAACCTTTTTGCCCACAAAGCAGGACTGCTTAATAGTTCAGGCTGCCTTTGACGCAAAAGTAAAAAAAGCAAGATATTAGATCAAATACTCTCTGTCCACCTCCATTGTGACTGAGGATCTGTCGGCGGCGGATCCCATGGTCAACAAACATCCCGCTTTCATCTTCATGTAGGGGGTGCTATCTTCATGCGACCCTCCTCCTGCCCCGAAAGTATCCTCCCGCCCAAATTAATCTTGGAGCATAAGGAACTATTTGCACCATTCCTTACTAGATTAGTGAATTCATCTTTCCGGGACAGTTCTGTTCCTGATTGAATCAAGGCGGCCACGGTTACTCCACTCCCCAAGAAGCCTGGAATGAATCCTAAATACCCAAGCAACCCTAGACATATTACAAACTGTAATGGTCTGTAAACAATCCTTGACAAGTTCACCACATTCCAACGCCAATCCATCATAGTACAGAATGGCGTCCTCCACAATAGGCAATCAGGATTCCGATCAGCATATAGTACAGAGACGGCGCTTGTTGATCTCCAGTCACATATGTTAAATATCATGGATGGGAAAAATCCAGGATTCTGACCTTACTCGACTTGTTGCAGGCATTTGATTTACTTGACCACAAATGTCTTTTACATGCCCTAGGTCATCTGGGAAATGGCTCTAACGAGGCTGTTGGATGGTTCCACTCCTTTCTTTCAAAACGAGTGTCCAGAATTCATTGGGAAGCAGCTTCCTCTCCAGCGGCCTCCATCCAGTGCGGCATACCCCAGGGAGCATGCCTGTCTCCCGTTCTGTTTAACCTCTACATAAGACCACTCTGCACGCTCATTGAGGACTCAGGCGTATTACTTAAAAACTACGCTGAAGACATGCAGCTTGTCCTTGAAGTCAGCAGTGTCTATTCATTTATTTATGTGTGTATTTGTATAGTGCACCAAAACCGTAGGCATCAGGGCGCTGTTGCAGACAGATATAGGTTACAAAAGGAACAATGCCAACACAAAGTCAAGGTGATGTACAAGGCATGTAAAAGTTCAGTTACAGTGGAGGAAGTCACACCAGTTGCTTTGGGGGAAGTAGAAATAGGTTACTGTATCCCGGTGCCATTCTCAGGGGGGGGGTTACTATGTTGATGTTAATTGTCTAGCATGAACAACCAGGTATTGAGTTTTTTCCTGAATGACCAGTAGGAGGTATTAGCTCTGAGTTGGGCAGTTAGGGCATTCCAATGTTTGGCTGCTACTAGAGGAAATCTACGTTCTCCCGATTTTTGGAGTTTAAATTTGGGTGTCAGCAGCGAGTTCGCCAGGGAAGTTCTAGTTGGTCTGTTCGCTTGCGTTTTCTTACATTTCCTGGTGAAGTATTTAGGGGCATTATTGGCTAAGCATTTGTGTGTGATGTTGAGACTTTTGAAGTGGATTCTCTCTCTTATGGGGAGCCAGTGGGCATTCCTTCTGGCAGTCGAGATGCTGCTCTAAGAGTGTTATTCTGGATAACTTGAAGTTTCTTTAAATTACTGGAGGAAGTTTCGGCAAAGAGGGCATTGCAATAGTCAAGTTTTGATAGGATAAGGGATCTGGCTAAGCTCTGGCAGCTGTCAGTGGAAAGGAAGCATCTATTGGATTAATTCGTTTTGTAGTGTAGGCTGAGGAAGAGGCTATTGCGCTGACCTGCTTAGTTAGAGTACGGGAGGCATCTAGATATACTCCCAAGGTTTTTACTGCTTCGCAGATAGGAATGAAATTTCCATCTATCATGAAGGAGACATAGGATTTGTCCAGTTTGTTTAGTTAGTTGTGGGAACCAACGAGTAGGACCTCTGTCTTGTCATCGTTGAAGCAGAGGGCATGTGTGGCCATCCACGCCTGGATGCTTTGGTAGACTGAGTTAAAAGCCGTAGAGTCAGTGTCATAGTTGCCTTTGATGGGAATGAGAATTTTGGCATCATCTGCATAGTTAGTGTAGAAGATACCCACAGCGTCAAGGCTATCAAACAGGGGCTTTGTAAAAATATTGTAAAGTGTGGGAGGGACGCATGAGCCTTGGGGGACATCACAGGAAACTGGCACCGGGTCTGCTGATGGAGAGAAAACTCTCATGGTTCTATTGGACAAGAAGGATTTGATCCAGGTTATTGCCTTAGGTGAGAAGTGAGCTGCTGATGCCAGGTGAAGGCATAATGTTTCGTGGTCCACCAGGTCGAATGCGGATGAGAGGTCAAGAAGAAGATGGAGGAAAACTTTGCCGTTGTCAATGCATTCGTCCATTTGAAGCTTTAGACCAAGGAGAGCTGATTCAGCTCCCCGGACCGGTAGGAAGCCTGACTGGCGTAGGCCAAGGAGATTGTTACATTCCAAGATTTTCAATATGAATGGGACTGCTGTGATAGGGCGATAATTCGTTGGTATGCTGGGGACAAGAGCTTTTTTTTTTTTTAGAAGTGGGAGGACCCTTGCCTCTTTGAGATTAGAGGGGCCGTACTAGTGTTGAAGGAGGAGTTGACAATGGCCGAAATATAAGGGGCTAGATCGGCGCAGCAGTCTTTGATGACTGAGGCCGGGCATATGTCGCCTTGGCATCTGGATGGTTTGAAACAGCTGATGATTTTGTTTACTTCCTGATCAGATACCTGAGTACTTGTGTGAGTGGAGGTGGTGGGTCTTAGAGCATGAGTTTGTCTTTTTTTATTGGATTTTCATTTGATGTGTCGCTAATTTATCCAAGAGTGCATTTTGGATATTAGTATACCAGGCATAGGGCCTCATTACACAGATGGCGCTAAGGGATTACCGGCACCGATAAGGGCACCGGTGCTGGTAATCCCTTAGCGCCATACTACGAGGTCCCTCAGCGGGTCCCGTCCTTAACGTGTGGCCAGACCACACGTTAAGGAAGGGACCCGCTGAGGGACTTCAGGGCAAATAACGGTACCGCTAATAGCGGTACCGTTATTTGCTCCTTCCCCATTCCCATTGAGCCCTATGGGGGCTCAAATGGGAATGGGGAAGGGCCTTGGTGAATGGGGAATTACCACCCCGCCAACCTTGGAATGGGGCAGTAATTCCCCCATTCACCAAGGCGGAATCAGTAAAACACCGGCAGCAACCATGGCGCTAATAGCGCCATGGTTACCGCCGTCCTTGTAATGAGGCCCATAGTCCTTGTCACAAATGGTTGGTGGAGCAGTGCGGGGTCTCTAGTTCACGAAGTATGGTGAAGAGCTCTCTAGGGCTTGATTTGGCATTGTCGAATCTGTCATTATAGCATTCTTTTTTTCCTTGGCAAATTGCTAGTTTATTTGATTTTGAAAGGGAAGTGAATAAAACTTTATTAGAGTCTGATGACTTCTTTCTCCAAGACGTTTCTGCTACACGCTTCGTGGAGCATAGGGTTTTCAGGTTGGCCATGTACCATCTGCTCAGGTGAGCTAAGGGTTTAGGCTTATGCTCTCATAGTGGAGCAAGTTTGGCGATGGTTTGAAGTATAGTGTGATTATAGATGTTGACCAGATTGGTGGTGTCTTGAAGCAGTAGGTCAGGAGTGATGAGGGGCTCCAATAGTGGGATGATGGTGGCATAGGTAATGTTACACAATCTCCTAGTTAGAGTTGCTGGGTGGACTGGATGGGTTTTGCCAGGGGATCATGCACAGGAATGGCAAAAGAGATCACATTATGATCTGACCAAGGGCATGGTAGGTTAGTTAATATCTTTAGGTTGCAGTTACATTCTGCCAGTCAGTCAAATGTCTGACCTTTAATGTGTGTAGGTTTGCAGATATAGCGATTAAAGCCCAAGGCACTTAGCGACAGAGCGGGGGAGTCCACTGGGTCCTTAAGGCCAAGGTTGAAATCACCAAGGATAGCGGTTCTGGATAGAGGTTTGGTTTCTGCAGATAGTAGTGATACCATGTCATCCTCGAAAGAGGAAACAGGTCCTGGTGGCCTGTATATAAGGTGGGAGTTCAGTGTGGTTGTGAGGGAGAGGGTTAATTTGATGGATAGAAATTCACCCGATTGAATGGCTGAGTTGTTTGTTTCATGAATGGATAGTGTTTTCTTCGCGATGAGTGCTAATCCGCCCCTTTGGAAGTGAGTCTGTCTTTCCTACAGATAGTATAGTTCTCAGGGATTGCCAGGGATAAAGTGGGCCCGATGCTAGGTATAGCCATTTTTCTGTGATGGCCAGGATATACAGGTTGTTAGTTACGATGCGGTCATGGATATCGAGAGCGTGTGCAGGTAAAGATCTGACATTAATTAGTGCTCCTTTAAGCTCGACGAGGGGTGGACATGTGCCCATCAATCCCTTGATGACTGTGGTTGTGGGGACGTGGTGTCTAGTGTTTGTGAGTTTAGTCAGGGAGGATATTGGGGTTTTGGGGCTCTGGCATGCCCATAAGTTGTTAGCATCATAGACTGGCTGCTGTGCACTAGTTTGGGATGCTTTGTTTGTGTTTGCGCATGATAGGGGGGTTCCTAAGACGTTGGTAGCAGCAGAAGGTAATACATAGGCATGAGGCAAGTTAGGTAATATGTGCACAGCTTTGCATAACTTTGCAGAGGGAGGGTTGGGCCCTAATACTTTAGTGGTAGTAGGAAGTCGTACATTGGCTCCTAAAAAATTGCTCAGAGTGGTGAGTAATAGATTGGGATGAGGCAATACAGCGGAAATATTGTCCAAAATAAAAGATGGAGGTAGTACATTAGTTCCAGAAACATTGCTCATTGTGGTGAAAAATACATTTGTGTGAGGTAGTACCGTGGCGATTTTGTCAAAAGTGACAGAAGGTTGTGGTACATTGGTTCCAAGAACATTGCCCAGACTGGGGAATAATACATTAGGATGAGGCAATAGAGTGTCAACTTTGATCGGTTTGGCAAAGGGCACTGAGGAATAGGTTGTGGTCAGGCTTGCCTGAAGCCAGGTAGGCCTTGAGGCATTGGTCGCGTACATGCAGGATATCAAGGCGTTGACAAGGTTAGCAAGGTAATTAGTGTTACTTTCTGGCTCAATAGGATAAAATGATGTCGACGGTGGTGGGCTGGTGAGGCTTGAGGTTTTTGAATACCCAGCGGCCAGCTGGGAGCCTAGTCGATCATTTCTGATGACCGTTGGCGTGGGTAGTGCTTAGGCACAGATATGTTTCAGGAGGTGAGAATTTAAGCGCATGTTTCTGGTGATTGTAGGACACGGTTTCCACTTCCCGGTCATGTTGAGGTAGCAGTCTTCGTGCAGAGATGATGCAGGTCCTTATAACGCATTGGGCACGCACTTCGCAGGAAGTAGGAAGGGATGAATAAAGGAGGAAGCCTGACATGGTAAATCTTTTGGATGGGTTATGCGTTCGGATTTTCGGTGGCATGTCAAGGTCATGCTGCAGAGGTACGGGCTCAATGGGTGCTAGGTGGGAGAGCTTGGGGCAGGGCAAGTGTAGTAAGGGTGCTGGAGTATGGGGATTTTGGCGGCCATAGGCCCACAGGGCAAGGGGCTGCAAATGGACAGAGTGCTCACCTCCCGCTTCAGCTCTACTACAGGTGCCATACCTGATGCTGGTGGAAGTATGGCCAAAATTGGGTTGGCAAGGCATTTCAGAGATTCCTCCTCAACGTAGCTTGAAACTGGAGACACAGGTTGCCGATGCAGTTACATTTTCACAGATGATGGTCGGTGGTGAATGCAATCCCGGCAGAGACTTTTCTGGACCATTCCCTTGGCCTTAGGTGATAGCCGGCAATGCCTGCCGGCTGGGTTCTGGAATCTGTTCAAAGCAGTGCCTCGGCCAATCAGCTGATTGCGAGAACTGCGATGGGTATGAGGTAACAGAACAAATACATGCCACTGCGGTGGCCATCTTAGTGAGTACAGCACGGTCTGTGCAGGCTGTAGGTACTGGTCCATGTGGCAATGTCTGGAGTGTGCAGATGAATCCTCGGTGGGGGCACATCAAAGGGGCCATGGATAGTGACCCAGCCAGACCGGCAGAGACTTTGCTGGACCATTCCCTTGGCCTTAGGTGATGGTCTTGATTCTGCCAACCTCATCAGCACGTACAATCTAATTGAGTTTTGGATGTCCAGAAATGGGCTAATCCTCAATGGTAGCAAAACAAAGTCCCTCATCTTTGGTTCACGGCAGGCTCTCTCTAAACTAACCCCAGATTGTAAAAGATTTAAAATAGAAAATAGCATCGTACCAGTGCAAGAACCATGGGCATCCTGTTGCAGGCCTCCTTGAATGCAGATGCTCATATTAACCAGGTTAGCCGGAAATGTAACTACTATCTCCGCCTGCTCAAGAACATCAGCCCTTTTCTAACCGAAATGAACTGTTCAACCATCAACCGAGCCACTACCCTATCAAGGTTCGATTACTGTGATTCCTTGCTAATTGGTGCCTCCAGTTCTAGTTTTAAAAAATACCAAATTTTACAGAATTATGTTGTGCCTGACAGGAGGGACCTCCATTGGCTCCCGGTGTGGGAACGCATAAACTTTAAAGTTGTCCTATTTGGAATGGCTCCCTTAAAATCTTTGATCTCCCGCTACACTCCCACCAGAGCAGTGCATTATTCCAACTTGGTGCAGGTGAAGTGTCCTGGATTCAAGCGATCAAACAGACTTGGTAGATCGTTTTCAATAAGTGCTGCCAAGTTCTGGAACACTCTGCCATTAGTGCTTAGGTTGGAAGAAAATATTAGGACTTTTCTTAAGGTATTAAAATCCTTCCTATTTAATTAACTGACCACTCAATCTCATGCTGTCCTTCCCGGATCTTGATTGTCCTGTCTTACCTGTTCGTATGATTGCGTAATTGTTGCGACCCTATGCTTACGGGCTTTTGGTGCGGGCTTTTGGCGCACTATAAACAAATAAACAAATAAACAAATAAAATAAAATTTGGTGCATGGCATAGCATGGCATCTACTTGATTTTGTCATGTGCTTCCCTGCAGAACCAATTGTATATTGTCTTTTTCCTCATTTTTCTCAAAAATGTTGCTTACCAATGCACCATATAAAGTAATTATTATTACATTACTTAAGGCCTCCTTGCTATACTCAGTATCATGTGCTAATTTCACATAGGAGATGTTAATGCTACACCAATACAAATATTCACCTGCCACCTCTGACCTTGATTCAGTTACAATGCAGGCACCCCTCTGGACCAGAATCTGCCTCTGCCAATGGTAAGCACATAATAATGTTAACCGGTTGCAAGCAGTGGTGGCAGGTGCTTTGCTATGTCACGGGCAGAGCACTGCAACATTTGTTTTAACACAAGGTGAAAGATATAAGGGTTAATGCACAAACATGCATCTTTCACCCAATACAGCATGCAGTGCGCCCCTGTCTGTATTGTGCCATGCACTTCTTTGAGGAAGTTGGGTGTCTCCCTCAACAGGGTTTGTGTTATGTCACTGTCCCACAATGTTTTATTTGGGAGCTTTCATAGCACATGTTGCCAACTGAACCACCTCATGTGCACATTTCATGTGAGATTGGAACAGCAATCGGAAAATACACTAACACAAGTTCACATATCTTCATCCTCTGCAGGTCATTCCATGGTGCCCACAAGTGAATGTCATGTGCCTGATCGTTCAGTATTTGGCACCCAGCTGTGCAGATGAAAGGAACTTAAAGCATTTATCTAAAGCATGAGACGCTGAAAAGCTGTCAATTGATTTGATTCAGTTGCATGGAAAAATATTCTACCAATAAGGCAAGTAGATCGCGGTTGCATCATGTAATGAACAGCACCGACATAAGGCATGGAGGCTGACACAATTTAAAGCAAGGTGAGCCGGTATAATGCCTCACTTCAGTTAGGATTCCTGTTTCAGTTACCACGAAAAGGGTACACACGCAGGAGCCAGGTATATACTTCCATGATAGACAGTAATGGACGAATGACACAGATTGTGACATTCTTAAGGAAAATACAGGCATGCGTTTTTAATGGGTGCATCCCTGCTACACATAAAGCAAAAACCTAGTTTGATTGTTGAAATGTGTATTAGCTAAAGTCAACCAGGAAAGCAAAACATCTTTAATATGATGAGCCCACATGTGACGTGTACCAAATAGAGGAAATTAGTGTTTAATCAAGATGAAGAAATTAAACAAGTTTTTTTTATTGCAATGTGTCTTCTTTGGAGAGGATATGTTGAATGTAAAAGATTGGAATCACTGAAAACAATTTGATAAGCATGGCTTATATTTCTTTGATGCAATTGAAGCCAATAAGCGATTCATTCATATAACATCATATGATATTCTGAGTTGGCTTTGGGCAATGGTGGTTAGCTTTCCAGTGAAATCCTAGTCATTTCTTCTGTTGTAGTCCTGCCGTGGGGTGAGTTCAGTTCATTCTGAGTTCATATGGAGTGGAAAGATGTAATTTTTTGTTACCATGAAAACTCATCACGTTCACAGTAATACAAAGGGCCATGTGGTCTAGGCCTCCAAGTTAATAAAGGGCCCCTTATAACTTTATGAAACATGATCGTACATAGTCATGATGAATGTACAGACATGCACTTAGGCGGAGAAATTTCAGAAATCCATATTTCATCAATGTGCCCTATTGCTACAATGAAATATGGAATACAAATGATTTGCATTCAAAAGTACTAAGAGGAAAATTAGACTGCACCATCTTTCCACATGTATAGAAATTATAATCAACTTGTGAAGAGTGGCATGTCTGACTGTTAAGCAAGCCAATAGAAATATGTGATCAATCAAAATGTGTGATATAGTCAATGACATAGCAAGGAACCAAAAGCTGAATTAAAAGATGCCATCTGTTCCAAATGGATAAGTGCTGAACCTGGACATTACGTGGAGAATTGGGCCCTAACCATGAAAATATTACCTGGAGCAGACTTGCTTTCTAACAGGGAAGAGAGGATGACTGGAAGCTCACAAAGACCCATTCTTACTGTGCCTTAATGTATATTTCAAAGTGAGCAGAAAGATCCCCCCAAAGGCAATTAGAACAATCCCCTAAAATCATTGCTCTGCTAAGTCTCTGGAGTCGAGGGCACTGGGGAACTGATGAAACAAGGAGTATTCATTCCAAATAGAATATTTTGATATTTTTGTGTGAAATGCAACAGTACATTCCTACTATATTTAAAGCCAATAGAGATTTTACTGCTTGTACAAAACATGCATTTTTCTGCGCACAGAGCACAACGGCTGATCAATTTAAAAATCAGAATGAGAACAAGGTATTTTAGTTTGCTAGCGTGAGTTATATTCTACTTTCATTGTAATAAAGCTGAGAGATTAAATTTAAATAAGAACAAAAATACTTTTTCTGTGCTATGTGCACTGTGTAAAACAGAACGCACTTCCCAGTGCCGACAGTGCAGCATTTTGAAAATGATAGCTGAAATAAACTGAATCCTGCAGTATTTACAGGTATAGTCTAACACTTTGAGCTGTGAATCGGTGCCCATGCTTCTTAGCACAAATAGAACCTTGTTTGATGATTTGCGACCTGTTAAAGCCATAGATGTGTAAAAATGTGAATGGGGAATTGAAAGGGAGTTTACCCATCCTAATTTCATTCCCAAAGAAAATCACACGAACATAAATAACATCATCTCCTCTTTCTTGATGTTGAACATTATAGGAAGGGATCTGCGGGATCCTATTTGCAAAGTGAAGTGGCAGGGCTACTCATCCTCGTATTAGAAAATCATAAAACCCTTTTTCTATATTTTATATATTAACTAATATCCTATGTTTCTAAATTGATTTGATAGCTCTGCATTTCTAACCTAAACTTGCAGGTATAGATGAAATTCTTTATAGTTTACATCCAAATAGCAGGTACAGGCTAAAACCCCACAACCTCACATTCATGCCGTGGGCGAATTGATATAAATATGCGTACATAAATGGCAGTTTTAATTAAACTGTTTCTGATACCAATACTTGTTGTTAATGTTATGTGACTGCATATGTGTGCCAATTCATAGCGAGATTGTCACAGGCAGGCTAAATCTAATTGTGTGTGTATGTTTTCAACAGTCATGTATAATATTGTGGGGACTTTCTCTGCATAAAGAAAGAGGACTACTGACTTATTTAATTTAAATAAATCAGAGTTTGATCATCAATAAATTGTTTATTGTTCCAGAATTGTGGGATTAGACTGAATACCAAGGAGTGCAACATCAGGGATTGCCAAAGAATAACATATCAACAAATATCGCTTCCCAGCCTGCCAAGATGGAATGTGAATCACCTTCACGTGTATACCTGGAATTAACTTCATCATCACAAGAACACAGAGAACAGTTTATCTCATTAACATAATTTATTTATTTATTTATTTATAGTGTAATTGGTTAATAAAAACCTTAAACACTTACACAAATTCAATCTTTACACATACATTAAGATTTTAAAGCATATAAACATTATGATATGAATCAATCAAACAACACTATTATGCAAATCTTGTGCAAATTCATCTTATATAGCCTGTAAGTCCATCGCATACAAATATACTGACCCTAATGCAATAAAGCAATAAAAAAACATTAAATGACATTCAAATGCATTGAGGCATTGAAGCACTAAATGCTAAATGAAATTGCACATCTAATAAAATTAAGCATATAGGCCTCCTTCATAGCTGAATATTCAAAGACGTACCTATTCAAGTAGCGGTTACAAACTCCCATTTCTTAACAATCTCTTTCCATATGAAATAGGCCGCACCAACATACATCAGAGGAGAAGCCATATAGATACTTCACCAAACTGATCAGTTACTATCATCATTAAATCAATTGTCAGATCCTTATACCCACTACAGTATAACTCAGATAATTTTTTCACAATTCGTCAACAGGTGTCTAATTGTTTCCACCTTATCTTTACACATCCTGCAGACTATGTTCTCTCTTGGTATACCTGTCCAGCCTCCCACATACTCAAAGCATGGAAGAAGATTAAATCTTAGTAACATAATAAACCTGGACAGTTCCATATTTGCAACTTTAAAAATATAGCTTCTAGGTTTAGAAGCTTCCAATCCTTGTGAACTATATTCTGTAAACTGTTTCTTATTTCCAAGGGAATCTAGGTTATTACACATGTCCCACTCTATTGCTTTCCTTTTCAAAATGTTAAAAAGGTGGACAGTCTCAAAAATGTCACTAGGGAGCTTTAGATAATATCTTTTAGGAAACTGATTGAGGTGTGTAATAGATCTTTCATAACATAATTATTATTATTCAGCTTAACCATATACCTACAAACCAATTTCAACAAACCATATTCCTTTAGTGATAGCATCCTTATATAAAGCTTGCAGCAATTAATCTTCCATTATGTGGTGAGAGAAGTAAGGCCCAATTCACATCTAATTGCAGCGATAGGGGTAGATTTTGGAACTCTCAGTGCTGTTCTCCACAATTTACCTTCTATTTTTTCCAGATCCACCAAATATCTAGATGATAAAGATTCCAGGGCATACAAGGCACCCATTACAATGCAACTCTTGTAAATTTCTAAAAGGCCTTCGACTGAGTAGCCACCCTTAGTAGAAATTTATGATCTAATCACGTTCCATTTCCTAGAGACTTTATTTGCTATCATCTCATGATAATATTTAGGGGTAGGTTTTTCACAGATTGGCATGCCCAAATATGCCTCTACAATTTCAATGGACTGTGTATCATACACTTGTCATTGCTTCCCTCAAATATCATTATTTTAGTTTTCCTTGCATTTATCTTAAGGTTGTTTTCTGCCGCATACCTTTGAAGTTCGTCCAGTGACCTCTGCAGACCATCCGGCGTCCTATCCATCAACACAGTATCGTCTGCATAGGACAGCCAGCTAATGTGACTCCCCTCAATTATTGGGGGAAAATGTCTTATATTAACAGATATCTCACCCATATCCGCTACATATAGATTATATAACACAGTAGAGGTGGCACATCCTTGTTTTAAGCCCAGATTAGTGGATATAGGTGAGGATCGGGTGATGCCCTCATTCAGGCAAATAATAACAGATGTATCTCTGTACATTTCCCTCAGAAGGTGTAATACCAGCGGATTCATATTCCATCCAGCTAGCCTACTCCATAGCCTATCCCTGTTGACACAGTCAAAGTTTCTGGAGAAGTCTATGAAGCAAACATAGAGCCTTGAATCTTTATTTTTACTAGTATCTCCAAGGATGCCATTCAGAGCTATCATGTTATCTAAGGTGTTAAAACCCACTCTGAATCCTGTTTGGTAGGGGGATAAGAGCTTGTTATCTTTAATCCAACTATTAATTATTGTAAGTTAAAGTGAGCAGAAGATCTTACAGCTGGAGTCAGCCATCGCAAGTAAGCGATAATTGTTAGGGCAATTTCTATTCCCTTTTTTGAAGATGGGGATAAATAGAGCTTCTCTCCAGATAGCTGGAATTTCCCCACTTTTCCAAATTTGAGTGAACAAATGTAACAATAGCTTAGCCCATTTCAGAGGGTTTCACTTAATAACAATGTTAGATAATTTGTCGGGGCCAGGAGCCCTTGACACTTTCATCTTGTTAATAATTGCCAAGATGTTATGCAAATTGAATGGGAAGATTCTGTCCTCACGAGATGACCCTATTTCTTTCCTGACATTCGGCAACGTTTCTACAAAATACAGGTCATTTATATATTTTATCTATAAATCCAAAGATATGGGGCCTCATTCCGAGTATGGAGGTAGCCATGCTGCTTTTAGCGGCATGGCTACCCCCATACCGGGTATCAGGTCTGAATCCTTGAATGGGGAAATACCGGGCCATTCCGACCTTGGAGACCCTCTCTTATCCTATGTCCTTTAAAAAGACATTTTAGCACACTATGATCGCTTAGAAGATTAGGGACATGGTCAAACCGTATTATTCTGCTTTCCAAGTCATGGTCCATAAACATGTAATCCAATCTATAACTCACAGATCCATTGCTCCATGTAACGTGTTTGATGCCATTATTAGTAGGCTCTACAAAATTTAAATCCCATTTCTGAAGTAAATTCAGCCAAGCAATACCATTATTGATTTGTGGCATTGTTTTAAAGCCCGGGTTCCCAATCGTCGTGGGGGAAATGGCCTCATGGTTTCCGCTTTTTTCTGTCCAATCCGCCATTCTTTCCAAGGCCACATCTGTCATGCCCGCGCCGCTGGCGCACGCATTGGCAACCATCATGGACAACTTGGTACTCATTGATCCTTCTAATACTCTTTGAACAACTCCTATTCACGCCTTGGTCTTTTATTTCCATTTGCTCAACTTTGGTTCCTTCTTATTTTATTCAATTAACTACATTTACCATAATGCACCTGGCTACAGTCCTCGATTCCTGGCTATTCTCATTCATCGTTATTGGGACCACAATCCCCAGAAGCCCTAGCGGCCAGTGCTGCTTCCACCTGCTCAGGACCAGAGAGGGAGGAGGCAGATTGTCTTCAGGTGTGCTGCTCCAGGTGCTGTCAATTAGCCTGCCTCAGAACAGGGCAGGGCTGTATATAAGCAGCTGCCCGCAGGAGCACCGTGTCTTGCATCTTGAGATCTCCCCGCTCCTGTTTGCCTTAACCCTCTACTGTGTATGCTGTTCCTGTTGCTGCATTATCCTGTTTTGATCCAGTGCCCTTTCCGGGCTCCCTGCCTTGCAGCCGATCTCGCTCCGCTGCCTTCTACCTACAGCCCTTGTCCTCTGGGCTTCCTTCCTTGCAGCCTACTACAGCCCTCTACAGTCAGTGGCCCTGCTCCTCTGGGCTCACTCCTTGCTGCCCTGCTCTTCTGGGCTCCTTGCCTTGCAGCCTGCCTCACTCCAGCTGCCTACAGTCCTTGTCCTCTGGGCTCCCTGCCCTGCAGCCTGCCTCACTCCAGCTGCCAACAGTCCTTGTCCTCTGGGCTCCCTGCTCTGCAGCCTGCCTCACTCCAGCTGCCTACAGCCCTTGTCCTCTGGGCTCCCTACCTTGCAGCTTGCAACCCTCTGCTGTCTCCAAGCCCTTGTCCTCTGGGCTCACTACCTTGCAGCCTGCACCTCTTCGCTGCCTACAGCCCTTGTCCTCTGGGCTCCTTCCTTGCTGCCTGCTCCCTCCGCTGCCTACAGCCCGTGTCCTCTGGGCTCCTTCCTTGCAGTCTGTCTCCCTCCGCTGCCTACAGCCCTTGTCCTCTGGGCTCCCTGCCTTGCGGCTTGCTACACTCCTCTGCCTTACAGCCTGTTTTACACTTAGCTGCCTACGGCCCTGCTCCTCTGGGCTCGCTACCTCTCGGCCCTATTCTTTTGGGCTCTCTGTCTGTCGCCTACTACTAATCTCTCTCTGTCCTGTTCTTCTGACTCCCTGCCTTGCAGCCTACTACAGTCCTCCACAGTCCACTACAGTTTGCCTGCACCTAGTGCCACTCTTGACTGCAGACCTGCTTCCTACTTTGCAGCCCTTCTGTTTTCCTGACTGCTGCTCCCTTGTTCTCTTCCTTGAGTCCTCTGTACGCCACCTTAGGTTATCTACTTCAGTCTAACTGCCTTTCCTTCATTTCCTTCTGCTAGATTGCTCATTGACTTCCTTTTCGCTGGATATATCTGTTCTTGTCTTCTCATGTGTCTTATGTAATCCCTTTGTACAGAGCTTGCCTGTTGGTTTCCGGCAGGCAACCTCTGCCCCTTCCCTTGTCACGTTTTCAGTGTTACAGACACCCACTGCTGTTGTTCCCAGCCATGAGCATACAGCGTGGGCCTGTTATAGCAATCTGTGCAGAAGGCTGGAGTTTCCTAAGGTTTGTGGAACACTCTTTCCCATTTCAGCATACACCCCAAGAGGGAATCCAGTTTGTTTGTACCTTTGTATCTTTTGCCCCTTTTGGCTCACAGCTACAGTTTCCTACTCTTCTTTCTTGTTGAACTTCCTGCTGTGTGTGCTTATCTGCTACCTTACTTCAGCACAGCCACCCAAAACCTACCTGGGTACCCTGTGCCACTCTTGACAGAGTGCCATTCTTGACAACATCACAGTAACTATTTAAATCACCCACTAACATTACATGCCCGTTGGGAGATTCTACCTGCCAGCAATTAATAGTGTCTGTAATGATTTTTTTCATTCTCTCAAAATCCTCCCCTCCTGGCCTAGAATACACATTAATCAGTAGAAGGTTTTTCCCCCGAGAATTATTTTTCAATAATAGCACACAATGCCCAGTTAGAGAAATCTGATTGCTCATATTTTCTAGTATTAAAAGAGGATTCACACCAAATGCAGAGACCCCCCCATAGGTCTCCCCCTATCCCCAGCTAATGCTGGATTCAATAAAATATTGTAGCCATCAATACTATTTTTCCAAGGACCCATGTTTCTTGGAGTGCAAATATGTCACTACTCTTTAATGGAAGCACACTTTCTTTCTGTAAAATAGAGCGGTAACCTCTACTATTCCATGAGATTACAGTAATAGCAGATTCCTCTACTCAGTTTACCAATCTGTGATTTTCATCAGGAATCCATGTTTTTGGTTTAATAAGTTTTCCTAGACTGGTCGCAGGTTGGGTCTTACCATCCATCAAACATTGTCTGTTATTGCTGGAAAATTCAAGTACAATTTCATATTCATTGTCTCAAATCTCTCCTGAATATTCTCTGAGCAATTCAACAATTATGCCTGTGCCGAATTGAACAATTGCCCAACTCCCTACCATGGGTAAAATAACTCTTTCTATGTCAGAGGATTTCATACTATGCAGCTGTGGTATTCTCCCTAAACATTCCAACAACCATACTCTATTTAAATAAGGGCTATCATCAGGGTTTTTCCTGATCATTTTTATACTTTTGCCTCTATTTTTTGGCAATAGTTGTTCATCCCCACATACTTCCTCAATGATCTGCTCATTACTCCTGCCATTTTTACTCATGGCTAATCTTTCCAGTTTCATATCATAAATCTCCCTATCTCTAAGTTTAAGCCTGCCCCATTCTGGATTAGCCAAGATATCTAAAAATCAAAGATTAAAATTATCACTTATTAGGGTCGTCTGTAAATAAGAAGGAGGGAGAGAAAACCTTGCAGCCCCCACCTTATCTACTGACTATTTAAAGTGAGTTAAATTTTCGAAAAGGCCAGAGCATAAGTTAAAAAAGCTAATGTTAATTTCAGCCATATCGATAAGTAAATGTAAACATGGCGAGGAACGCCCGACAGCTCAAGGAGCCGCCAGAGTCCGTCTCTCCCCCTCGCCCTGCAAAATGTCAGTTCCTAATTAAATTCTTGATTTGGTGTGATGATGCTTCTTTTGTCAGCCATGTACAATAATGAAGTAAAATCTCACCCACTTCAGTGTTTATTCCACGTGTAAAGTTGATTCTGCTGGCCAGGAGGGGGTTAAATATAAACCTAAAAAGGTAAGTTTGACCGTTCGGAACAGCACCAACGCCCCCACACCCAACAGCACAACAGCTGAATCATGCCCTTCACATCTCACGGGCTTAACGCCACAAGGGGAACCACGCAATTTTTTTATCCTCCTCTTCCGGGGTGGGCATGGCCAGCGGGCATCTCGTGCCAATACTTTTCAAGTATGCTTTTCCCTTTGCAGCATGAGCACTGTGGCAGCCAGGAGAGTACAAAGCCACAAGTTTCAGCAGTAAAGAAACACCAGGGCCTGGGCCCACACAGTGTTTTTATCCTCCACTTCTGGGGTGGGCGTGGCCACTGGGCGTCTCGCGCCGATACTTTTCAAGTATCTTATTCCCTTTGCAGCCCAAGCACTGTGGCAGCCAGGAGAGTACAAAACCACAAGTTTCAGCAGTAAAGAAACACCTGTGCTTGGTCCCACACAGTGTTTTTATCCGCCACTTCAGGGGTGGCCGTGGCCAGCCGGCGTCTCATGCCCAATACTTTTCAAGTGTCTTTTTACCTTTGCAGCCTGAGCACTGTGGCAGCCAGGAGAGTACAAAGCCACAAGTTTCAGCAGTAAAGAAAAACATACAAAATAAGAGATCATAGTAAACTTCTAGGATTACTTGTATTTCAATATGTGACTACAGACAAAATCTCAACTAACTTTTGGGGCAAGTGAGAAGATGTGCTAGTGTGTCTCCTCCCTTGCCCCAAAAACAGGAGCAGCCTAATTCTCAAAGGGTACCTGAAAGAACGCATTTTAGAGGCTCTCTTTTAGATGCCCTTTCACCTCTTTGTGCATTTTGTGATGATTCACCATGTCTCGTCTCTTATTTTCAGAGGGGATCCCTTTTCTATGAGGCTAGGGAGGAGAGGCCGCTACTCAATAGTCTTCCCCTAGAAGTGGTAATATGCGGGAGGACCTCATAGGGAGGGCCTCCCCTCCAGGGGATAAGGACATCCACCTCAGAAAAAGCCTCCCTAAAACCATGTCACATATCTCCCTACCCTCATGGTCACCCTTTTTTCCCACCATTGATAGTGGAACCAGGTGTTATTGTATAGCCATGTCTGTGACAAATATATATAAAATATACTAAGAGAAAGAAGAACATGGGAAGCATATTGAATAACCATATGCAAAGTCAGCCAAGTACTGTAACTAGGTGGCTCAATGGAGGCATGAAGAGTGGCAAAGAAACTTTCCAAGATGGGGTTGGAGTTATGCCAGAGTGGAGTCAACAGTATAAAGTTGAAGGCAAGAGTGGACTAAGGAGATTTCACCACAGAAACCATGGTTAAGCAAACAAGTCCAGCAAGTTCCAACTTGGAACACTATAGCTGGAACAGTCACATCTCTCCAGGAGGGGGAAAAGAAGAACTGGAGTGTCCTGGGAGCCAGCAGGGAACCGACTCACTTGGTGGTGGCATGACTGCAGAAAGGTGGACTGTCAGGCCGAGAAACAACGCTGAAACCACCAGCCTGCCATGGAGCAGTGCAGGAAGCGAGAAGGAGGAGAAAGTGCCCCTGCAACCATGCAAAGAACCGTACGGAAAACGCAGGTAACGGGAACAGTGGGGATACCGGGTGGGGTCGGGGAAGAGGCCCAAGTCAAGAAAAGTGCATCGTAAGTCATCTCCCTCATCGCAGTGGTCAGCCCAATACCACTGATCAAGCAGACTGTCAGGAGTCTTCTCCCTCATTGCAGTGATCCACTCAATACCTTTGCTCAAGCAGAGTGGAGCGGGAGCCATCTTCCTCATCACAGTGACTCACCAAACATCTCTGTTGAAACAGAGGGCTTCGGGAGTTGTCTCCCTCATCGCTGTAGCCCAAAAAACGTCATTATAAAGTCTGTGAGCATTGGGAAACTATCCCCCCATTATGATATAGAGACCAGTAGAAAGACATACAAGAAAGATAAAGAGAACCATGGAAAGGATATCCATCATCAGAGTGTTAAATGGAAGCCAAATACTTCTCTGAGGTTTTCGACTTTCTGAAAGGAGTTAAGGAGACTAATCCAAGTTTTCTGCAAGAGTGCTTAACTGTGGAGAACATTTACAGAAGGACCAGGAGAAGGGAGTCATTCCCCTGGTCCTTTGTGATGGGACATTAAAGGAGTTACTTCTACTAGAAAACGGAAGCAGCCAGGAGAAGGGAGTAATTCTCCTGGTGAAGGAAACACAAAGTTATGTTTATAGTGTTAGGGTTAGATTAGTTGGTTTCTGACGGAGGACAAAGAATATTTAAGTTGGCAGACATTCTGACAGCTCACTAAAGTTTTCCTAGGTTGAGACTATGCACACCCTTAGAAGTAAGTAGAGAGAGGTTTTCTCGAGTTACACAATGAAGGTTTATAGCCCACAAAATTACTCTTCCTTGTCAGTCTCCTTCTTCTACACCCTCACAATTTCCACAAATAAGGGAGCGTTTCTGTGCATTTAAAGGTGCATACTGATTACACAAAAGGAATGCACTTTTAAATGCACTGAAAGGAGGGTCTTCCTGGCGTAAAGCATGGCAGGGCCATTTCTGTCCATGTCAGGATTTTTTTTAAGTGTCACAGTATTTCCATCCACAAAATAGAGATGGAAATGCTTTTTATTCGATCATTTCACTGATACATGCCCCAGTGAAATGTGCTCCCAGCAACCATGTGCTTGCCGGGTATTTGTCATACTTTAGTGTAATGTATGTAAGGGGGCTGAAGAGTGTCTGTTTGCGGTATTGTCCAGCTCCTCCTAAAATGCCCAGGTCACCTTTGAGAATAAGGTGACCTAAGCATTTCAGCAACAAGCTCAAATGAAATGAGCGCATTCTCTGCACTCCTTTCATTTGCACTCATTTATGAGAATCTTTCTCTAAATTCGGTCAGATTGTAATGTCCTTTTTCCCCCTGTTGTCCTTTATCGGGGTTTTCCCCTCCTTTCATTACCCCTCTTACAAGACGCCCCATCCTACATTTTCTTTGTAAACCTTTAAGATTCTGTGTTTTGTGCAATATGATTTTTAGGTCGACGTTATTGAGAAGTATGTTTTTGAGAAAGGTGTTGTTTTTTCAGAAAGTGTTTTGTAGCATATCACACTATCATGTGACCGCCAGCTCTTACCTTTTGGTCAGTCAAGACTTTTAGTCAGTGACCAGCCGTAAAACAAAGGGCTTCATTACTGTCACTTTTACTGCACCGCTTTAATACGAGTTTGGTGATCATGCTGGTTTACCTCCATCACTTACTGGAGATGTTCCCTCTGCATTAGAATAAAAGCTGCTGGAAGAATGAATATGGTAATTCCTCCAAAATCGCCACAGAGTACCATTGCCTCCGAACATGGTAATTAACACCGTCAGCCGTCCATTTGTGATCAGGTTTATTTATGGCTCGTTATAAGTGGTGTTATTTTTATTTTTTATTTTTTTTATAGTCAGTTTTATGGTTATACAATAGATAAACCTTTAAGCCAGTTAATCCAATATTTGAAATCAAGTCCATCTTACACAAGCATGTAGGCCCAAGACCATGTCAAATTTTGATGTTTCCTAACAATGACCACCATGGTCTACAGCTCAGCATATTAGTATTCCAACAACTTAAAAATTGCAATTACCACTTTAACAAAAGCCAGGGTAAATGTGACTCGCTCTACTGCTAGTAGGATTCTCCACCAGTCTTCCTTTGATCTGTATCCATATTTCTTTACTATTTCTGACATGAGGAGCGTCCTAAAATCTTTTGTAGCCGAACATGACATCACTAGATGTTTTAATGCTTCAATTGACGCGTTTTCTTTGCACCACCGGCATATGAAAGATCCCTCCACGCGGTTTCGTGGTTTTAGAACCTCCCTCGTCGGGAACAGATTAAGACGAATTTGCAAAAACTGCAATCTAAAAAAACAGCTTGGGAAGAGCTGTAAGTATTTTGGTAAACATTTCAGTTTTTTTTCTTCTCCTAGTGGCTTTCCATATAGTATAAACACTTGTCTTTCATCATAGGTGTTGAGCCAATCAAGTCTGTATCATTTTTTCTTCACCTTGTCAGGATTTTGTACCAATGTTAGTTCTGTTTCCCCCAGATTGGTAAGGGCCTAT
This sequence comes from Ambystoma mexicanum, assembly GCF_040938575.1. Classification (NCBI taxonomy): domain Eukaryota; kingdom Metazoa; phylum Chordata; class Amphibia; order Caudata; family Ambystomatidae; genus Ambystoma; species Ambystoma mexicanum. The sequence goes on along the minus strand of NC_090921.1, from coordinate 497,714,829 downwards.
ACACATGTTTTTCCCCATTCTCGTAGGGAGCTTTCTGATTTTTCTATTAAGGCTCTCTGTATGACCTGAAAGCCACCCCTGGGGTTAGGTTTGATACACTTCCGAAACAATTGGAGAGTTTTCCACATTACTGTAGCTCTAAGGGAGCTCAGGCCAAATTCCATCCGTACGGCCTGAATCGGAAGGCTCTTTGGTAGGTTCAACACCATTTTCCAGAATAGCCCTTCGATTACTTTCCAGTTGTTGAGATCGAAGTTAAATGAGGTCTCAGCACCATAAGTTAAAATTGGTATGACTTTCATCCTATAGAATTTGATCAACGGGATCAGAGAGAATCCACAAACATTTTTCAGAATTATTTTGCCTTGTGAGGCTAGATTGTTTGCTTTGTTGCGAAGTGAGGAAAGTCTAGGAGCGTCGCAAGCACTAGTATTTAAACAAACACCCAGATAAATTAAAGATATTTTTTCCCCATGCAAGAAGCATGTTTTTGCACTTTTCTTTCTGCTAGTAATCGGGTCACCAAAGGCCATAATCCTTGATTTTAGTGGATTAACCCGCAACCCATTTGCTGCAATGTATGATTGCAGGGCATCTAGTTGCTTTTGTAGGCCACCGGTGTTTGATCGGGCTGTACGATGTCATCTGCAAACAAAAGGTGACCCACCTCTTCGTCTCTCAGTTTAGGTGGGAAGCATGTAGTGCCCACAAATGCTTGCTCGACCTCGGAGATGTACAAGTTAAAATGTTCTGGGGCCAGCGGGCATCCCTGTTTCAATCCCTTTGTTGTGTACATTGGTTTTATTAAGGTCCCTCTGTTGTTGACTCTTACCCTTAGCGTGGTGCCTGAATAGAAGTCTTTGATAGGGGTCATGATGTTACCTGGGCAGCCCCATTGGTCCATCTTTGCCCACAGGATTGGATACTTGATAGTGTTGAATGCTTGGGTTAAGTCTATAAAGGCCAAATATCTTTTCTTTGCTCAGATCTCACTTTGAGGATGTTTATAATGAAAATATTCAGGGTCGTCCATATTCTCTTCACAAAGCTGGATTGCCAGATATCCCTGTGAAAGGAAGTAGTAGACCACTAAGATAGATTCTTCAATAGTAAAGAGGCAAATAATTTTCCGGCCACGTCCAATAGTGCTATTGGTCTATAGTTAGCAGAGTCCGACCTCAGGCCTTTTTTATAGATGGGCACTTTTATTGAAACCTTCCATGACAACAGGAGCTTCTTTACCACAATAATATGGAGAAATAGAATAGACAGAAATTCCGCCCATTGAGTCGGATGTTGTTTTAGCATTGCATTGGTTAGCCCGTGGGGCGCAGGAGCTCTTGAACTGCTAAGTTTATTGATGCTCATCATAATTGATTCGGGAGCCACGTCAAGCCCATCCCACTTTAATTCAGTTGAGGGATCAGCCGGGAGGTTCGAGGGTGCGTTCTCTATAAACTTCTTGAAATAGTCAATCCAAGTTACAGCTGAGAAGGAATTCAGCAAGAGGGCTTCCTGAGGCGTGTATAGACAATTTAAGATTGACCTGATTTCGCCACTGTTGCGGGTCTTCATAAATTCCAGCATTGATTCATTTCGGAGCAATATCTTGTTATGAATTTTAGCCCAATTTCTATGTTGTTGTCTCAGTTTCCGAATTTGTTCCCCATGGGCCTTGGTTTGATGTTTCTTTAGCTGGTTGATTTTTTTCTTCATGATCTTTTCTCTTGCTGCAATTTTTTTATTGTAAATGCGGGTATGCTGCAAAGTCTCTCGTGTGACCTTACCTTTCTTTACTTCAAAGTCGTTAAATAGACATGTATAATCCAGACTCTCCATTCCTCGGAATAATAACATATAGTCCATTGCCTGTTTCAGATTCCGTGTTAGTTAATTTTGTTTTGTGGGATTCTGAGTAGATTTCGACCTGGTGTTATTTCCTGGGCTTTGTAGTTGATGGACTCCCTCTCTTGCTGGGCTGCTAGCCATATTAAGCTGAGAAGGTAGTGGTCACTTGATGTCTTCGTAATTACTGACAGCGTTCAAATAGCTGGTGTCTTGTTTCTAGATGTACAGATGTAATCCAGGATTTGGCCCATTCCTGAGTCCTTTCTGGTCACCTTTCCCGGAATGCACCCTCTGTGCAGCCATTTAACAATAGTATATCTCTCGAAGCCAACATTTGTTGCCAGGATAGGCCTCGCGATTCAGTGACCGTAGTTTGTACTAAATCAACCTCACATAGGGTCCCATTTGCATCAAAACATACACAGTTCAAATCGCAGCATAGAATGAGCCATGGATCCTTCCATCTTAGATATTGTTTGTCTATCGTCTTGGCCACTTGGTCAGGAAAGGCCATACATTCAGGGTGCGCCGAGTTCCAGTATAAATTCATTAGAACTGTTGTATTCAAGAATTTCATCTTGGCCACTTTTAGGTTACCCACCAATATTTGAATGTAGGGGTGTGGTGAGAATGCCTCTATATACTCAAAACCTAGCTGGTTTTTAATTGCGATCAATAGTCCTGATGATGGTCTCCCCTTAGGGCCTTTGGTGGGTGGGTTTAGGTACACTTGATACCCATCTAATACAGGATCCTTCCTTAGCCATGTCTCTTGGAGACATATGATGTCGTAGTCTCCAAGAGATATTCCTTCATCAGAGAATGGATGGACAAATCCCCTCGTGTTCCAACTGTCTAGAATCACTGGGGATTCTTCTTGCACCAGATGAAGTTATGGCATGTTGATTTTATCAGCCAAGAGGCCCACCAGCCACTTCCAGTTGTCATCTGATCCTTTGAAGTTGTTAGAGTTTTTCACGACAGGGCGTTCGGTTCCCCTTCGGTATATTTTGGCGTCTCTTGTCGCCACGACGGTCGATGGATAGACTTTGTAAGTTCGAGTTGCATCCCTCTGTCTGTTTGAATTGTACTGGGTGCTTCTCGGTTTTGGGGATCTTGATCTAGAATTCCATCCTCTGTCCTAGGATGATCTCCTGCTGTTATCCCTGCCGTGATCCTTTCTTTTCCTTCAAACGTGAGTTGCAGGTGATCTTTGCCTCAAGCTTGTTAGTCGAGGATGTCTCTGTGGAGGATCGAATTCCATCAGATTGAACCCCAAAGGCCTCAGCCGACTTGCTTCTTCCAATTAGAGCTGGCTTATCAATGGCGTTGATGGATAGAGGGCTACTCTACACATTCGAATTTTGTAGAAAAATTCGACTGTTACTGTTCTGGAGGTCTTGGGACCCCCCTTTTGCTCCTCTGAAACTCTGCTGGGCTCTGCTAGGCTCTGCTGGGCTCTCAACACTCAGAAAAATACTCAGACAGCATACCAGGAGACAGAGTCAAGTTTATCAAGGACATCAGCTTTATTCGTGCCAGACTGACACACACTGCATCGTTGTCAAGTACAAGAACTCAGCCCCCGTGCTGAAGACGGAGCTGTATTTATATGTTATCTGAGAGTGAGAGTCAGCCCCAACCTTTTTTTAATACATCTCAAAGCAAAAGCTCTCCATTGGCATTAATCTCACACCTGGTGATTAGTCATTCTCTGCTAACCTTCAATTTGAGATACATTTTGGCACTCGTCACTGGATTTCCCAGTCAAGAGACCCTTATTTGGTCATGCAGCTGCGTCCTCTTGCCAAGAAATCCAGACATGGCACCGTTAGCTGTCTGGTATGAAGCTGTTATCTGATTCCGCAGGGAACATTGGCAAGATTAGGGCTCTATGGCCTTGAAACTTTTTGTACGGGAGGCTGACATATTTCAACATTGTCTGCACAGATGAGCTTCACTAAATACCTTCTATTTGTCATTAAAGGCAAGGTTTGAATTTAAAGTGGTGTTTAATATGACCCAAATTCTTTATAGTACATTCCCATATCCTGCCCCTCGCAATGCATCATTCATGATTTAAAGCATTTAACACATTTATGATTTTATAAACACAACGTAATTTAAAACACTCACGTTTTTAAGCACTATATTTCCATATTTGAAGGCCTAGATCACCCCACATGGATTTCTATGTCTAGTTTAAGTGGAGGGGGGCTGCCCCCCGCTGCATTCAGTTGTTGGTACCTCCTCTTCAGTTACCGAGGCATCTGAAGTGAGAAGATGTAAACTCGGAACATGGTGAAGTTGTCGCACCACGTTTGCACTGTTCAATGTCAACCCATCTTCTATCCGCTCCATCCGCTCCAGCAGCGGGCCATCCTGGCAAGAAGGATTGAGCTTCTGAAGTGGGCTAGTTTGGTCCTTCCTTTCATAGTGGGTTGTTCTCAATTGAAGTTTGTTAGTCTGTCTCTCATCCCCTGTAGTTTTGCTCGTTTGAGGAAACTTGAGAGGCGAAGTTGGGTGAGGGTGTAGGGCAGATCGGGGAAGCTTATCATTAGATTCACTGCCCTTCTCACATGTTCGTGTTGGAGGTGCAATGTCAATCGCACCTGGATTTCGGCCGGGGTCATCCTTAGTTGTTTGTTTTTGCGCTCAAAATAATACTGAATTGTTGGTTAAAGGTATGTTTGATAGGTTCGGTCCTCCTTACGGAACATCCCCCATGATTGATTTGTCTCTTCCAAGACCCTTTTTAGTTGGTGTTCTATCATCCACGGCAAGCCTACCGTCAGTTGCTTACCACTGGCTTTGTTCCGTGTGTCAGTAGTTAGCTCATTCTTTTGCCAGCTAATACATGGATTTGATCTATTGGATGTAGATCTGTTTGAAGTTGCTTGATCTTTACTTATTCTCCGACTCTCAGCTGAGATCCAGGAGGGTACCTGAGGCCCCCATCCCAAGCTGGTTTGTAAGAAGCCTCCTCAGACTTTGCCTTCTTGTTCGTACCGTGGTCCTCTGGACCCCATCCCTCTTCGTTGTCCTCTGTCTCTTCATGGTCGGTTATTGAATATGTCAATAGATCACACAGCTCAACTGAAATCGTCTCATCAAGGTCCTCTGATTCCTTAAGGGATTCCCTGACAGTTGGTAGTTGGTTTGTCTGGGTTTCCAGGGCCGTTCCATTCGGCAATTGGTGTTTATTTCTCCGCTCTTTGTTGAATTTTAGATTGCTGTGTTGGGGCGGAGAGTCTTTTGATGAAAGATATGCTTCCACTTGATCTAGGTTTGGCCAGAGTTTTTGTGTTCTTGGCACTAGTTACACAATTTTTCACCCACGGCTTTGGCATGGGCTTTGTTGGTTTTTGTTCAGCGCTATTGTGGACCTCTTCAACCAGTGATATACCACTGGCCTTCTTGGCTAGATGCTGCTTTGCAAATATAGGGCATATTTCTTTCAACAATGGCGGTAAGTCATTTTCAAGGACTATAATTTGATCCATGTCCATTGTTGGTACTTCGGGTTCCTTGCTGGATGCTTCTTCTTCTAAAGTAGGAGCAGGCCCTTGACCTAGTCTCAGTTCTGATGGCACATTTCTGCTGTGAATTTTCATAATAGTTTCAGGCATAGCCTCTCTTAAGGTTTGAATTCTGGGGCGTTCTTTTGGTCTCGCCGCCAAGTCTGTTTGGTTCAGTTGGGTAGTCAACCGAATTGCAGATTCAGGGGGCCTGTCCATAGACAAGATCTGCGCTAGCGAGAAATGTTCAGCCGGCTGAATGTCAGACCCACCTAGTGCTGTTGACGCTCTCCTCTTTTGCTTCTCTTTGATGATCGAGTATAGAATAGTACGAAGGAGGTCGGCTACTTTCAAAGCGCTATTCTCCAAGCTGTTTTGTAGCCCTGTTACAAAGACTTCCACAAATATTGCCTTTGAATGCACCATGGCTAGCAAGGTTTTCTGGTCTTTCAGCTGGTCGCCAATCTGCTCATATAGCTTCATAAATGGGCACATGATCGATGACAAGGTTGCGATTGTTTGAAAGTCCATCTCGCGCGGGCAACCGTTGCCTCCTATTCCATGATCCAGAACTAGATCAGCCACCTCTGTTTGGGTGGTAATTTTGTAGGTGGTTGGCTCAATGGAAAGCTCCGATGTATTATCCACCCCGTCTGTTTGTGTCGAGGCCTGGTGGGTAGTCGCTGTCATTTCTTCCCACAAGGATTCTATCGGTTCCAATCTGGATCTTTTATAGAGACCTGCTAAACTAGCCCTATTTGATATTAAGGGCACATTGTTGGAGGTCGTTGGGGGGTCATGCAGTCATTGCGGAGGTGCCAGGTTGTAAAAGCCAGCCCTCTCCAGCCCAACACTCAATACACCATACTGGCAATGAGTGATTTGATGTGTTCCATGGTTTCCACTATTTGTTTTATGAGCTGCTGCAGGCGGACAATGTAACTGGTCAGCTTGGTCGATTCCTAGTGTACCTTGCAATAACAAGTGTTCCGGAAATACGGCATACTTGAGGAAACAGGCAGGCAGCACACAGTCACTCTGCCTCACTCCTCCTCAGCTCTGCCGTATAAGTGGTGTTATAGGTAAATGAGATTGGCTGTAATTGATCTGGAATTAATGCAAACTATTAACCCATAGTCACTTTGCAAATATATGTTCATATGCAGGCTGTGAACCAATGAGCATCATATCTATGAACCCCTTTTAAGCCCCCCGTAAGTCTGTAAAGAAAAGCATTAGTGATGTTGAACCTCGTAGTACTCGCAAGCAAAGGAGTGGCTTTGGAAACCCACCAGAAATACATTTCAAACTCTGGAATGTTGTTGGATAACGTGCATTCTAAAATAATTTATAATTGAAAAAAATGGGACGTAAATAAGATTGCTAGTATATAAAATTGTCACCATCTGTTTAATTGTAATGAGGCCATCAACGTGAAGGCATCAACGTGGAGTGGTAAGCCTGGTGTGAGCCATAAACCACCGCGGGGAAGGTAGAGTGACTCTCATATTCAGAAGTGTCATTATGACGAATGTTTAAATGCAAAACGTGGTTGAATAAATACAATGTGTGAATGAGCTGCAAGTTGATTATGCAAATAAAACTTGAGAAAATCTACAAAGACACATAGGAACCATTAGGACGAGAAGACTAGCACGCAGTGCACAGGGAGTCCTTTCCGTTTTGGTGTGGACAACGGTCGAGTCAGAATTCGAGAACCTTCAAGAAGGGAGATCAGGTGTTAGTGTTACTGCCGACATCCGAAAATAAAATGTTGGCAGCTTGGAGGGGACCATATGTGATTGAAGAAGTCCTTGGTCCATTGACCTATAAGGTGAGACAAAATGACAGAAGATTTCCAACACAAACATATCATGTTAACTTACTAAAAAAATGGGTAGAACCTATACCCACTGTAGCAATGATTAATACTAAGGAAGTTCATATCGAACAATTCCCACAGTTAAAAGGAGAACTTGGAGTAGAAGCATTAAACATAAACCAAGATTTATCTGAAAATCAGAAGGAGGAACTCATAGATCTTGTCAAGAAGTATTCCAAGACATTTTCTACTTTGCCAGGGAGAACGAAAATGACGTATCATCGCATTGTAATGCAACCTGGAGATCTAGTAAGGATAAGACCTTATAGAATTCCAGAGGCAAAGTTACAATCAATCAATAACGAGATTAAGGAGATGTTGGAAATTGGAGTGATAGAACCTTCACATAGTTGGTGGTCATCACCCATAGTGGTGGTCCCAAAACCTGATGGTGCAGCTCGTTTTTGCATGGATTTTAGGAAGCTCAATGAGATCTCGAAGTTTGATGGATATCCCATGCCAAGGATAGAGTATTTTCTTGACAAGTTAGGCAAAGCAAACATTTTGACAACCATAGATCTGACTAAAGGGTACTGGCAAATACCCCTCCATCCAGACGATAAAGAGAAAACAGCTTTTGCTACAAAATCTGGTTTATTTCAATTTACTGTACTACCTTTAGGTTACATGGTGCCCCAGCAACATTCCAGAGTCTTATGAATTCAATTTTTGAAGGTCATGAAAACTATGTGGGAGCATACCTTGATGATATTATATTGTTCAGTCAGTCTTGGAGTGATCATTTGGCGCATTTGGAGGCTGTACTTGAGCTGTTACAGAAAACTTCATATAAATCCTAAAAAGACTTTCGTAGCCAATTTCTATACAAGATATTTAGGGTACATTGTAGGATAGGGGGTCATTAAACCCCAAGAAGAAAAATTGAACGCTATTAAGAATTTACAATTTCCTACGAATGTCCGACAAGTCAGAGCTTTTCTTGGTTTTGTCGGATATTACAGGAGATTCATTCCACATTTTTCGACGTTGGCTACACCTCTGACCAATCTCCTGAAGACATTGCTTTCAACAAAAAAAGAGTGGTATTCGTCTGAGACGGAGAATGCTTTCAATAACCTGAAAAATGCTCTCTCAGAAAAAGCAGTTTTACATTGTCCGGATTTCTCAGCTCCATTTTATCTACATACAGATGCGTCTAGGACAGGCCTTGGAGTCGTGTTCTACCAAAATCAAGGAGAAGCGGAAAGACCTGTTCTTTTCATAAGCAGGAAGCTACTACCTCATGAGCTACACTATGCTACGATTGAGAAGGAATGCCTGGCTGTAAAATGGGCAATAGAGGCATTACACTACTGCTTATTAGGCAGAGGGTTCACGCTAGTGACTGATCATGCGCCTCTAATATGGTTGGCTCGAAATAAGGACACTAATCCCAGAGTTCTCAGGTGGTTTCTTTCACTTCAACCTTTTACTTTCAAGACGGTACATCTTCCTGGGAAATTAATGGCCCAGGCAGATTTTGTATCCCGTAACACTTCCCTTCCCGAGCGTAAGGGCCTAGAAGGGGGGGTGTGTGATAAATCTAAGGTAATATATCCAAAGAGGATACCATCTGGCTTAGGCTCTGACAATGCTAGGCAAACCGACCATGTGAAGGGTTAACCCTGGCTGTCAGAGGGAAAGGAGTAATTGACAAAGCAATTACTCAATCAAAGCCTCGCTTCTATTTCCGGCTGCATGCTACTGTCAACAAATCATTGTTTTGTTTGTATTGTGGTTGCTAGGAGACAGAGCCAGACGAGATGAAAAATGACGGTTATGAGTGGGCGTACTGAGCACCTGAAACGAAGGAGAAATTAACATTCAATTAAAAAGAAATCCTGTTCCGCCGTTGCGCTGTTACCCAGTTAAATCCTTCCCTCTGAAGCGATCAACTCAATCGCTACATATTTCAACGTATATGGAATCCAGATGCCGAGGGGCTTGTGACGCTGACTGAAGGGGGAGAAAGGAAGGTCGGCATCGGATGATGAAGACTCGCTCAAGATACGTATGAAAAAGCTTTGTTTGAGAAGAAGCGGTTCATTAAGATTTCCGAAACGCCTGAACCACGTTTCGGGCTGACTGAAGGTGAGACGGAGAGCAGCGCAGAGGGAATGACTCACCGCCTGCGGAGATAGTAAAGGAGGGGCAGAGTTCGCACAGGGCCGCTGCGTAGTAACCATCAGCTGGAGGAGGGTGGAGACGAGACGCTGTGTGTGTGAACAGCTGATCAGGCAATTGCGGGGAGGACATCTTTTAAGACCTAGTTCAGAGGGAGAAGTAACGTTGGAAAAGAAGGTGCGTGGAAGTGAGAGGGAGTGAAGAGTGGAGTGAAGAAGGAACGCAGGAGAGAAACAAAGCGTCTTGTTTAAAATCCAAGTGCTGTAAAGACAGGGAGGCTGCTTGAAGATGAAATTCTAGAAAGGCAGATTGAATGTTTAAAGGAGAAAAGAAAGACTGCATATTGTAACGGGAGAAAAGATGTTAACTTAGAGAAAGACATAAGGAACAAGTCACATATATACAAGGAGGAAAATAAGAGCAAGCAATTGTAGAGACTAAAGGACTAAAGAAGAGACAAGAAAGAAAGACATGAAGGAGAATAAATTGCAAGAACAGTGATACAGAGACTAGAGACTGCAAAAGCGGTTGAGTCAGGAAGAAAGGAAGAGAATAATCCTAAGGAACAGATGTTTAACCATGAGCAGAACAGAACCAAAGAAAAAACTCTAAATAGTACTTTAAAAGGGGGAAAAGATTATGTTCAGAGACTCACCTGAGTATAACATATCTGCATTGGCTGAAATCTTCCGGCATCTCAAGACCTTCCAAGAGTCAAGACACGTATCCTTTTTCCTAAGAGAAAACAAAAGAATAGAAAGTTAATTTTAATAAAAGTTGTTTTGGAAACAAAAAATAACACCTACTTTCCGTCTCAGTGTGCTTATTTGGGAATTTACAGAGGGCACTCCTTACAAGCCCCCCTAAGTATGGTGCAGCAGCCCCCGCCGCAATGAGGAGAGCTGCACTGCTCCCTGGCCCCCGCAAGACCCGGGCCCTCCAGTGGTGGGGAGATAAAAGAAAAGTGTTGTGATGCGCTTCGTAAGAGCAAACGAGGAAAACATGTTGGGCAGGCGGGCACTGCGCCACGTATGGGGCGGAGTCTGCTGATCCTGCCAGTGATGCCTAGTAATACACAGTAACACGGGTGGAAGGTCTGTGTGGGAAGTAAAGGGCCATGCAAAAGCAAGTGGCCCCAGGCACAACCCGGACCCAGTGGTGGTGAACTTGGGGCTTCCACCGGTAGGGTTGCAGCTCTCACGAGTGCTTGTGTGCCCTCCTACACCTGCTGCCCAGACATCCTGCCACCAGTATCTCCCTGCCAGCTGCCCCAGGTGGTAGGGGAAGTGTGATGTGTGACCTGTTGTCCAGCACCCTGCCACAGGTGGCAGCCCCCCCTGATGTAAGTGGACCTGGCCAATGTGGCCCCTGGGTCCCCCTCAGGTGCGGCTTTGCCGGCCCTTTTGACTCTGGTGACTGTCCGAGGGGAACATTGGTGAGGGCACAAACTGGCTGCCTGCAACCCCACGAGGGAGGAAGTTGTACATAATCATCGACATCCCCATGAAGAATGTGAGCCCACAGACATGGACTTGCTTAAAATGGCTCAATCGGTGGGAAATGTAATGTGGTGCACACCCATATATATGGAATGCTTTATGTGGTACCAGTAGCTCTCATTGGTGCCCTTTGGGGACTGTGAAACCACTCACCCAGGTTAATAAAGGGTGCGAATAGTAGTAGAGTGGTGGTCTTAGTAGTAGTGTGGAGTTGTGGTGTGGTTTGGGGGTTTTTGTTTTGTTGTTATGAAAAAGGACAAGTGTTGCATGGCACCCCTCCTGGGAGCATGGTAGCTCCCAGGATGTTGTAATGGGTCACGCGGCAGGAGCCACGTGGCCAACTTAATAAAAAGCACAAGCTGCTTTCGGCTTGTCAGTCACTCCAACTAAGGCTCCAATGTTGTTCCTGTCTAGCACCATGCTGGTGCAACATCCCATGACCTGGGCCCAAGGACGGGGCCCAGCACGAGGATGGTGCCCCTGCTGGGCAACTCCGTCCCATGGTGATCCTAATGCCATTTGACCATGGCTGCTGGTGCAACCTCGGCCTGGCTGCTTCCAGAGCCGGGGCCGCGGTGTGCTGGGTGCCCCCAGCCACGTGGGTTGCTCCGGTGATCCAGAGCGGGTGGGGTGACCCCCACCCCTTTGTTTGCGGCGTGTGCGCCTAACACACGAAGCCTGCCCGGTGATCCGAGGCAGGCCCCCAACACCTGGTAACCATGTGTCAGGAAATGCTTCCTGGCTTTTGCCGCTTGAGCTGTTACTGGAAGTGATCGCCGGTCAGTGGACTGCGCGTCTTCCACAGGTTCTTCGTCCGGCTTGTGTTTACATGGTAAAAACAGGAAATATACTCTGAGGTATGAATCCAATATCATGATAATATTCCATAAATATATTCCTGCCTGAAAAGGTCAGCTCATTTTGACATTTACAGACAAAACAAGCTGTGTCCGAGCTCTAAAACATTTTGAACAGGGAAAAGTAAAGAAAAAATTAATTAAATGCAGAAGCATCATATATCATGACATTTTCACCAATGTGACTGTTGTGCTGTTGTGCACCACCACCAAATCACAACACAACCTCAAAAACGTATATGTAGGTACAAATACAAAAAATATTTTTGTGTAAATGTGAAACACATTAAATATCACTGCCCGTCAAACTGCAGGCTGTTTAGGAACTGGAGTCCTTATACAATACAACACAAAACACCAACTACTTTTGGCGACACTGAAATATGTGATCCGCCTTCCCCAGGGTGAACATTTCAAAGTACTCACCTGAACCAAAGTGTGTCTGCTTTTGTAAGGAATGATGTTGTATGCACAGTGTGGTCTGCGTGTCACAGCGCTTGTTGTAAGTCAATGCATATACATTGAATGTTGAAGAAAAACACAAAAGGGGGTCCTGTCTAAGGAAATAAAATTAGTTGCAATTTTAATTATATGCAAAAGGGATTTAAAGTGTATCTGTTCCTATACTGTAGCATAATTTGTACATATCCGAAGGATAAGTGAACAAGCAAAGGAAAAGGTAGTACACGCACTCAAATAGATTAGATAGAATAGAATAGAGACTGAGAGTGGTTTTTTAATTTTTTCTCTTCTCAGTCTTTCAACAAAAACTGGATTGTAAATTCCAGTAAGCAAGGCAGACATTGCATATAAACAGTTATACAATTATTCCGCATTACCAAACAAGAATGCTGCATTGGAAACTCTTGCGGCACATGAGTAACAAGCTTAGGTGAGTAAATACCTAAAGATACCGTGTAATGACGTTTCAAAAAAAAGAGAAAGGTACAAATACAAGCTCAAAATATTTACACATTTATCTCAAACATATATAAACAACATGAACCATTGTTGCTCTAAGTGCAGGACCTTGGATAGGTCTAACAAAAGCCAGGCTAGAGGGTGACCAAAGTGGATCGACGTCCTTGACACAAATCGAACCCAAAATTGTAAAAGGGGCGGGGGGACCTAGTAACCGAAGGTTGCAGGGTCCCTGGACGTTTCGGCTAAACAGTGGGTCACAGCCTTCTTCTTGGAGCCAAGGTATGGGGACCCCTATAGAGGAAAAAGAGGGGATGGTGGTTACTATAACGTATGGGGTGCAGTGTATAGTGCAATAAAGTGTTAAAATGATAAGATACTAAAAATAAACAGATTGAAAAGGAACCTCTGGTAAACTCTTAACAGTGGACAAGGACTAACCTTGCTCTGGACTAGAACCTGAGTGTTTTCCGGGTGACTAAATTAGTCAAAGTTCCGCTGGACACTTACAAAGAGGTAAGTGGTTGAATCCTCACATCATGTAGCTGTGGGGGACTGGGGAAAATAGGAAAGAAAGGGAAAGAACAAATGCTCCTGGGTAAGTGAGACCTCCAGGTTATGAAGTCATCAAGAAATAAATGCAGGTAGCTCCGCTAAGAAGCTAGTTACCTTATTGGGGATCCTGGAGTGTAAACAGGGCTGGGAGACCAAGCTGGGTGAGCCCCAAGATGAATCAAGTCTACAGAGAAAAGATAAATGAAAGATGAATGTCACAGTACTGCCAATGTGTGGTGGGTTAAGGCAAGAAGTGCAAGTGTTGGCAGGGTCTGGGCTGTAAAGGAGGAAGGGTAATTACCTTATATTCGCTGGAAAATGCAGCCGTGAGTGTCCGCGAGGGCAACGCGGTGCCGAGTGAAGCTGAAAGCATAAGGCATAGCTGCGCATGTGCGGTGCTATATGCCGCTGATCCCCGGCACGTTACTAGAGCTGCGCATGTGCAAAGCTTACGCACAATAGTCCCCTGCACATGCGCGCCGGGGACAGAGTGGCAAAATCAGAAGCCGCTGTACCCCGGCGCAATAGCAATGTCAAAGTTGAGAAAATACAGGTCCCCTGCGCATGCGCGGCGGGGGCCGAGTAATGCTATACCAAAAGGCTGTTACCAGCGGGGCCTAGAAATATAAGTAAATCTCGGCGTTGGAACGCACCGTGCTAGGCGCGAGAGCGGAATTGGGCGCGTGGGCAACAACATATGTAGATAGAGGAGGGGCCTAAAAGACAGGCCTACCCCACAATCCAAGTACACATAGTGTTGGAAAAAGCAGAGTTAGTGTCAGGCCATCCTGGATGGCAGTGCACAGCCCTGCAGAGGGTTAGGGGGCATTGCATCACAAAAAGAAAAGAAATACTGGAAAGTCCAGAGAGCATGGACATGAATTGGGCTACGCTGGAGGAGAATGGAAGAAGCAAAGTACATGGGAGACCTACAAGAGGGCAGGGCTAATACTGGTATGGTGGCTCAATTTCATTTAGCCCCAGAATTGTAGATTGTAGTTTGTATATCCACCACTTCTCTTTGAATTTAAGAGAGTTGGTGATGTTATGTGTATTAAAGACTTTGTCCGCCACCCACCATTTGAAACTATCTGGGCCATGTTGCAGTTCAAGAAAGTGAGACACAAGGGGAGCTGTTATAGTTTTGCAGCGGATTTTGGAACGATGTTCAACAATCCTTTTATGAACTGGCCTCGATGTTTGACCCACATACCGTAATTTGCAGGGGCATTCTATAATGTAAATTACGTTGCAGGTCTTGCAGTTGGTGAAATGTTTTAGTTTCCATTCCTTGTCATCAATCATGAACGAATTCATTTTTTTGGTTTGATTACATGCCGAACAGTTACCACACGGATGATGGCCGTTGATCTCTCTTAGATTCCAGAGAGCAGAACGAGTGTTGGTTTTAGACATTCTAGAATGTGTAAGCATATCCCTGAGGTTCTTGGATCTTTTTAGTGCCATCCTGGGGAGTGGTTCCTGTGGAAGGCTGAGCTGTATCAATGGCCAAAATTTTCGTATGGCCCCTCTAAGTTTGGTAGTATTGGGGCCAAAGGTAGTGACACATGCCATGGTGGTTTCCTGTTGGGTGTCTTGAATTTTGGGTGTCAGAAGTGCTTCTCTGGGTGTAAATCTCGCTCTTTTCTGTGTGTCTCTGAGGAGCTTTCTGGGGTAGCCCCGAGCCTTCAATTTGGTCGCAAGAGCTGCTGCATTCACTTTGTAGTCTTCTGTGTCTGTACAGTTTCTCCGTACTCTAAGAAACTGGCCATAGGGGAGGTTGTTTCTAAGGCTCCTAGGGTGGTTGCTTTTATAATGCAGCACTGTGTTACGGTCTGTTTCTTTCTTAAACATAGTACATTCCAGGCTATTATTCTTAGATTTGATAGTAAGATCCAAGAAATTAATGCTGATGTTACTGCTGCTTATCGTGAATTTGATCTCATCTGTACGATCATTAATCCAACTGAAGAAGTCTGCCAGGGTGCTATTTTCGCCTTTCCAAATGAAAATAATGTCGTCAATGTATCTGTACCAAAGTATAATATTGTCAAGGTACGGATTACATAGATTAAGGACATTATTATATTCATATTCAGCCATGAAAATGACTGCCATACTTGGGGCAAAGGCCGCCCCCATGGCCGTGCCACGAATTTGCAGATAAAAAGTATCTTCAAATTGAAAAAAGTTGTTTGTTAAAGCTAGTTCCAGTAATTCAACTATGAGGTTGATCGGGACTCTGGTTTGTCGCATATGATGAGTTAGGTGGTGTCTGATGCATTCGACTGCTGCCTCTTGGGGAATGCTCGTGTAGAGGCTATTGATATCCATAGTGACTAATATGTCTTCTGCAGGGTTAAAAGGTTGATGTTCAAATTTATTTATTGTAGCCATGGTGTCTCGTAAATATGTCGGAGTTTTCTGGCTTAAGGGTTTTAGAAAAAAGTCGATAAATTTGCAAACAGGTTCAAGCACTGATCCACACCCCGATACAATCGGTCTGCCTGGGGGTAAAAGTTGGTTCTTGTGGATTTTGGGTAAAGCATAAAAAGCTGGAATGCGTCCCTCAGAGTTATTGAGGAATATTTCCTCTCTTTCAGAGATCCAATTGTTCTCCATCGCGTAGTCGGTAGTGTCTTTAATCTTTTTTTTGATTTCTGATGTGGGGTCTTTACGCAGTTTTTTATAATTCCCCTCTTCATTAAGTAATGCCATAACCATTGCTTTATATTGGGTGGAACTCTGGACCACCACCCCTCCTCCTTTGTCTGCCTCTTTAATAACAATGGCAGGGTTTTCGGCCAGAGCCTTAAGGGCTTGTTGTTCCCCCTGTGTGAGATTATTTCTTTTATGCAAGGTGGTACGCTGTGCTTTTTTCATTTCTTGCTTGATGCATTTTTCGAACGCAAGAACAGATACCGGCATTTCGTTGTCATTGGGAAGGAAGTCCGATTTTTTCTTTAGACCTGAGTCATCAGGTTCTAGGGGACTTTCTTTGTCTTGGAAGAAGACTTTTCTTCTGATGGTTCTATAGAATGTTAGCATGCACGCACTTAGATAGAATTGTGAATATTAGCATGTCCACACTCATGTCCACACTTAGATAGAATTGTGAATATTAGCCTGCGTCGCATCTAGCTAGGACTTTGAATGTTAGCATGCCCGCACCTATGCAAAACCTGAAGACTAGCATAGGCCACACTTAGAATTGTGGACATTGGCCTGCATCGCATCTAGATAGGATTGATTGAAGGATAGCATGCCCGCGCCTAGATGAAATTTGAATGTTAGCATGTGCCACACTTAGAATTGTGGACATTGGCCTGCGTTGCATCTAGATAGGACTTTGAATGTTAGCATGCCCGCACCTATGCGAAACCTGAAGACAAGCATAGGCCACACTTAGAATTGTGGACATTGGCCTGCATCGCATCTAGATAGGATTGATTGAAGGATAGCATGCCCGCGCCTAGATGAAATTTGAATGTTAGCATGTGCCACACTTAGAATTGTGAACACCAGCCTGCGTAGCATCCAGATAAAGTTGTGAATGTTAGCATGCCCACACCTAGACAGATTTCTAAACACTGGCCTGCGACGCATCTAGATAAGACTGTGAATGTTGGCATGCCCACTCCTAGATAGAATTCTAAACATTGGCCTGCGCCGAATCTAGATGGGATTATGAAGGCCAACAAGTGCCACACTTAGACAAAACTGTGAATGTTAGCATGCTAAAGGTCAGGTAACCCACTAACCAATATAAGTTCAAACTCTGCATACTTATCTCACTCAAAAAATTCACACAACCATCTCTCGCACAATAAGCCGCACGCCCTTCACAACACTGCAACAACACATAAGCCGGAGCAACTGCACACGCTGACTGACACTGATCCAATACTTGCACCAAAGCTCAGCATGCGGTGTATACCGAGTTGGAGCTGCCAACAGAACACCACTCCTCTCACTATCCTACTCCCTCTTCACCTTACTAACCCATCCCACCTTATCGATCCGCCAGAGCACCTGGGGACCAATTGCGTTGGTGATGGTGCACGGTACAAATACCTTTAACATTTAACACAACTTGTTGACAGAACTGGCAGCTTTTCGTTCGTAATCTACTCCACGTAACTCTAAAGATGAATTGCTTTCAGAAATATACGGTGTTGGAACACAAATCGAACCGGGATGGTGGTGTTGGGACTGCACCTAGAAATAACATTCTCAGGTACATGGTGGCACCTCTAGTTTAGTCCCTTCAGCCTTCGGCTTGCTATAGACCCATGCTCTTGGTCAAAGGGCTTCAAGTCCTACTTTTGCCGCTTTCCTTCCTGCCGGGTTGACTCCCTTCCTGTGAGGCCAACCCAGTGCAGTGCTTTCTTACTTGGCAACACCTTACTTCTTTACACAGGAGTTAATATTGGCATATTCCTGGCGCCAAGAGTATCCTAAATTCGTTTTTTTCTGTCCTCAGTCAAGTGTGACCTTCTGTTTTTGATCATTTTAAAAGATTAATTCTCATAGAGGTTGCCTTTTCCGTCGAGATTGCTTTTCACATAAACAGATCTTTTCGCAGTTCCGGCGTCGCTTCACTCAACCATTGGTGCAGACGGCGCTAAAAACCCACAAGTGCGCCAAAGGTTTCTGCAAGGACACATTATTTGGAGTCGTACAATATACAGCATCCCTGACGCCCTCCCTGTACACTCTAATAAATACCCCACTCTAATGCATGTGTATACCAAGTATACCAAACCTTTCCCCCGCCCCCGTTGTAATGGTGTTTTGCAAAACGTTGCAAAAGGGGTTAATATTTTAATTAAATTACACAGAGAGGATAACTTCCACGTGCACCTCTGCAAAAGGTCCCTTTAATACGTTCAATCAGGGAGTTGTAAAGTAGAGTAAAAACACAAGTGGAATTATATTCACACCTAATTCCACTACGTCATTAAAAAAGTGCAAATGCCTCTAGGAATTATAGTATCACCCCATCACTGCCCATCCCATCACTGCCCATCCCATCACTGCCCATCCCAAAATGTTGCATTTTCACAGCCCCATTTCACTGCATATATATGTGGGGTGGGGGGGTAAAGTTAATCATAAATGTGGGGGACATGGGGCAGCTGTGGGGATCTCCCCCTGGATATATATGCGGTGAAATGGGGTAAAACAAAAAGAAAGTTGCCATTTTGGTGATGTGCAGTAAAACATGCGCAGTGATCACATAGATCCGGGATTAATGAATGTGGAAGGCAGTAACATTGGATTCCTATGGAATCAGTCTGCTTTTACTAGGTGCAAAGGTCGGGCGGATTCCTCTGCATTGCCGTCACTGTGACAATCACAAGGTGGCTGTAATGCACGCTGATTTGTCAGGAGGAGCAGTGAAAGGAGGCAGACGTGTAAAGAATGCTCCGCTCCCCGGCTCCACATGACAAACAAATTTAAATTCTGCGGCTGTGAAGAAAGCGACAGTAGAAGTCTAGCACCACTTTTTCTGACCTGCGGGACTGCGAAAAAGACTCCCCTTAGAGTTTCTGGATGAGTATAATTGGAAACCGCCCCCAGCAATACCCTCTCCTCATTCTCTTTTATGATGTCATAAGTGAAACATCTTTGCAGCCCTTGCAATGCAGGCACAAAATTGTAAGATTGGAAACTGCACATAAAAGCTCTTTTCGTTAAATTCGAGAACTACCCATGGGGGAGCGCTTACGTTTGCGCTTACGTTGTAAACAGGTCCGCTCCAGGCAATTTTTGTCATTTGCTTTTTTTTCATTATTATTATTTGTATATGGTTCTGGCATGGACCTTTACAAAACACAGAATCAAAAATAACATACAACGACAAAATCGATGAGTACTAACTACAGAACTATAAAAGCAGATTGAAGAAGGGAGGCCACACAGATTAACAGGTAAGTGGGTTTATTCACACGGAGCTCGTCCGTCGCCCTCCTCACTGCGAGCCGCTCCCCCTCACGCTCCAACTGCCATCCTCGCTGCGGTTGCGCGGCTCTCATTAGAAACATAAACACGAGAGCATGCGCGACCGCCGCGAGAGACTTTATGTTCTCTACACATCTTCCCCCTCAAACAGGGCAAATATATTTTTTAATAATGCTTATAACTGTAATGTAAAACTTAGCAACAATTAAAATTAATCAGCAAGTTTGTCTGAACCAAAATACAATAAAAAATTAACAGTAGCACATAGCTTGCGCATGACCTGAGTACCCTCAGTAGCCATCTACATCATGTATTCCTTAAACATGACGTGAGCACTTCAGTGTCAAGTCTCGTAATCCCTCATCCACACCGGCTTAGACCTAGCCCTAAGTGAAGAATCTTCTTCGACCTTTGACCTCTGAATGTCATCTTCTCTGACCTTCCCACCTGTCTTTCCCATGTTCTCATCCGGCACCCTTCCTTCCACCTTCTCATTCAATCTTGTATTATCCTCCTCCACCTTCCTCGCCTGCTTTTCACCTTCACTCCTTTCCTCATCACCCACTTTCGCCAGCCTTCCTTTCGACCACACTTCGCCACCTTCCAGAATTACCACATTACCTTTTACTGCACATATCTTCTTAGGACCCAGAAATCTACTTTCCACACACTTGTTCACTAGTCTAGGGTTTTTGACATACACTTTTTCCTCAACCTTCCATTCACGTTCTTTCACCCTCATCCTGTCATCAAACAGTTCCTTATTTCTTTCCTGACTCAATGCAATAAGCTTCATAATCTGATTCCTGTCAACATTAACCACTTTGGCCATTCCTAGCCATCCTGGACAAAGCCTTGTCCCAGGCTCCCTTCCCTTCATCGAAACAAATGGAGATACTCCCGTCACAGAATGTGGCGTAGTGACATAATTCCATGTCATCATCCTCAATACTTCCCTCCATGGTTGCCTCGACTTCATGGCCAACTGCAGGCCCCCTTTTATGTACCTGTTAACTCTTTCAACAAGTCCATTGGCTTTAGGATTATACAGAGCAGTCTTTGTGTGTTTTATACTGTATCCTGTAAGAAACTTCTTCATTGCTCCCGACACAAATTGTACCCCATTATCCGACACAATTTCAACCGGCACCCCCTCCTTAAGAAATACCTTTTCTAAGAATCCAATCAACTCCCTTGCCGTGACCTCCTTTACAGCTTCCCACTCAAACCATTTGGAATGAAAATCTACTACGACAAACACAAACTTTAACCCATCTCCCAGACCCGCCACCGGACCCATTATGTCCACTGCTAATTTGCTCCACGGCTGGTCCGGTACCACATTTGGTATCATCGGAGCCTCTCTCACCCCTCTGCATTTGTCACTCGTTTGGCAAATTATACAATCCTTGACGCACCTTTCTGCACACCTGTCGATTCCCGGCCACCAAAAATTCTGCCTCAATTTCCTTTTCATAGCCGCTTCTCCAGGATGCCCCTGATGAGCCAGCTCAACTAGCACCGACCTAAGGAAATGAGGAGGAACAATGCACCTCCCCCTCCTTAACCTATCCTCACATAGGTTTAACTCATTTTTTACTTCCCACCAAGTATTGAACTTATTATATGTGACATATTTCTATGTTTATAAAAGATGGCTTGCATAGTACACAAACCATAGTACGGTATGCATGCAAAAATGCAAATGCTTACATGCATTTATATATTTGTTTGCATTTATATATTTGTTTGCGTACCTTACTGTGGTTAGTGTACTGTTTTAGGCCACGCCCATCCCGCAAGCCATGCCCCCAAATTACCCACCCCTTGTCGATTTCTTACCCCAATTACAAACCCGGCGGCGCCTGCATATTCATGCATGCACTTACAGTGCTCAGGTGTGGGCCGGCCTGCATGATCATTCAGCCTGTGGGATGACCATGAGGCGACAGAGCAGAAGAGCAGCCACCAGCAGAAAGTGCGAATGCCAGCAGAAAGTGCGAATGCCAGCAGGTGTGGATCTGAGCCCAGCCTCGGCCGAGCTGCATGTTGTCAGCAGAGGGCAGCATCCATTCATTGAGTTTACTTCAGTGTTATTCTTTTCAGTTTCCCGCGCACTGCATGGATACTTATTATTCCGAGTGCCCAGGGTCACTGGATGAGAAACACCGTGGAAGTCCGTGCCGGTTTCATTTTATTACAAAGGCATGCATAACTATTGAATAAAAGAGAGACTGGCTGAACTATGTGAGAAATCAATAAGACTTCGAATACCTGTGCCACAGAGACTGCTTATGTAAGGTCTTAATAGCAAGACCTGAAACACTAATCAAAGCAAAAGGTGCTTTGTTTTGCGCATGCTTACAATCAGCCAGATTACAGAAACTTTGCACCGATGCAGTGCAATGTTTGCACGGTATTAGCACTAGGGCAACGTTGGCCCTATTTTTAAAAACACTGGGACACATTAAAAAACCATTGCACCTCGAAAAGTGCACTTTGGCATATTAAAAGCACCAGGGCTAAAATTGCCCTAGTGCTAAAGAAATACATTTTTGTTGCATATTTGCATCGGGAACATTTTCCCCTAGTGCTAATACCATTCCGTATTAGCACTAGGGCAAACTTTGCCATGGTGCAAAAATGTAGTGAATATGCATCTTTTTCCAGGGGGATCACTGGAACCAACCGCTACCGCCTTCATTATCTCACTACTGATGTGCACTCATGGTTGTCACTTTCAAATTGAAGTCCTACTTTTATGTCGATTCCCTGACCCAGTTTTTTAATTTTAAAGCTGGCCAGAAACTTTGCGCCAATGCAAGTGCAAAGTTGCACGGTATTAGCACTAGGGCAAAGTTTGCCCAATTTCTAAAAACACAGGCACATACTAGAAAACTACTGCACCGTGACAAGGGCAGTTTGGCATATTAAAAGCACCAGGGCAAAAATTGCCTTAGTGCAAAAAAGATGCATTTCCACTGCATTTTTTCACCAGGGCAAAGTTTTCCCTAGTGCTAATACGGAATGGTATTAGCACTAGGGCAAACTTTGCCCTGATGCAAAAATGCATAAAAAATGTATCTTTTTTGCACTAGGGCAATTTTTGGCCTGGTGCTTTTAATATGTCTAACGGCACTTGTCATGGTGCAACAGTTTTCTAATGTGTCCCAGTGTATTTAAAAATAGGGCAAACTTTGCCCTAGTGCTAATACCGTGCAACTTAATCTGGCCCTGGTTACCATGGCAAAGCCACACATGCATCCTTGCACATGAACCTCCACAGGGAGGTTCATGTGCAAACATTGAAGGCAGCTTTTAAACTACTTTGCGAAGCGTAGCTACTGCATCAAGACAGCGTGACACACTAACAGAGTCTTTACAGTGAGTGCCTTCAGCTCATTGGCCCCTTTCACTAGTATTAGCAAGAAATGTGATCATGGCTCCCTTATTTCCCAAACCTTTGTATTTCACAAGACATTTGCATGAGTGTACTCCGGAGGTCATATCCAGTGGCAAATAACCCCGGAATTTCCGCAAAGGTATTAAAGGTACCCCGCGAGGCGTGTTGGACATCAGGTGGGCACTCGCCTAGAGCTGTGGGAGCTGGGAGCAAGGCTACCTAATTCTGGCCTTTTTGAATATCTGAGCTGTTCCAGCCTGAGGCCCTGCTCGAGCTGCCGCGTCCATTTGGCATTTGACTGCCGGGGGTCGTTCATAATTTCCGGGTTCAATGTAAAAGGGTCGCCTTAAAAAGACTGATGTGTGATTTCACAATTGTTTTTCTAGTGGCACGCAGGGGAAGGAAGCAAATGTTAACGTTACGGTGACCTTTTGCGACAGTGGCTTGCTGAATCACCTTTCTGGCTAGTGATCAATAATCGACCAAACATGCCCTCTGGCTGGCAGGAACTAAAACAGCTGTACAATTGAGCGAAAGTGATCTCGTACCACACTCCACAGTCTAACGTGTGGTACTGTGTGCGATTGCCTTATCCACTCCTGCAAAGTAAATCACCTACCTAATAAATGACAAAGGAGCATGCAAGCAGTGCTTAATTTGTATGAAAAGTAAGTGCAGGGCCCACATCTTTTCTAATATGTCGTGACACACCACTGCTGACCCTACCCATGGCTGCTTCCCACATGGTCAACACATATGTAGGTTGAAGCTGCAACTCCCTCCAGTCATTGGGGGTCATGGATGAACTAACTAGACAGATGTGTGATTTACACATTTCAAATAAACATAACATAATCGTGTCGGCATAGGAGCCAAATGTTTAAATGATTCTTTAAACACAGTCATTGTTAAAGTGTTGCTCTGATTCTATTGGTGGAAAGTTATGTTAGGTTATGTTATGTTACGTTAAAGGTACGTATATAGTGCACTGTCACCAACGGAATTGGTCCCCAGGCACTCTGGCGAATCGGTAAACAAGAAGGAGAGTGGGTAGGGTTAGTCAGCTGGAGGGGAGTAGGAAAGTGAGAGAAGTGGTGTGCTGTTGGCAGCTTCAGTTCCGTATACACCGTGCGCTGAGTTTTGGTGCGAGTATCGGACAGGGGGCTACCTTGTGTGCTGTAGGTGCTGTTTATGTGTGGTTTGTATGTTGTTGATGCAGTGTGGTGAAGTGCATGCGGATTGCAAAGTGAGAGATGGTTGTGTGAGTTTTTGGTGGGTTGGGTATGCAAAGATTTGAAGGATGGGTTAGTGGGGTCTGTATCCTGGTTCTGATGCTTCTTGTTCCATTAGAGTTGTATTCTGATGGGTGGGGTGATTCCTTATAGGCCGCCGCCTGTAGTTTGTGATGGTGCGGTGCGGACCCAGCTGTATCCTGATGAGCATTGTATGGTATGATAGGGTGTGCCTATTTTCTCTCCCGCTGATGTGGGAGCTGAGGTAGGGTGCTCCTATTCCCTTGCTATCTATTGTGACATTGGTCGGGTGGAGCTTGGTGTGGTTCAGGGCCAGGGGGTTTGATGAGTCGTCCTAGTGCTTTCGCCTTGGTCAGCCTATGTGTTTGGTGTATAGTGTGTCCTCCTATCATGGCTATCCCTCACTTAATCATTCTGTATGTCGTGGAGTGTCTTCCTTAAAGAAATAGCTCTTGTTTGGTTGTTGTATGGTTGTTGCTTAGGTGTGATGGCGCGGCGCGCTCTAATCTGTATCCTAGTGGTCTTTGTATAGTGTGATTGGTATATCTGTTTCTCAACCTCTGGTTTCGGAACTGAAGAGGGTGTTCCCTGTTCGCTTGCTATCTATTGTGACAAGGGGCTGATGGACTTGGGAGTCGTTTAGGGCCAGGGTGCTATACACGATTCGTCCTGCATTGAGCATCTTTCCACAGAAAATAGAGCAAACATGCTTTCCCCATATGGTAAATTGATGGACAATTGCGAGCAAAATCATTACAAAACCAATGAACTTGCCTTTCAAACACAGCATCAAGTTCTTCTTAAATAGAGTGACACTGTAAGATAGTCACTTCTTGGCAGTCCCCTTTTCCCCGGCCTTCCCCTGTTGTTGGCTCTGCTAGCTGCTGACTTTCCTGCCAGGGCAGTTCTGCTGATCATTACAGTAGAGAGCTGCACCAGTGTCATGCAGCCTAACTGCAGCAGTGTACAGCCACGGCCAGAATGAGTGCCCAGCATTGTCCCCTTCGAAATCATTATTTATGGAAATGGATAACAATCATTGGCACGCAAGCGTGGGTCATGCGGTTCATCAATAACAATAAGTCGAGCAGGGATGCAGAGACAAATGACCAGCGCACACTGGTGTTGCTTGTTGTGTGACAGACAATTAAAATAACACATTTGACAAAACACCACATTATAATCAAATTGAGTCTGAGACAATACGTGCTGGGGATCAGAAATAAGTGCTAGGGCTGGGCCCTGGAAAACACTCCTACAAATTAAGCACAAAGTACAAGAAGGCCTGTTTGTCATCATAGAGAAAATGATTGCTAAACATGTAGACTCTCTGGGATAGGGAGGTTTCATCGCAGGAGATTTGGTCCAAGCCAAATCCGTCTAATTGTTTCGGCCAAATCTGGAGGCAAATATCTGTGGGTGTGTGGGTATGGGTAATAATTAACGTGGGGGGTGTTTAAGGAGGTGCTACAGAGAGGTTTCCCCCGTATATGTGCGGCCAAATAGCTTAAAAGAAAAATAAATTCAATGGATTTGGTTTCGACCAAATCTCCTCGATGAAATCACATAGAATTGACTCTCTTGCAACTTTCAGTTGCATATCTCAGAGTGATTACATACATTTCACAACTTGTGGGTAGAGAGAGGAGAGAGGAGGAACTGCATATGGCCTGTACCTCGCATCCAAAGGGGTTGTGTATTAAGGATAGCAATCTGTTCCTCAGCGTTGGCCCCAGACTGGAAAACGGGCACTGGCATATCAAAGTCTAAAGAGAATAACGCCATATGTCCTATGCCTCGTATGCATCCCACCCCTGTCAACCACACTTGCAGTAGTTACACGTGACTGGATGCGGGATATCACACTGTGTCCCCCCACCCCAAATTACAATCAGGTATGTTCATGTACACTCCAGAAGGTAGCCTGAAGGTGCACTGGGTGTAATGTAGATAGTGCTGGCAAGTGTCTTCCACACAGGGGTGTTGCTATGTCTGGAAAAGATCCGGGGCTACGGTAATGTCGGGGCTGTTGGGACTCGGGGCTAGCTAGCCTTTTGGTTGTAGTCCCTGAGCTTCTATCTGGTGCTACAACCTAAACGACCCAGGACTATAGCCCCCAGAGCCCTGACCCTAGCACTGCCTCTGCTTGTATGTCCCCTGTTCATGCATGACAGATCAACCAATGGTATATACACACTTATAGGTGGGCAGGATGAACCCATGGAGGAGGAAAAGGATGAAGACGAGATAAAGCAGGAGCCAGCAAACCTGGCCCTTCCACTGGGGAGAAGCCATCCACTCCACTGGCAAGCACTTTATCACCCACACCTACCAGCAAACCCTGCACTCTACCAGCCAATGGACACCATCCACAAACCATGGGGGCCCAGCACCAGCACCGTCATGACCGTGGACACCCTAGCACTGAGGAAAGCGGATATCCTGCTTGTTTATGGTGGATGTCAGCAAGAGTTATATCCCACCAGTGGTGCAGTTTCTTCACCAGCCGGGTAGCAAGGTGGACCCAGCTCCAGCACGACAGGGTCCTGTCACTCAGGCGACGCTTGCATCCTCAGTCCCCCTCCCACTTTCTCAGACCCTCCTTCTTGCTCCCCAGGCTGACACCCTCTCCAGCACTGTTAAGGACACACTGTCAGCCATGGAGGTAGGGCGGACTCTGGTGAAGCAGAACCTGATGGATATGGCATGTCCGGCTTTAACCATGGGGCAAGTCTGGGTGCAGATGCACTGGTCCCTCGAGCCCATTAAGCAGGTCCAGAGGGCTGCCTTAATCTGAAGTGGGGCACAGAAGCAGGCATCAGAGGCTTGGCAGGAGGCCAATGCTTTACAGGTGGAAGCTCCAGCCGCGGGCAAGTCTGTGCTTGATGCACAGGTAAGGAGGCAAGAGGCCAGTGAGGATGCACAGCTTCAGAGACACGAGGCCCTGAGCCAGCAAGAGAGCAAGCCGCCATACGCAATGGTGACTTGGTCCATGCCTTCTACAACAGTGCAGCTTCTCAGCACAGAGTTAGTTGCTCCAACCTCTCCACCAGTCGCCAGATGGTTAAACCTAGCCATCAGTACAGCAAGTCGCATTACACCTTGACTGGTTTGCTGCCCCACCGGGAGCAGTCCCTGTCCCACATGGAGGAGGGGCAGGATCATGACCCCTTATTTCTCCACCAACCCCTCCACCACCACCTCTTTCTGATGAAGCCATACGCCATTTATCTACAGTCGGCCAGCCTGGCCCACAGCTCCCACCAGGGTGAAAGAGCTGAGGAAGGGAAACATGTTTGGTTCTTCCAGCCCATATCCTCCATTGGTTCTTTTTTCTTTATTCCTGTCCCCTTCTGGTGTGGGGAGTTTATTCTTGTTGGCTTATCACCACCCTGGATCTGACCCACGTGGATGGGTTCTGTCTGACTGTTTTTCTGGACATTGAATCACTGGACAATATTTATTTAGGCAATGGACCTCGGAACATTTTATTGAGCAATCGACCCCAGGATGTTATTTTTGACAATCGACCCCAGAATTTTGCTTTGGACAATTAATCCCTGGATTTTTCTTGAGAAAATAAACCCCTAGATTTTACTTTGGACAATAAACCCCTTGATTTAGACCCTTGTAATTTATTTTAGACAATGGACCCATTGAATATTCTTTGGATTTTGCAGCCCTGGATTTGTCTTTGGATGTTCGGGAGGGGTTGGTATTCTTGCTACTTGGGCTACTTCAGTAGTGATGGTTTATTTAGGGAACCTCAATGCCACCTTTTGTATGGTTTCCTGTCCTGCTTAATTTTCTGAATTTGGGAGATTTCAATGGTATATTATAGTTCTTTGGGGATGGGAGAAGGACAGTATGTTATGTCATACAGCATTTGTACTGCGCCCTTCAATACCGAAGTGGTCTTACAGCGACTTGACTGTGTCTGAAAGCAAAGTGATTGAGACCCCACACGTGTGTTGCCAGTCCTTGGTCTGAGGGTAAGGAGAGATGGTAATGGAATACAGTGGAATAGGAGGCAGGACACACGTGATTGAGGAGAGTTAATATTCAATATAATTGAAAAATACCCTGATCGGAACGAGTTGTCAATTGTTTCCTATTTTTCTAGAAGCCCCTCGACAATACATGTTAATCTGCCTCATCATAGAAATCATCCTCATGAGTTGGCATAGATTTTGTAGAGGATGCAAGACACTGCAATTAACAAGTACATTAAGTCTGTCGTGTACATTAAGGCCACTTTCATCCAATGTAGGCATTGGAACACCTTCTTGGGCACCCCATATAGCTGCTAATTACTGCTCCACCTTCTAATTTGTGCCTCTTTATAGTGATGAGCTCTGGTGATGCCAGGCTGCTACAGTCGTGTCATTATATAAAAAGGTGATGGTTGGAAGGATTTGAATGAATCTGAACCACTGGCACTGCTCTGGGCAACATTCCACACAACCGTTTTTTAGTCCATCGGCGCCATTGCAAAAGGGGTCCAGTCATGTGCAAATCAGTCAGGTACTGCCATCAATGGGAGCAGCCCAGCCTGAATTGCTAGGCCAGGTCCCCTGTGCATAGATACACAAGCAACCCCAGACATGTGAGCTCTTTGTTGGGCCTCATCAATAAGGTCCAGCTTGGTTCCCTATGGCACAGCAAGGGAGGGACCCACGTCTGGGCATATCCTCTCTCACATAAAGAGACAAACTATAACCAAAAAGTGATGGGTGGAAGGATTTGAATTAATCATAACCACCGGCACGGCTCTGGGCAATCTTCCACACCACCATTTTTAGCCTGTCTGTGTCACTGCAAAAGGGGTCCAGACATATGCAAATCAAGTACTTCCACCAATGAGAGCAGCCCTGCCCAAACTGCTAGGCCAGGTCCCCTATGCACAGAAGCACAATTAGCCCCAGACATGTTTCAGCCTTCTGGGGTGGGAGCAAGCCTGATTTGCATATGGTATTTTCCCTTTTGTAATGGCTTTGCAGGCGAAGAATGATGGCCTGGAGGGTTGCCCCAAGCAATGCCAGAGGATAGGATTAATTCTAAACCTTCCAGCCATCACCTCTTTTGTTTTGCTGTAGTCACCCTGAGTGGGACGGGTATCCCCATACTTGGGTCCTGTGCCTGCTGGGCCTAGAGACCCATGGTACTCCTCACTGATGAGGCCCAACAAGGCCGAAACATGTTTGGGGATGTTTGTGCAGAAGGGATGTAACTAAGCAGTTTGGGCTGGACTGATTTGCACACAGTCTTTCCCTTTTTGTAGAATGATGGACTAGAGAGTTGCCCAGAGTAATGCCAGAGTGTAGAGGAGGAGCCAAAGGCCTATGCAGGAAGTCTCGCCCCTAAATTGCCAATATTGTTGGGAACCGGAAATAGTGACAAACAAGACACTTGTAATGATACCTATAACACGAGCACCTTTTGAAGCAAAGTATCCATTAAGGAAACCATTCTTTATGTATCCACTGAGAACTGACAGCCTCTTGGGAAAGATCCCTGAAGAGCACGTGAAGACGGATGAAAGACAAGACTGGTGATGCCACATGAAGTAAAGTGACACACCTCAGAAGAGATGGCAAGAAGGAAGATGAATAGACCATATAGAATCTGATGATGAAGTAAGAATCGAGTACACTTTCATATATGTGATGAAGATTACAAGTGTGAAAAGCACGGAAGAAACAGACAACCATTTTATAATTGTACAGATGCAGTAACACAAGAAGACAAAGTAATCATAAGGCTGGCTATGGAGTGAATAGATTGGGGCGATGCGCCAAGGTACATATATGCATAGGAATCTGGAAGTTCCACAGCGTATTTGGGCGAACTGGACCACATGAATAGAAGGGCTGGAAAAGTGTGGCGCAGCAGAATAAGCCTGGCTGTAGATGGAAGAAGAATAAAGGAGGCCTGCCTGGTCCCGCGTCGAGGGATGAGGCAGCCAAGAAACGAGTAAATTATAATAAAAGATACAATGGACGAGAAGGCGAGAGCCGAGCTCCTATTAAGGCGCGGAAAAAGGACATTGAATGCCAAGTTTTTTTCATTTAATATTATTAAATACAACAAAGAAGCTCAAAACATGGTCTCCATGACATGATCAGATGAAAATAGACTTTGGGCAGGATACACTGAGATCAGAAGATAAATTCATGCATGCTCACACTGCCTTTTATTCCCAGGAGCAGTGATACTTTGCAAGGCTTAGTTCAAAGACTCATGGCAGACCGCTTGAGTGATGATGGATGATGGGCCAATGGGGTGCGGAGGCATGACCAGGCCAAAACCACCAGCACCTGGGGTACCAGCTTGCATGCTGCTAACGAGTGGAAGATTCCAGAATGGTACAAGCGTACCAACCAATTATAAGGGGCGACGTACCAAAGAGCCCACAAATACTTGCACTAGGGTTGGGCAGAGTTGCCCACCTGACAGTAGAGACCCATTCACAACACCAACCCTCATAGAAAGTATATCTAGATAACTCCTGTTACCCAATCGTAGACACACATACGGTTTCTTAGTTTGCCACATAGTGGGGCATCAATGATGATGAGTTTTTAGTATATAAATGTGTTTTTTATGTTTTTCGCTGAAATCCTGCTGTTTGACATCCAAAGATGTCCGTTGTACTCCCTGTTTGAGTTAATTGTTCTTAAAATAGAGCAAGTCTTTTGCCATAACCACGCATACAGGCAATAGACAAATGGTATCTAAAATATATGGGATTTTGATGGAGGAGGAACTGGAACAGACATGGGGGTATATGCAAAAATGGGAGCAAACCTTGGCGATGGAAATACCTCGACAACATTGGATGCAGCTATGGTTAAAGATCTCCAAATTAACCAGGTCAATCCAGATTAGAGAAATGTGGTATACGGTCATGGTTCAAGGATGCTATACCCTGGAACAGTTACATGCAATGTTCCCAACAACAACAGAGCAATGCTGGAGAGCGTGTGGTAAAAAAGGGAATTGGAAACATATGTGGTGGGATTGTCAAATATTGAGGACATTTTGGGATGAATTTAAGGTACATATGAAGACATTGATTCCCCTAAATGTAGATCTGACACCCAGGGAATGGATGTGTGGACTATTTGAAATAGGGACGCAGCACTTAACTAAGGAACATAGTAAAGCTATGTTGATGCTGATAGCGGCATGGTTGGTCATTGCGAGTGCATGGAAACAGAAGAAATCAGCAACGGTTAGAGACTGGCTCTTCAAATTATGTTTTTTTTGGCAATTGAATGGATGACATACATTGTGCAAGGACAATATGAACATTTTCAATGAGATTGGGCTGTGCATTTGGATTTTTTGAAAGGTGACTATGTACAACAATGGTGCCCTCCTAACTTGAGAATTTTGAATATTATATAACATCAGACCTGAAGTTTACAAGATTGTGAAAGAAATGGTGTTTTGGATCTCTGCCGGGGGCAGGGGGAGTTATTTGGGATTCTTTTGAAGGGGACGGGGGGATTTTGTTGTTATAATTGAAAATGCTAATAAACATACATTTAAAAAAAAAGAGTAATTCCGAACCTATCTGCCATCACCTCTTTTGGTATGCTATATATGCTATAGTGGTGTCATCAGCCATGCTCAAAGTGCTTATCCAGAGTCCCCTGCAAGAAGGAGTTCAGTGGTTAAGGATACATCTTAAAAATGATAGACAGGATGTGCTAGCATTCTGAGACCTCCTAAATGTTGTCATGGTGTGCGCAAAACCAAGTCATTATCATGAGACATGCCAAGATGATATATGTGAGGAATTCGACCAACCGAATGGCGAGCGTGTGCTCGCCTGTGCTTTTTTGAAATTTTTAAATAAAACTATTGATGGTAGAATTACCTCAGGAAAATGTCTGGGGCAAATCCAGACACATTTTCTTATGCTCACACCACAACAAAAGCATAAACCTGTGTACTCTGGCATGGACACAACCTACAGGCACAGTCCGCCGCTGTCATATTTAGTTGGAATGTGACAGTAGAGAAGGGCACCATGTCATCCCAAGGAGGCGGAGGACAAAACTTCCCCTGGCCATGTGCAGCCTGATTAACTGACAAACCAGGGCTAATGTCTGGCAGAGGGACTCCCAGGACACCCCCTGTTAATTTGCATATTTAAGTAACTTTGGGTCTCACCCTAAATTACTAGGGGAATCCAGACGTGGACCCCTTGCTCACTATTCTTAGAGAGGCACAGATCCACCCTACTAATGGGGTCCAACCAGACCGAAACTCGTATCTGGGGTTTCTGTTGGTACCCTTGTTCAGAGGAGAATTGCCTAGCATTTCGGTGCTGGACTGCCCCAGGGCAGGACAAAAACTGACATGTTTGGGATATTTCTTTTTTGTGAAAGATAGTGAGCTAAAGACTCTGGGTAAGTCTCTCATAACCAGGACTAATGTCTGGCAGAGGGACTACCAGGACCCCCTTGTTAATTTGCATATTTAAGTAACTTTGGGTCTCACCCTAAGTTACTAGGGGAATCCAGACGTGGACCCCTTGCTCACTATTCTTAGAGAGGCACAGATCCACCCTACTGATAAGGTCCAACCAGAACAAAACACGTGTCTGGGGTTTCTGTTGGTACTCTTGTTCAGAGGAGAATTGCCTAGCATTTCGGTGCTGGACTGCTCCAGGGCAGGACAAAGACTGACATGTTTGGGATATTTTTTCTTTGTGAAAGATAGTGAGCTAAAGACTCTGGGTAAGTCTCTTGTAACCAGGACTAATGTCTGGCAGAGGGACTCCCAGGACCCCCTTTGTTAAGTTGCATATTTAAGTAACTTTGGGTCTCACCCTAAGTTACTAGGGGAATCCAGACGTGGACGCCTTGCTCACTATTCTTAGAGAGGCACAGATCCACCCTACTGATGAGGTCCAACTGGACCGAAACACGTGTCTGGGGTTTCTGTTGGTACCCTTGTTCAGAGGAGAATTGCCTAGCATTTCGGTGCTGGACTGCCCCAGGGCAGGACAAAAACTGACATGTTTGGGATATTTCTTCTTTGTGAAAGATAGTGAGCTAAAGACTCTGGGTAAGTCTCTCGTAACCAGGACTAATGTCTGGCAGAGGGACTCCCAGGACCCCCCTTGTTAATTTGCATATTTAAGTAACTTTGGATCTCACCCTAAGTTACTAGGGGAATCGAGACGTGGACCCCTTGTTAATTTGATTAACTAACAAAGGCTCCATGGAACCACCCAGCTCTTTTGTTAGACCCAGCAATTGGTGGCAGCAATAATTATATAAACCCAACAACCTTTCATATGTAACTGTGTCAACCTCATGCCAGCTCCCACCCTCAGTATCAAGGACAGTGAAGTGACATGTCTGGGTCTTTTGTTGCAGTAGGACACAAGATCAGGGGGACTGACCAGAATGTAGTTTGCCGAAGCCAGAGAGTCTGGTCTCTCATCATCTTCAAGGGTGACCTGGCGCTTTAATCAGGAACCACAGAGATCCATTAGCCAGATCGACTCTTTGATCACAGCAGACCGGCAGATGGGTGGGACTTGGCACTAGCGAGTGAGCTCAGAGCTCTTGCCGTTGAGAGAAGGGTTCGGCCATTTTAGTTCTGGGGCACACCGTGTTCCTGTTTTCACCCCTTTACCGTTCCTGATGCAAAGCACTCTGGTTATGACCTCATGCATACAGAAAATTGTTCGTAGGACCCTACGAATGGTTCACTAAGGTAGGCTTAGCCTACACCAAACACTGTTGCCAACTTGACCCTCTTTTGGCAGATCATCTCAAGACTTCACCAACTCAACCTTGGACCCTGGCTGAAGGTACAGTCTGCTTTACATCTTCTACTGGTGACGAAAGGTTAGCCTATCCAAAGAGGGAAGCAATATCCCTTCACTAAACATCTCCAAGGGAACAGAGGGAGATACAGAACTCAGAGGACCCTAAAGACGCTCCAGACCCTTTACCCAGCTAGCACAAAAAGCGTGCCGTGCTATACTCTGCTGCAACTTTCCTGGATAGGAAGTGCCAGAAGGTCTGTGTACCTACAACCAAGGACAAGGCAGCTGCCTACAACACACGTCACAGCTGTGGGCCATCCGCCTTAAGACACAACACAAGCCCACTGAAGAAGCTGGGAGAAGTGCCTCAATGAGCATCTACCAACGTCTGCCTTAATGGAAACTTGTTAGCCAGTATGGTTCCTCGATACTCAACCGACGGCAATGCTGACCATTGTCAAGCCGTCATTGCTTAAAGACATCTGAGATGTCTTGACGAGTGCTTCAGAACCGCTTATCAACACTGAGACAATGTATTAGCCAGCCTGCAGCTGTTTGCCCTGCTTCGCTCGCTGAACCGTCTTGCTGCCCGATACCTGCAGCTGACTCACGCCTTGAACTCTGTCACAGAAGCCTGCAAAGCACCCTGAAGCCGATTCACCCGCTCGAGCACCAAGAACACCTACAGCACAAGGTGCATTGTGGTTCTGTACCCTTGGTCCTTCCCAGAATCTCTGAGAGACATTTTAAGACCCATTGCTCCCTTTCTGTTAAAGCCAAGAAACTTTAACAAACTGTTGTGGTTATTACCCATACCGGCTACCCTCCTGTCAGTATCCAGAGTGCATTCATCTTCCATCTTTGAAACTGTCTGTCCTCTGCATTCCTTTATAGGGTGGGTTGTATTTTGTAGTGTTGTTAGGCTGTATGTTGTGATTAATGACTGGACACTCCTTTCATCACTGGGTGATAATTGTGTTTTCAGTGTTGCAACTAACCAACAATCCACAACCTTTCGGAGATAAGCCTGCCGTTCCGACCACGTTACAAAAATTGGACAAAGACATTTATAATTTGCCTGTTAATCCAATCTGTTTGGATACCTTCTGGTGTATTAGAGGTGTGGGGCTGATTGAGGATTTGGAAACTGATATTCATCCCTGGACCACTGAAGTTGATTCATTACAATATGACTGGTTGCTGATGCACTTTTTGTTTCAATGGTTATGTGTTTTATCACTGAGTTGTGTGTAAGAAGGGATATGAGGTAAGCGTGCAGATTATGTAGGTCTGTGTTGATATGAATTTCTACGGAAGCGCAGTATTATGTAGACACCCCGCTGCCAGGCCCGGTGTTGCTGTCATCCATCCACAATGCATGGCCGATTGCTTTGTCGTAAGATCATGGAGTTGGTTGTTGACCCTAGGAATTGGGAACACACACACGTGAAGAGCTGGTCTCCATCACTGGCATAACAGGGGCCACTGCAGCCCCTGCAGTGCGGAGGCCACACACATGTTCAGGGAGGGGGCTCCTCAGTCTAAAATTATTATTATTTTGTTTTCATTACAAAACAGAACAATAAATAGTTTCTTTATTAAGTCACTCTGCCTTCATGGAGAAATTATTTCTGTTACAGAGTAACAGAAATCATTTCTTTATGACCACTCCGGTGGTGATAGTGCGCGGTACAAATATCCTTTAACATTAACATTAACATGAAAGCAAACTAACTAGAAAAGGATACTAATTCTTTATGAAGTCTGAGGGCT
The DNA here is from genome assembly GCF_040938575.1 of Ambystoma mexicanum. Taxonomy (NCBI): domain Eukaryota; kingdom Metazoa; phylum Chordata; class Amphibia; order Caudata; family Ambystomatidae; genus Ambystoma; species Ambystoma mexicanum. The sequence continues at coordinate 497,679,439 of NC_090921.1, read as the reverse complement.
CCCCTCCCCATGACATGTAAGCCTACAGGATGGAGGCCTCCATGTCATGGGGCAGGCGGAGCCCTAGGACTTAAAAAATAAATAGTTTCTCTTTGAAGTCACTCTGCCTTCATAAAGAAAGTATTTCTGTTCTGGTTCTGTCCTTTAACGGAAATAATGTCTTTATGAAGTCAGAGTGACTTCAAAAAGAAACAATTTCTTTTTGAATTAATGTGGCTCTCCCATGACACAGAGGCTTCCAGATCCTCTGAAGATGATGGGAACAAGCATTCCTGGCTTCTGCAGGGAACGGAAGGTCTCGTTCCCTGGACCAATGGATTAAAGGTAATAAAATGCATTTCCTTTAAATGTGTGTGCGTGCATATATATGTATATAATGTAATGTGCATTAATGAGTGAGTGCATGATGCAGCCTTGGTATGCCCGTGTGAGTCTATGGTGGAAGGGTGCACACACTAATGTATGAGTGGCTGGGTGCACATGTGTGAGTGTATGGTGAAAAGGTGCACACTTAAATGTATGGGTGGCTGGGTGTACATGTATGTGTGTATGTATCTGTATGGTAAATGGTGTGTGTGCTTGTGTTCAGGGGCTCAACAAAACCTAAATTCTGGGGGAGCTAACCCTTCAAATATTGAGAGAGGCGTTAACTTCATGAGCAGTGGGGGAGAGGCAAACTTATTTGTGTGGGGACATCTAACTTCTTTATGCATTCTAATGAGACTATTCTAGTGCAGCGTCAATGTTACAAACAGTTACCTCTCTCCTTTAAATCTGAAAGCACCCACATATGTACTGCTGTGAGAATGAGCAGTCTCCTGTCCCCTCTCCACCTGTCCAATCACTCCCCTGGCATGCAAGTACTAAACCCACATCACGATTTCAACTGCCTAAAAACTAACAGTGAAATATTTTACGTTAGTAATTGCTGGGCCTTTGTTAACGACGAAACACAGGTGCCGTTTAACATCTGTGTCCTGTTCAGTCCGGCAACGGCTTTGTAGGTCAGCCAGTTCGAATCAACATAGCCTGATGTCAGGGGGTGGCGGAGAGGACTGAAGCCCAGTCAGATCAAATGTGTTGTGCCACTGCTTGTGTGTAATGCCATGTTTACTTAGTGTTAATCTTCATTACTCATAGCCTCATTCTTCCTCGCCCCAGTACTTTGCCTCATACACAAGCACTGGGATGAGGTAGAGGAACATGGAGGTAATGCCTGGCTTTGTTACCTGTAATCTTCATTACTCCTAGCCCCACTCTTCCTCATCCTAGTACTAACCTATGAGTCAAGGTGCCTCATACGTTAGCACTGAAACAAGGAAGAGGGACGTGGAGGTAATTCAGAGCTGATGTGCTGATTTTGGGAGTTGGGGTAGGGGGTTGGAAGGAGAGGGGATGTGTGGGGGGCAGGGATTGTGTGATAAATCGTAATGGTAATCCATCTCCAGGCTAAGCAGGCATGATATGTGGTATTAGTGGCTAGCGAGGCATTTGGGTGCTGCCATTCTAGCCGTTTCTTACTGTGGCATTATATATTTTTCTGCGCATCTGTGAGAAAACAACCATGTTAAGAGTAATTGCTTTGACTTTTATTTTGGTGAAACCGGTCTAGGTATGTCTAAATGTGGCCTGGCATGCTTTGCTGTAATATGCCATTATGTGTCTAGACTGGGTCTATAATGTGGAGCTAGTTGGACATGTTTTACTTGTGGCATGGTATTTTTAATAGCAAAGCATTACATTAATTAATGTATTAATATTCCCGTGCACTGTTGGTGACTTGCATGTATTGGATTTTTGGATTGGTGTTACCCTACAAAACAATGCAACACTCTGGCTTTTTTGCCAGTTCTTCTCGGAAAGTGTGCTGTATAATGCATTAAAACACATACATATATGCTTTTCCTAGCTGATTGGTTGCCTGCTGGCGGGCTGGTGGGCAGTATGATATGCTACCTGCTAGTCCACCGGGGCAGCTACTATGAATTGCAAAATTTGCATCAAGGAAAAATGGCACAGCTTACTTTGTAATATTGGCAGGGTGGGAAGTGAGGAGGGATTGTGAGATATCCCACCAAGTTATGGTGTGTACCCAACTACAAAGGATAGCGTGCTGAGTCAGAACCAGCACATTTATATATACGTTTAAATTGAATAATAACAATATCCTACTATGAATGTTGTGCCTTCATATCTTCCATATCATCCCAATGCTCTCCATTTGCAGGTTGAACTTCAGTCCTAATTATTCATGCTTGAACCAGTTTAAGGGAAAGTCAGTCCACTCGAATGTCTGGTGTTTTGAGGTTTCAGGGACTTTCATGCTTTTTCAGCGATGTATGGTGAAAAAACTCTCAGGGGTCAAACAAGTGACCACTAGGAAAAGGCAGGGTGCCATCCCCTCTATGCTCTTATTTTTATTGTACTTGTGTACTTGCTCGAAGCTGATTTTTTGGCGCTAGAAATAGAAGTTGCTTTTAGCTTTTTCCAGCACCTGCCCATGCAAAAAACAGACATGGATTATGTTTCTATTTCTAGCTGTGACTTTTGTCTATTTCATGCATGGGGCCCACTGGTACTAGAAGCAGTCAATTCTGGGATGGATCGCTCCCTGTACAAATGATTGACCAATATTTGTGCACCACCAAAAATTCAAAGGGGTGGACTGTGAATATTCAAAAGTCACTTATAGCGCTATTCTAACACCCCTAACCATAATCACATCCTTTCATACTACTACAGAGAATTTGGAATGTGATTCTCCAAGCCCCTCCCACCCACCACATACTGTAGTATTATTTAATCACTGCTCTATGTGGAGAAAGACCCATGACTACTGCTGTTCCATGAGTGAGATAAGGGATAATCCAGCCTGCTATATGCACTATATTAAGGTAAATATTATTGCATGTGGACCAACACTGTAGTGTAATAAACTTTGCATGAGTGAGACCTAGTCTGTAATGTAAATTTAGGAAAATCACTTTTGGCAATTTTGACAGATTTTTTGAGGCCACGTTTCTTAATTCCACATTTTGCAATTCCGCAGTAGCCCATTTCTCATCCCAGCCCATCTTTAGTTGAACACCAACAAATGATGCTGCATTATTGACTTTAAAGTCATCCTGTGTTACATAAAGCTACATTGAATGCATTAAACCCATGTTAAAACAACTTAACAATACATATGAATTCTTAATAGAAATGTGTTAGGCAAAGCTAGATCATTCACTCTTAAAGGGCAAAGGTACACAACAGTGAGTATGCATCTGCTATATAATTGCAATGCCATCCAGCAAAGAATGTGATCTAAAACTGAAACTGTGTCATTTGCCACATAACAATTTCAAATACAAGGAAGGGAAACAACTGTTTCTGGTCTTAGTTCCTCCCCCTTTTGATGTGCTTTGATATAAACTAAATATACACTTGATATAGAAATTGTCTAAAAAATGTTTGTTATAGATTTTATATCAAATGTATATTTTTATAGGAAGTGTTTTCTAATTTTTATCAGTTTTGATGAAAGTGAATATACATTTTTTATAAAATCTATATAAACACGGGAGCATGGCTCGACGATGTTGCTCAGACAAGCGCAGCGAGCAAACTGAGCTCTGAAGTCGGGGACTGTGAATCTAGGATTTTGCAGAGTGGCGCATTGATGATGTCACAGAGGGGTTCCTCCCTGGGGTGATAGGAAGAGGTTATACATGTTGGATCAAATTGATAAACCCCTCAAAGTTTTTGATGTCAATTTTATTGAACCCCAATAATTTTTTTATAAACTTTATATGAAGCGGAAAATGATATCAAACAATTTTGATATCTTTTTGATATAAAAATGTACATAAAAATATAAAAAATATGTTTTGATATATAAATGGATATAAACATCAATATAAAAAGGCACATTTTTGGATATACAAATGTATATACAAAATAATAATAAAAATCATATTTTCTATATAGAAATGTATATAAAATTAATATTTGTTTATAAAAAAAAATATACATTTACATTTTTTATATAAACTTCCACGAAAATGTTGATTTCTAAAATGTTTTATATCAATTTTGACATAAAAATGTATACCAATCTTATATGAACTGGCTTTGATACAGAGTGTAAATAATGAAAAGCAGTTTACTTTAAAAGTGAAGTGTGCTTCCCAGAGCCCACACAAAAGTCAAACTATTGTTTCTAAGTGGTCTACAGCATCTTGTGCACAGCATACTTGTGTCCCTCTGCAACCCACAAAAAGCTGTGAATCAACACTGCAAGGGGGTTTTATATCTACGACAAGGCCTGGGGAATCCTGGGAATGTGCTCACACACAGAGCGGCATTCATTCCACATCATGCACGTGTTGTGTTAGCAGAAACTGATGCACGTGTCGCGCTTAATAGAAACTGAAGGACGAGTAGCATGGATTGTTCAATCACTGCTCGTGTTCTGTACGAGGTGGAACAACTCTGCCGTGTTCCTTGCTTTTGCTGTTCCGAATCAGGAGATAATCAGAAATCGGCTGCAAGAAAAATAGCTATGAGCTATGAAATTGAGGAACGCCTAAGCGTTTGATTCGGCTGCCGATAATAGTTATTCACAGCGGCTTGTAAAGATATAACATTTACTTAATTGGAGAAGAAGTAGCATTTAGCAAAATGTTGCCGCAGCAAATAACTGTTGCAGAGCGACTTTGCCGAGACGGTGAAGTGGTAGGAACAGGCAGGGAAAGAACGGCAATAGGAAAGTGGGAAGGTAGAGGGCGGAAGAAAGAAAGGAAGAATGCACTTACTCTATAGGGATTTCGGGCGGAGTGGCACAGAGTCAAGATTGTAGAAACGCACAGGATGAAATCTTTGGAGTGTTCATATAAGAATATGGGTGGAGTAACAGCGGCCATGTGTAAATCAACTAGACCATGGAAGGTGCATGCAAAATGCAGACCTATTGGAAGCCTTGTTGGAATGGGGGAAATGGTTTATTTAAGAAGCTTCCACCTGTTCCATAAAGAATAGCGATGTATGATAGTACTAGAGTTGATGACATTTTAAAGAGTGGCAAGTGTCAGGATAGGGCTTGTGATGTCTGGAGATGTGTAAAAGTTGCCTTCTGTGCAGTGCATGTTCTAGATTGTGCAAGATTTGTTTTGTACTTCCAAGTAGGCGCTACATGTTTATTGTATTCTTCATGCAGAGTGGCACAAAATAAAGAAGTATCTATGCTTTGTGTACAAAGGAAATGCAGAGTGCTGGCCTGCATCTTTACATCTTTTAAAGCAACGCTCTGTTAATTGTTTGCTAGCAATTTAAAATATGGTTCTAACTTTTTTAATGTTCTCTACAATCTTGACAATGCATGCAACGTGAAGGCCCAATTTTGGCAGATCAGGCACTGTGAGACTTGAACTTTTGCCAAAGATCACACCGTTGAGGAAGTGGTGTAGCTGAGATTCTTCTATATAAATGGATTGAAATTTTAATTTCTTAGGGACCCTGTACCTGTTTGTAACATTGGAGTAAATATTAGCACTGACATTGCAACACGCTGTGCGGTGTAACAGTTGCAATATTGTTGGTGAAAATTATAAGGTGCTAATGCTCACTGTGTAAAAGATGCTTTATTCAGAATCTATATTTGTTCTTGTATTTTTAGTGACATTGCGTACACCAACAGATGGATTGCTGGTGAATGATGTTTCTAACGCAGCATATCCCATCTGGTTTAGGGGCCCTCAAAGACCCAAGGATGAGGGGGTCAGCCACAGTTTCAAAACACGGGTGAATGGATGTGGCAGTTTTTTTTTATTTCTCAATGGACCTCGGTGACCAGGGTCATGGGATGTCTCGGCCCTTGGATGCAGGCCCAAGGAACTACCACGGATTTTGCCACTCTGTTTACATAAGGTGTTATACATTTGGGACAGCGCCGCAACCAGGGCTCAATCATGGAAAGCTATAGATAGTGGTATTGAACCCCACCCAGCGTTGCTGGGGTGTGTCGGATGCCACAACAGTTTTTAAGTGTGAAGCATTGTCCTATAGGTTTCAACACCCTCATTATTTCACAGCACCCCTGCCGTCTCTACCTTAAAATCACCTAGGTCACACAGGCGATATACCCATCCAAGCTGAGTGTCTGAGAGCTGGTTATATGAATCTATATGTTTATTCTTCATTGCATTAAAACTTTTGCTCTCTGCATTGACCTGATTGTGCACAATCGTTTTTCCTTTCTGTATTAAATATGTTCTTTTATATAAATAAGATATTTTCTTCAAAATCATAAAATGGGCTGACTCATTAATAGGTGTTCCTTTTTATTATTTATAATAACACCCATCGCAGGTTGATTTTTAAAAAGTTATTCCATTCAGAGGTGTAACGCTGGAAAGTTGTAAGTTAACACAAAGAGTAGAACTCTGTTGCTGTTCCAGCTGCTGCCTTTTTAATTTTCACAGATGATGTTGCAAGCTCCTGTCAACCATTTGTCTTAATATATTTCCAACAACTTCATGCCCGGGCATGTTCGCCCCATAACAGCCCCATAACAGCTGAACATAAAGACGCAAACTAGGTGTTGTAAGCAATTAATATTTATTATCATTTAAAACAACTATTTTTGTTCAGATTTTATTCACAATAGTTTGGGTTATCAGATGTACGAAGATCCGGTCGGCTACAAAATGCACAGCAGTAGTCACCACATGGCCTGTTCCTTCTGCACTTCACTTTTGAAAAAGCCAACCTTTCAGGGAATTTTAAGGCCTCATACATCTCGCTAGGCTGCAAACTAAGTTGAGAACTCCAAACTTTTACAAGTATTTACACATAACAATTGCTGCATTTTGTGCAGACTGCTGCTGTGAGATAATTGTGCATACGTACTCATCCTCATGTAAATGTTTCTCACAGCATTGTGACACGGTAACACATTTGGGGCAGGCGGCCTATGGTTAAACAAAATAATGCATAGTTACTATACATTTACATTGTATATTTATAACGCTTAGGATGTCTGAGCTATCAGTGTTGGGCATGTCCACAATGTGAGCCAGGACTTGGTATTCTAAAACTCTCCAGCCATAGAAAAGAAACACAATAAAATATATCATAACCTTTTAATCTCAGGTGCAAAACCTTGAGCTGGTCGAATGAGTACAGGCGGTGATAGTGTTGGTGACAAACTTGTATGGAGCTAGGGAGAGTGTTGCGCAAGAAACAAAATGAACACGAACCTATAGTGTTAAAGTATACAACTCTTTTAGCACTGACTATAGGGCGACAGGGGGAGTGATGCCATGTGCCACAGTAAAGTATATGTTTCATTTATTATGCATAGTGATGATTAGTAGAGCACCCAATGCCAAAAAGAGTTACAGCATGTGCGTGCGTGTGGGAGTAATTTTGTTGCTGAAAGGGATGGCACAGCCCATAGCAGCTATTTTAGAAGTTTTCATAGAGTTTATTTACGCTTTTTTTCAATATTGTGATCAAAAAAATCATTCTGAATTCATGACGGGCACTGTCTGCCTATAAACATGTGCAGGGGTATGCATTTACCAAAACAGCTACTTCTCTTAACACCCTCTGCCAGCATCCCCGGGGAATGATCATATGTTAAGCATGATGATGCTGTCACACATCCACAGCTTTTGTCTACTCATTTAATCGCTTTACAACGGTATCATACAAAACCAAATGTGTCAGGAGTCTAATAATAAATTGTGAATGGCATCCTACACTGTGAAAAGAGATTACTGAGAAGGGTTACAATTCTTTCTGCAGGCAGTGGGTCTGTGAATAACACATGTCGGGGCTTGGCACTGAATGAACACGAAGCATAGCGCAAACATCTCACTCGTTTAGAATGTGAAACATGCCAGAGTCATTTTCAACCAGTCTCACAAGTAGACCAAGGACTTCTGATGCCTCTGATTACCACATACCACTGCGGTGCACATTTTCACCCAGTGGTTTTTCAGCACTGTTAAGAATTCTTTTAAAGAGCAAACTTTCACCCCGAAGGGCATTTATTGGGGTTCAATAAAATTGCTATCAAAAACTTTGGAGGGCTTATCACTTTGATATAAAATGTATATCCTTTCACCCTGGGGTGGAACTCCTCTGTGACATCATCAACACGTCACTCTGTAAAACCTTAGATTCACAGTCCCCGTCTTCGGAGCTCACTTCGCTCTCTGCGCTCGACCGAGCAATATCGTCGAGCGCTGCTCCCATCTCTATATAGATTTTATATAAAACACTTCCTATAAAAATATACATTTGATATAAAATTGATATCAAACATTTTATATCAAATTTATATTAAGTTTATATCATAGCACATCAAACGGGGTCGGGACTAAGACCGGAAACAGGGGGCGTGCCCACCTGTCTAAATTTTACATGAGACAAAAGGGGCCCCCTTTACTACTTGTTTGCATATATAAGGATATACACCATCATGCCGGGTAGTGGTTTTGGCTTTAATTATATTGTTTATTAGTACCGGACGGGGAATGGTTTTGGCCTCCCAGCCACTGTGAAGGGTCAAGAATGGGGACTTTACCAAATGGTAAAGCCCCTGCTCCAAGCCTCCTTGGACTTGAAGGCTGCTGTCTTCCCCCTCTGGATAATCAGGTAAGTGTTTTCCTGCACCTCCACATCCCCATCCCTCCACCCCCACACCCTTTTCCCACACATTTAGAATCCCTCCCTCCATGCCCCACTTACCTTGCGCCGCAGTCTCTCACCAGCGCCGGGAACAGAAGTGTTCCCGGCACATACACGACACACGACAAGCAGCCATGAGAACGGCAAAGAGACTACATGTAGTTCCCTTCTCTTGGATCCATGGAAGTCATCTTATTAGGTAGGGTTTTTGTAAGTTGAGAAACAGCAAAAACACTTTTAGCCTGGTACAACGTGCCATGGTACCAATAGCAATATTACCCTTGCAATGCCCCCCTGCTCAGGTAAAAATGCTTAATTAATTACATGCATAGGCATAGACCTCGGCAGTGTTTAGAAGGGGTAAACATGTTAGCATTGTGTACCGCCAAAGGGCCCTTCAAATCCATCTAGTAGATTCAATCCCTCAAGCTCATGGGAAATTTAAAAGCCGGTGTCAGGTTTACTGGGCAATTACCTACTTCCGGGTGTGTATCTTAGACAAGGGTGTAAATATAATAATTTGCATCTAGCAATGTGGGGCAGCAATGCACCTTGGATTGCTTACCCACGGGACAGTAATCTGCATGTGAAGTAACCTCTAAGTAAGACTTTTTAATGGTCACTAAACCTATAAATGTGGTATTAAGTGAATGTTTTGTTTTAACTTGAAAAAGATTTTAAAAGAATTTGATTTAGAAAGACAGCTCTGCAACCACTGTGAGCAGTCTGTCTAAATCGAATTGTCACGTCCCTGGACACACGAGTGCGCACAGGGTCTGACAGGCACGGTGGAGCCGGAAGAGGGAAGTTGTGGACGCTCAGCTAAGTGTGTTTGTGCGTTTGTGTCTGCCTGATTCTGTGTCTTTATGTGGGAGGAGGCGGAATGTTGGTGGTGAAGAAAGGAAGGGGCGGGGAGTGGATAAATGTGGGTGTGTTCGTGTGTCTGTGTGAGTATGTATGTGGTCAGGGTGTTGATGGGGAATGCTTTGGATGGGAAAGGGAGGTGGCAGGGAGTAAAGAGGAGGTGAGGGAGGGTGAAACCCCACAAATTCTAAGAATTCCTGACCGTGCAGGAGATGGTGAGGGTGGGGTGGGTTTCGTCTTCGAGCGGTTGGGGGTGAATCCACCAACCTGAATGTGATAATTTGGCATTTTGAAGGCCACACAAAATCGGCCAAAATAAGTCTGTCTTTTTGGTGTTAAGCCTTCAAAATACAGAGTTATCCCATAGAACCATAAATGTTGACAAACACCTGCCCACCTTTGCTATACAAAATATCTCCTTTAAAACACACACCTCACAAACATGCAGAAACAGATCCCTTGTGTCTTCCATGAAGCATCGGAGATATTCTGCAAATGCTGGTGTTTTGTACTATTTTATTTTACTTTCATAAACAATACTTTAACTTTATGTTTCCATTATAAATAAAGAAATGCAAGGAGCAGATTTGCAGAGTAGTATGGATGTAGGTCAAAAGACTGGCCGAGATACTTGACATGGGAGCGCCTGAAGCTCTACAGAGTAGGGACTAAATTCCAACAATACTTTTAGTATCGCTAAGTAGCCCTGTGTAAACTCCATACCGCCATGGGTTTTTAGTTCATAGCACTTTACATGCAGGAATCTGTAGTTTTGCTTTTTCCTTAAGAATGGACCCACAAATCTCCAAATTCACAGGTGCTATTGGCTGAAAAACAAAAAATGCCACATGACAGCTACTTTCCTACCACTACCCAATGCAGTCTGCAAGCAAAGGAGGCAGGGCTGGGGGCCTTATCCGCATATAGCATGGCACAACTTGAGATTTCTGGAAACTGTTCATTGGTGAATTATAAAAATAAAATAACCTGGTTTTATCCTTGTTTGAACCAGGCAAGTGGCTTCTTGTTGGACATTTTGTAAATAAAGTGTGCGCGTACAAAGTATTTATCTAATTTAAAAAAGGGTAAAATGCTATGTGAAGGTTTGCAATGATTAACTTTAGGAATCTTGTTTTAAAATGCAGAAAACCCTATACAGAGTGGCAATTAGCACTTTTCAAAGAAGATTGGGAATTTAACATGTAAAAGGATCATTGAGTATTACGTTGTCCTTGCAGGAATTTTGGAAGTCACGACTTGGGATGAGCAATACACAGCTGAACAGAACCTCCTAAACCCCCCAGGACTCTGGCAACCCCTCTCGGCTCCACATTAGACCGGGTGTGACACCCAACATATTCCTACAGAAGCAGCACTCCTGTCCAGGACTTGGAATGTTGCTCAATCCATGACGCTGTCTTTTACAGACTGTGGCCATGTTGGCCGTTGTAGGCTCTCCTCGCCCACTCTAATCGTTGCATGGTTTCATTGGCTGTTCCTGTGTGTTTTGCCCTTATGGACCTACTGGGTGACTCTGCGCTCTTGATTTGCTCCTGCTCTGGGCCAGTGTTAATTTCAGGTGTTGGTTCGGGTGTTGATCAGGGTCTACATGTGAATCATTGTACCAGTGAGCGTACATTTTAACAAATATCCACCTGTGTGAATGGATTATTAGTAGGGCTGTACGGAATAGCATATTTAGTATTTGGCCGAATACCGAATAGTTTGTCAACTATTCAGCCGAAGCCGAATATGAAGCCAAATAGTTGCTTTATTTAATAAATCATGTTCCAAACTTCAAAAAAACACACTTATTAAAAAAACAAATAAAGCACCATTTTAAACGCATTCTATACTTTTATTTCTCTTCATTGTAATTAATGTAGCATCTTTATTTAAAGTATAAAAGCTAGAAATAAAGCAGATTTAACCAAAATGAAGGGACCAAATGTACAGAAGATTGTTGCATATTCAGCGCCAGTTAAAGTCGGAGGCTTCACAAATGCAAAAGGACTGCCTTTGTGAATCAGATGCATTGCATTCTCTATCCAGTTGCAAAGTCGATGTAGTTGAGTTTCGATCATAGAAATGTATAAAATGGTTCATGTCGGCTCATGCAGGACACAAGTCAAGAGGAAATCTGAAATGTGTGAACTACATCTCGCAAATATTCACGCCACCCACACAAAAGCTGCTCACGTTTCACTTATCCTAGCCACTCTTTCTCGTCAATACACAAACATATGCAACTTATAATTTCCGGATAAAATATCAGATAATGTTAAACTCAGGACTCAAGTCCTTAAAATAGGAAATGGGGGGATTATGACATACGCAATGGGAAGTGACATGCCAGGAACTGAAAGTATCTATACACATTTCTTTCAGTTTGTTTTTTCCAACTGAAAAAAGTGCACATTGCATATAAACATTTGCCAAAAGAAAAGATGTTCCTGGGTCGTTGCAGGCTAAGTATAAAAGATGAGCACTGTCTAAGGAAACAAAACATGCCATAAAGAGCTGATTACAATATAAGATATTTTTCAGCTGTTTGATAGCAGTTTGTTTGGTCTAATTCTATTCAGTTTTGCAAAATGCCTTTCTGAGTTCATGTTGCATTGTATTCAAATGAGAATGTCAAAGTATTCGGCAAGAACCGAATAGCTAAAAACTATTCGGCCAGAGCCGAATAGCTTTTTTTCAGACGGAATTCAGCCGAATACGTACTCGAAGCCGAAGTTCGTTACACCCCTAATTATTAGTGCAATTGCACCTCCTATGATTTGCCATTTATGCAGACAGATTTCGCCAACAAAATGTCTTTCCATTTCCTCTCTGTAGCCACAAAGCAGGGCAAAGCGGCTAAACAGGCAGGAAATGGGCTTCTGCCTATTTTGACTCGTCGCATCAAAAGACGGCTACAAGAAGTAGGAATTTATGACCACCTATTAACCAGGGATAGGTGTGAAGTAATATCTGAATGATGCCATCAAATTAGATCTATCCCTTGGACCAAACCTGATCGCACAAGCCAACGACTCACGTGGAAATATGAACGATAGCAGTGAAAGCCCCCCCCCCTTGACAAATAACCTGCGATATGAAGAGTAAAGGCGAGATGCCCCCTACACAACAGCGCATTGGTTAGAGGGATATAATGTCATCACTTTCTAACTGCAGGTATCGGGCGGAATTGAATGATTCTGACTCCAGCCAGGCACCACTATGAGATCTTATTCTGCGCCCAATGTCACTGCCACAACAGGCCCCAAAGTGCAGCTGGCAATCTACACAAGGTGACAGAAAGTAGTGTATTATTACTAGCTTGCCGTCCCATAATAAATGCCCTACCTAGGCTGATTGAGGCATGCGATTTTCTTTGTTAACATTTGGGCTTACTGCACAAAACACCCAGACTCGCTTGTAGTGGAAAAGGTTGCTTTAATGTGACAGGCCAAAGCTCCCAAATAAACGCTAACCTGGCCCCTGGCTTTACAGACTTACAAATCTGTTTTTAACAACTTGCCAAACAAATTAATAATTAAACACTTTCAATTCCCCCCAACAATTAAATAATTAAATCAGTTCCACTTCCCGCTTTCTCCCCCGGGCCATGCCCCTCCATATTCAATACCTGTTCCCCCGGGGTAGCCCGTTTGTGCAAACAGCACCACCCACATCCTTTCCCACGCTATTCCTACATTGTGCTTCACTCCCCTCATCCAAAGGGGCCATGCCACCGGCAACAGAAAAACCCTCCACTGAGGTATTCTTTCTGCCCCACCCCTCCTAACTTACCTCTCCTTCAAATTTGTATTATGTCCTGGACCGCCCCTTTCGCCCCCTAATTCACTATTTCCATAAACCGATAGATGCCCTCCTTCCTCTTAAAAAGCAATCCTCACACAGATGTGTCCCTGAGCACCAGCACTCGTGCCCCCCACTACCACAACAATCACCCATAAAACTTCCTCCTAGACCTACCCACTGCCCCTTCAAATACCATTCCCCTGCAACCCTGCTCGGTGACAACTTGACCAGGGCGGGGCAACCAAGAAAGGGCTGGTAAGGCATGGGTAAGCCACTTGCTGTGTGTAGCGATGGAGCTGGCCTCGTCGGTGCAATCCACTGCAGCCAGAGATCCATAGCTATCTCGCCGCAGACCGCCCGGCTGTCCTCTGCAGTCCTGCCCTAAATTCCTCATCATACCGCACCCACACGAAAATCCCCAAAATTGTGAATGCCTTCCTAATGCTCAACTGTGCATCTCCCTCCTGCCCCCTTTTTCCCAAACCTCTCCTCTACCTGCAGCAGGTGTACATGCCACCACTGCCGCCAGAGCCCCATCCGCTGCCGCTCTCTGCTGCAGTCTCCCTCCAACATCCTCCTTCTCACCCGTAACCTCTTCCACAGCCCCTTCAAGTTGGGCTTTAGACGCCCTGCTGATAATCGACAGGGCCTCCCTCAAAGCCTGGGCATCGATCACCCCCTTCTTTTTCGCCCCTTGACCCACCATCCTGTTGAAGCAGCGATGCAAAGCACTTGCGCACCGCCCTGCTGAGCTACCCAATGGCTAGCCTCCCGAGCCTCTTACCCCCAATATAGCGCTGGCCAGCAGCGGAAGAGAGCTTCTTATTTGAAGCCCCGCAAACTCCCCGTGCACCCAGGAAACCAAAATGGCCCTTTATAACAAGATCACCTAAGGAGGGTGCAGACAATTAAATGTCTGTCTGATAAACAACTCCCAGGCAAACTCTATGTTTCTACTTAATTATATAGCCCAGAAACCAGGCTTGCAGCTGCACCCTTGGAGGGTAATGCAGGCTAATATCCCTGTACCTAATAGGGACACTAGGCATACATGCCTGCTCACTCTCTCTCTTATTTTATTTTATTTTTTATTTTATTTTTTTTAATTCTACAGGCCCGGTCCCCGGCTGCCCCTCAAAACCAACGGGCAGTGAGACACAGGTCGTCCCACTCAAAAAGAAAAAACAGCGTTAGCCTTCCTTAGTTAGTTGCGCGGCCCCTTTAAGGGCTTCGTACTGCCCCTGGTGGCCGCTGTATGTCACTGCGCACCCTCCAGCAAACAAGAAGCCGCCGACAGCCTGCAAGCTTTACTAAAAGCTCCAACCCACCGCGCACTTCCCCCAACCAAACCGACTCATCGCTGGCCCCCACCAGACCCTGCGCCCCCACCGCCAATATCTCGACAAGTCCCCCAACCGCCTGAAACACCCGCACAGACCTTGTCAAATGGGGCCACCCCGGAGCAACCTACATCCCCACCGGAGTGCCCCACCCGCTACCCGCAGCAGCTAGATGAGCCAGGAGCCACTGTAAAATGTGGTAAGGGGGGTATCTCATCTACGGTACCCCTGCCTAAAAAACAATTAAAATAATAAATTGAAACAAATCTAACGTTATTCCTGCCTACCCACCTCCGGCTAAGACTCTCTATCCAAAAAACTCCTCACCTCCACTAAACCCGGACTATTAGGCCCAGAAACGCGGGGAAGGCTCGGGAGCAGGTGACCTGGACAAACGCTTGTCCTACCGGCGCCTACTCTCGAACCTTCCCTGGCCCCCCCAAATACCCCAATGGCGCTCTATGCGCAGGCCAGCTCGCCCAAAACAACCCCGGGGGAAACGCTTCACGTTCCCCCTGGGGCTCCCCTTTTGCAAGGATCTTGACATGCATTTTGCAAGCCTGATGAAGAAAGGATATACACCTACAGTAGTCCGCCACTTGGGGGTTTCTGACAAGTGTTCAAATGACAATGATTATGGTTTATGGCATTTTCCCTTTGAAATGTTAGCCCACAGCTAGAAGCTAAAAAGGGATTCTGCATTTTAAAGCAAACTTGTCCAAAAATATTTCATAAACGGGCTTGATGGCCTTCAAGACCTGGGTATTTCCTCTTTTGTAAACATGAACGGCTTAAACAATGTCGCTCAATGTAACTGGAGCGTCAAGTATTTTTCATGAATCTTTTATTAGTTTTTGTAGAGATACAAGCGTACATGCATGTAAGCCACCATTTTACATTTCGACGTGAATTGAGCAAACACCAGTGGTCGAAATGTACGAAAAGAAGTAGTGGAGCTATGTTCCCTGCTGGCGTATCCCTCTCCCCACACACCCGCATCACCCCCTCCCCCAACGCGCTATTGAAACCCGCAAACAAACACACCTGCTACTTAAGGAAATGTTCAGTGCAGTGCACTGGAGTGCAAGTTTCAACTTTTTCCTACACTTTTATTTTAAGACGAAACAATTCGGAACAGTTTATTTTTTTTTTAAAAGTATAGGAACAGTACAACCTTTTTTTTTAAGTAAAGGAGCACCGCTTCCAGCCACTCCCGCCGACTTCGATAACTGGTAAACACTGCCTTCCATGTACGCATGGCAGGCAGTGTATACAATGGATTCCTATGGAATCCGCCAGCTGCCATGAATCCACAGCCTTTGCGCAAGCATGAAAATACACGCTGGCGCAAATGCTGGAGTACTTGTAGGGTGCAGAGGAACTGTGAGGTTAAAAAAAAGGTAAGTGAACCCCACTTGCTCCTTTTCTTGCTCCTATGTCATTATTTCGATGTTTGTAGGTCGTCTAACCAAAAGACCGATTTTTTCAGCCGATTTTAGGCAGCCTACAAAAATGGAAATATTCACATTTCTTCGCTCCTCACCCGCACCCACCTCCACCCCACCCTCTCTTCCTGGTTTTATCCCGACCCTCACTCCCTCAGCCCCACCGCCGCCTCCCTCCCCTCCCAAGACCCCCCTACCAAAATGCACACAAACCCACACACAAACACGTACACCCAACACACAGACATATAAACGTACCCATTCTCCATCGAGGCCGCTTCCTGGTCCTGGCGTGCCTGTCAGCCCCTGCACGCACTCGTTCGATTTAGAAAGACTGCGCTCTGCGGTCACAGAGCGGTCTTTCTTAATAGTTTTTTGTTCTTGTTTTGAAAAAAAAGGTTTATTGACCTAATACCCTTTAGCCCCCTTTGTTGCTCCCAACCCCTTTAGCTTCCACCAGTCCCGTTTTGCCCCAGTGCATATAGCTCATTTTGCCCCTTTTATGACTCGCCAGTCCCGTTTTGCCCTTTTTTGACCACCCAGTCCCATTTGGCCCCTTTTGTTGCACCTCAACCCCTTTAACTGTTCCAGGTCATGGTTTTCACCTTTTTTGATCCCCAGTCCTGTTTAGCCCCTGTTCATGTCCCCTTTATCTCCTTTTCTTTGCCCCAGTTCCTTTTACCCCCTGTTCTTTCCCCCTTTTGATGCTACAGTCTCATTTGACCACTTTGTTGCCCTCTAGCTCCTTTTCTTGCCCTTAGCTCCCGTTAGCCCCTTTTGTTACCTCCAACACCTTAAGCCCCTTTTGCTGTCCACTTTAGCCCCTTTTCTTGCCTCCGGCCCTCTTTAGCCCCCTTGTTGCCCCTCAACCACTTAGCCTCCTTTCTTGCCCCTTTAGCCATTTGTGTTACCCCAGAGCCCTTGTTGCCCCTTTTCTTGCCCGAAGCCGCTGACAGAGACCCCTCCTCTGTTTCGTGCAGCCATTTCTCTGACTCGTACTTATTTCGCCCTTAGAGCCAGGCAAGACCCCGAGGATCGGCCCTTCCCATGAATTCCCTGGCCCTCACAGGTCTGTTGCCTTTTCAGAGATGACCACGTGTGAGATCTTCATGCTCGCCTCGGGCGCTGCCTCACATTTTCCCTGTACAGTGAAAGCCCATGCAGCCACCCTGTGTGAAAGAGCGCGGGTGACAAACTGTTAACTAGTCTTCCTGCAATTGCCCCATTCATACTGCCCTGTCTTTTGTACCCCATCCGTGTAGTGCCTTCATGCAGGGCTTGGGGTACACAGCACATGCTGCCACTTGTTCATGGAGGACTACGGTGTTAGCGCTGGCCCTCAAAACGCAGCAAAGTGTGCGCTGGGGCCTCATGAAACATGAGCAGGAAGTCCGGAAAATTGACAATCGACTACATATCCCAGAAGACCTTGCCTCGGAAGTGCCGTCGAATGAATGGAACATTGTGTAATCGACGTCCAGGTTGCATCCACACAACAGCTTGATAGAGAGTGGACAGGAAAGGGGCCCTGGAGCTGAGCCGGGGGAAGTTGCACAGACTCACAGAGCTGACCTCGCTTGGAAAACTGGAAAGAGCGGATGCACGTGTCATTTGGGAAATACGCCTTAATTTATTTACCTCGGACACTGCCTGGCCGCAGCAGATCGTTCTAAAGTGAAAAGACGTTTTCCGGACAGGGTGGTCATTTGGCAAGGGTACTACTACCGTGGAGCCAGTCACATTTGAGGGGGGTCGCTGGCAGATGGGATGGGCTGTACCACAGCCCTGGCAGTCTTCAGAGAGGCACACAAATCCTTCAAAAAACTCACAGCATCATTGCGTGTTTGGCGGTATTAGCTTTAAACATAATGCTAAACTGAATTGCTGTTACCGCATGTGGTAATAGAGATTGACTGCCCAATTCATGAATACTCTTATTCACAATTGGGGATAGGCAGAATTTCTACATGCGGTAATTGCGGCCAAACCTTAACCGCCGCTTCACGAGCAGGCGCGGTTTTGGTGTTTGGGTTTCAAACCCCATAATACGGCACAGCGGTAAAACGGATGGTATTCTCAAATACCACCTGTTTTACCACTACTGCCAAACTCATGAGGCTCTCAAATTCGCTTTAGGCTACTCTGCCGCTGCTCCACGGCCTCTTTGACACATGGCACAGTTTTAGTGTATTAAAAGCAAATTGCTGAAATGTGTCTGCCGCCTTCTGCGCCGGCTGATGCAGGCTGGGCAATAACTCAATCTTCTGCGTGGGCCGGGAGGACAGGCAGATGCAAGAACATTGTATTTTTTCATTTCAGATTCTATAGTCTTAAATGGAGGTGGCATTTCTCCCAAGTTCTTGCTATCTGAAGGGCGAAGTTTAAGACCTACTGGTGCTCAGGAAATGGTGCATGTACCAAGCTGGCACAGGTCCAGGTTGGCACAGTACAACCAATTGTATTTGGGCTAAGATTGCAGCTAAGTGCACGATGTGTATCCGGTTCTAGTTAGGGTAACACAATTGCAATTGTACACACTTGGAAGGTGGCTGCTGTTAGGTTGGACGAAAGGAGACTTAATTAACCGATTTTTAGTTTTACAGACCCATTGTATAGGCATATTTATCGGAAAATGAAGGTGGTATAAATATGTATTGATTACTTGTATTGTTAACATTGTTATCAGGATGTATTTCTTTTTTCCTTTTTCCTATAACACAATTAAAAAAAAGTGCACGTATAAACAACCTCAGTGTGCACAGAACAAGCCCATATCCAGCGCCCCCGACCCCCAATCCTGCACAAGGGTTTGTTTGGGGGTAGCCGGAGCTCTGTGTAGTGACGGCTTTCAAGGTGTAATGTGTTAGGAACATCAAGGGCTTGCTGTTCAGTGGGAAATCTCGTGCCTGTAGAGTGGGTGTGTTGAATAGGGCTTTGCTGGGACAAATGGCGCTAAGAGGTGTAGAGTTGTATTGTTTACAGTCTGGGGAAAAGTGATGTGTTTGAGTGGCTCGATTGAGTTTGTGTTTGTAAGTGAAGTGGAGAAAATGAGGGTGAGTCGATAAGAGCAGTGAATGAGTTCAGCGTTCCGTATCAGATGCAAGTTCATGACCTCACCGTTGGTAGTATTGTCACAAAATATATTGGGCATGTTTGTGATTGTATAGAGCCTATGTCCTGTGTTGTATTGTTGATATTAAAGAAAAAGAGGGAGGCATTGTTAATGTTAACCGTCACCAACGGAATTGGTCCCCAGGCGCTCTGGCAGATCTGTAAGCAAGTAGGAGGGGTGGGTTAGTAGGGTAAAGAAGGGACAGGAAAGTGAGACTGTGGTGTGCTGCTGGCAGCTTCAGTTCGGTTTTCACTGTGCGCTGAGCTTTTGGTGTGAATATCGGATCGATGCGAGACCTCGTGTGCTGTTGGTGCGGTTTATGTGTTGTTTATTTGCTGTTGCAGTGTGGTGAATGGGTGCGGTTTGCTGAGCGAGAGGATGGTTATGTGGATTTTTATGTGAGTTTAAGTATGCCGAGATTTGAGCATAAGGTTAGTGGGTTATATATCTCTTAGTCCTTATAAATCTTGGTGTATGTGTCCAGTTGTCCTATCGGTAGGCAAAATTTCCACTTTTCTTTCCTGTCTGTCTAATTGTTATGGGTGATGTTGTGGCATGTTCCCCGCTGTGTTGTTTTGAACTTAGTGTGATAGGAAAGGGTGTCTCTTGTCCCCCACTCTGGTATTTGTGCTGTAAATTAACAGTCACCCACTCCCTTGTTACCCTGTTTTCTGTTGCTGGTCCATTGTTGCCTGTATGTGATGTGCAGGCCAAGGTGTTATTGATATATCGTCCTTGCACTTCCATCCTGATCTTTCTGTATTCATTCTGAAGTATCGTCCTATCATATTTATCTCTCAAATTGGTAAGTTGATATACCGTGGGTTGTTCTTCCTTAACATCTGTTTATGGGTGATAGCTTAGGAGAATTGGAAGGATTGGTTTCTTCACTCAGCATTGTTTCAGCTGTGTATATGCCCCCGTAGGCGTTCTTCTAGTTATGGGGTGAAAAGCCAGGAATCGAGGAGTTTCCTGAATAGGAGGTGGTTTCTTGTGTTACGTATGTTCTTTGGTAGCACGTTCCAGGTTTTTAGGGTGAGATGAGAGGAAGAAGATCCTCAGAATTTTCTTTTGTTGTAAGGTTTTTGTCTTAGAGATTCAGTGGTGTCCAGGTGTGATGTCATATTCTACTAATAGACATCCTTATCCAAGTGACTATTAGACTGCGCAGGAGCCCCTGGGGAATACATACACAACATCTGGGTTAGTAGACTAAATATGTTTTCCAGACCTCCTAAAGTAATTTACGGAGCATAACACAAGCAGACAGCACTGGACATGTCAAATAACACTACATAAGACCATCTTGAAGAGTAGATTCCTAATTATGTATTAGTTCTGCTAAACGAGGTCATAAGAAACAATGAGTTATGTGTATATCTGTTCACAGAACTATCTATTAGCTAGAAGACATTTCAAAGCCATATTTTACAAAATGGGTGAAACAAGCATATGGCCAAAAACGCATAGTGATAATCCACTTTTTATTTTATTTGTTTTTATTGGTTTTATCATGTACAACAAAGAAAGGAAACAAGAAAGAACAATAAAAAAGAAAGAAAATCAAGATACATACCAAATAATGCACCGGTTGTCACATTTAGTTACAAAACAAAAAACCGGAAGCTTAATGTCAGCTCACAGTGTCATACAGTTATCTCAGTTCCCAATTAAGGTGCATTTCCTGATACTCAAAAAGAAAAAAACTTCCCTTTCCTCCCTCCTCTCTTAATTTAGCACCAGTCCATTTTTCGTAACTAAAGCGCCGAAACGCTGATAGGGCAAAGTTCCTGACTCCAGTGTCTGATCGCAAAGTGATCACTTGTATCGAAGGTTTTTATTTTTATTTTTTTTTCAATTACTGCTACTTGAGCATTGGATTTCCATTAGGTCTCCTCAGGTTCGTCTGTTAGGGACTCATTATCTGGTGTTAGGTGTTGACTTTCAAAGTCCATCCATAGGGTTTCGCATTGGGCTGCCCTTCCGTGCAGACTGGCCGTTATGGTTTCCATCAGATAGATATTCGTGGCTAGGGCAATCCATTCATTCTTTCTAGGGACTGTACCGGATTTCCATTTGATCGCCAGAAGAGCCCTGGCAGCAAGGAGTAGATAGGGGTCAGGCCTTTCACTCTGTTCCATTTGTCCGGGTCCCTTTCTAAGGCAAAGAGCACAAGATAGGGGTCAGCATCTCTCTGAATACCATCAATTTCCTTGATCCACCCCAGTACTTCGTTCCAGAATTCTTTGATGAGCGGGCATCCCCACCACATGTGCCAGTAGTTAGCCGTTTGACTACATTTCCTCCAGCATGCCGGGCTCATTGACTGAGACATTTTGGATAGTCTGAGGGGGTCGTATTGCCACCTGTACAGGAGTTTGATGGCATGCAGTTTGTACTGACAAGATAGCGATGTTATGGAGGCGGCCCTGCACATTAGGTCCATTGGTCAGGGTCTATTTCTTCCCCAAAGTCCTTTTCCCACCTAGACCTCAAGGGCTCCGTGGCGCCGTCTCCCGCTGCTATTAGTTCCTGGTACATTAATGATATGAGACCTTTCCTCTCCACTCTAGAGTCCAATATTTTCTCGAATGGGGTCAATTCTCTGCTCAGTTTGTCCTTCCATTCTGCCTTCGTCAGGACCCCTTTCAGTTGGATGTGCTGAAATGTGGACAGTGTGCCTATGCCCAATGCCTCCGTCAGTTCCGGAAGAGTGATATAGGAGTCCTTCCTCTGGAGCTGGCTCACTCTTTCCAAGCCAGCCTCGTACCAGGATTGGTATCTGCCCACTTCTGGTATGCGATCATTCATGCCAGGGGACCATAGGTGGCTGAGCGGGTATGGCCAGGTGGTGATCCCGCGCATCTCCCGATTCGCACGCCATACACTCCAAATCATGCTCAGTATAGGGTGGCCCTTGATTTTCCGTAGTACCCTTTTGTGCGGGGTCCATAGCCATTCTGATACTGTGGCCGGGGCAAAGTAATGGTTGTCCATTTGTACCCATTGAAGGTCATGTTGTTCTCTGAGGTGGGGGATCATGACTTGTAATTGGGAGGCAATGTAATATGATCTCAAGTCCGGGAGCCCAACCCCTCCTCTGACCTTGAGGAGTATCAACGTGGTATATGCAATTCTTGGTTTCTTACCCTGCCATATAAATCTCATCATGATCTATTTAGCTTCAGTGAAGAACCCTTTGGGTATTTCGATTGGCAACATTTGGAATGGGTACAGGAAGCGGGGTAGGCACGTCATCTTAACTGCGTAGATGCGGCCAAGCCAAGAGATCGTAAGTTTGCCCCATTTCCTAAGGTCCGCAGTAAACCGCTGGAGGAGTGGAGGGAAGTTAGCTTCGAATAAGTCATTCAGGCTTCTAGTAATCTGTATGCCCAGGTACTGTAGTGTGAGGTGTTCCAGCTTAAGGCCTAGTGGAAGAAACTTAATATCATTTCCTGTCTCAGTTCCCTGAAGGGGGAATAGAATGGATTTTGCCTTGTTTACTCTAAAGCCGGAGAATTGGCCATACTCGTCCATTAGTCTAAGGACTTGGGGAATTGACTTAGCGGGATTGGTCATGTGTAGGAGAATGCCGTCCGCATATAGTGCTATTTTATATCCTGCCGGGCCTAATCGGATCCCTTCTATCACAGGGTCAGCTTTTATCTTTTGCGTGAGGGTTTCTAATGAAAGGGCAAAGAGGATCGCCGAGAGGGGACACCCCTGTCTAGTCCCTCGTTGTAATTCAAACCAACGGGAATAGCAGGACGGGGGTCCCCAGGGACGTCACGGGCCACATGGATGAGGTGCAATGTTTTTCGCATGGAGTCAGGCCCCTGTCTCCCGAGTATAAACCCAACTTGATCTGAATAGACCAGGCGGGGCACTAGCGTTTCTAATCTAGCCGCCAGAACCCTGGAGTACATTTTTGCGTCAAGGTTGAGAAGGGAAATAGGGCGATAAGATCCACAGTTTTTGGGGTCCCTACCCTCTTTGGGACTCACCGATATCAAGGCTTTTTTAAAAGCAGTCTGGGGCCTGTCCTGTCTCTAGTATTTCATTAAATAGAACCGAGAGAAAGGGGGCTAGTTGTTTGGCAAACGTTTTATAGAAACCGGCGGTATAGCGTCTTCTCCCGGGGATTTGCCTAGTGTCAGCCTTTTGATTGCCTCATGAACTTCCTGTTCATTAACTGTGGAATCCATAAACTCGGTTTCTGCGTTCGTTATCGTGGGCATAGTGATTGATGATAGGTAGGCTGATGGGTCAGGTTGGCCGGGAATTATCTCAGAGGTGTAGAGTTTCTCATAAAACTTGGCGAAGGATTCTGGGATATTGCAGGGGGTATGGGGAGGAGGGACAGCATCCTCGATGATTTTGTTCACTCTACGGTCAGCTCTTTGTTCCATAAGTCTGGCCGCCAATAAGGCGTCGGCCTTATCTCCTTTCTCATAAAATTTCTGTTTCAAAAATTGCAGTTTACGCACCACTTGATCGTGTTCCAAGAGCCGCAATTCTTTCCTTTTTAGCTGTGCAGTTTTCACTTTATCGGGGTCAACTCTATGTTCTTTTTTCATCTCCCCCTCTAATTGACCTATCTCGGCCCTCAACCTTTGCTCTATAATTTTCCGTTCCCTTTCTTTTCGGCCCCCTCCCTTATTAGGGTCCCTCACCATGTGGCCTTCCCTGCCTCCCAGACCACTTGCTTGGAAACCTCCCCATCGTTATTAATTTTAAAGTACTCCTCGATTTCGGTCTCCATAGTCGTCTTGAAGACCGGGTCTTTCCAGAGGGTTTTGTTGCACCGCCATTTCCCTCCCATGGTGGGTAGGTCCGGCCAAGAAATGTCAGCCAGAACCATGTCGTCGTCCGACCAGGTTATTGGAATAATGTCTGAGTGTTGTGTAGTTGGTATGAGGTCGTTCGATATTTATATATAGTAAATGCGCGTAAACATGTGGTGGGGATTTCAATAGAAGGTGTATCCAGCTGCGCCGGGATGCATTATTCTGCATATGTCCTTCATGTTGTACAGATCTATTATCTCAACAAGGTCGGTACGTCCCCCTTTAATCTGATTCCTTGTCTCTGGATTTCCCGGTTTCCAGTCAATACCTGGGTCAGCCCATTGGTTGAAATCACCCCCCAGGATTACGTGCCCCATTGCCTCCATCATTATTTTTGGGATTACTCTCTAGAGGAATGCAGTTTGTCTATTATTTGGTGCGTATACAGTGGCAATAGTCACTTTCACTCTGGCTATTTTCCCCGTGATCAGGAGGGTCCGACATGCCACATCAGACCATGTCTTTTCTACCTCGAATTGGATGCCTCTCTTGAGCAGGATACCAACCTCACCTTTTCTCAGCGGGCCTGAGCCCCAGAACTCTAGTCCCCTCCGCTTCCCGATGATGCTTCTTTCTTCCCCTTTGGCAAACTTGGTCTCTTGCACGAGCATTATGTCAATGTTGGATCTGCGGAATTCCCTTGCCACTAATGACCTCTTAGTTGGAGAGTGCAGCCCTTTTACATTGATAGACGCCACTCTGAGTGAGTCTTTCTTTTTTGGGTTATCAAGAGATGCCATCTTCGAATGTCTCTGGAGTGTCTTTTAAGACTGGTGACCAGACAATTGCTTGCTTCTCAAGGCCCATATCAACGTTGGTGTTGCAAACAAATTCAAATGGTGCTGTCATTACTCCAACATCCCTTTCCCTCAGAAGTTGCTGAGGCTCAAGGAAGCCCAGGAACCGAGGGTGCTGCATTAGCAGCTTTTGACGGCGTCCGAAACGGACTTGGTGACAGTGTTCCGTCCATTGTCGGACCATCAATGGGGACCGTTACCTCACGGCCCCACTCAAATTTTCCATCTCATCATAAGGGTGAGCCCCAGTCTCACCCCCCCAACTTCACTTCAATACAGCAGTGGTAACAACAATAATCATACAAAAATATAACAATATAAAATTACGTGCACCCCGGGGTCGTCTCACGCGGGTTCCTACCCCCTCTTACTTCAGAGGGGTGTTCGTCTTCTGTGGTACCCCGGGCACTTGACTTCCAAGCTCTCAGTCTCCATATGGCCAGAGTCCCGTGCTTCAACCATGGGTGCCAGTGCTTCTGGTCGTGGCATCCAGGCTGTACATTCTCATTTTCCATCATCGGGTGTGTTATTGGGGCGTCTGTATTTTCTGGATCCTTTCACTCTTTTGCGCCTAGGTCCCTGTTGTTCCCATTACATTCCATCTCGTTCGTTATCCCCATTTTCATTGTCTTTCGGGCCTGTACTCAGAAGGTCGGCAATGCATTCTTTTATGTCATCCTCTGATCTAAGGACAATTTTCCTACTCCCAAGTTCAAAGGTGAGTGAGAATGGGTAACCCCATCTGTATCGTATGCCCTGTTCCTTGAGCCATTTTGTCAGGGGACTGCAAAGGCGTCTAAGCGCTAATGTAAGCGCAGATAGGTCCTGAAAGATCGTAATTTGAGCTCCTCTCATCATGAGTGGGCCTCCGGATCTGGCCTTCTCAAGAATCCTAGTCCTGTCCTGATATCTATGGAATTTGGCCAGGACCGAGCGGGGACCACCGGGGGGTCCACCAGCTCGGTGTATCCTTTCGGTTTTGGGCTCATCAATTTCTTCATCGGCCGTCAGAATTTTTATAATATCGTGGATCGTGTCCTTGAGGTCCTTTTCGGTTTCCCCTTCACGTTCCGGGATTCCAAAAAAGCGAAGGTTATTCCTTCTTTCCCTATTTTCTAAATCGTCCATTTTAAGGCGTATCTCCTCTTCCTTTTTCTCAATGTTCCGTATTCTCATTTCCATTTGTGTCTCAAGTGTGTCGATCGACGCCTGGTTGTTTTCGACACCCTCCAATCTCTCCTCGAAGCTGTCCATTCTCTGGGTGATTTTATCGGTTTTGCCACCCAGGTTGGAGCCCATGCTTTTTATCTCACTTAATAATGCAGCAATGTCTTCCCTAGTGGCCGCGGCCCCTGCCTCCGAGGCCTCCAGCGACATGGTGGAGATATGTCGAGCAGTCGGAGAAGAAGGGGTGTATGTGAATCTGGAAAGTCTATGTCGTACGTTCATAAAATGGGCCCGGAGTCAGAGGAGGCACACGCCCCTGGATCGGGGGCCTTACCCTCTGCTGGGTCACATGGGGTCCTAAGAACAGGACAGACTCGAGCGCTTCGCTGGTGACGTCGGGGAGGTCTTCAATGGGGATTCCGAAGAGCCTAGGGGCAGCAAGTCGTAAGTGCCAAGGCTGTGCCGGCCTGCCTGGGGCTGGGTACTGTGTATCACAAGGCCGCGGTCCTTCTTCCTCAGTCTAAGGCCGTTGACTCAAGTGTAAGGGCACTCTGGGCGCGTATTCGATGAGGGGTCCAGTAGTCTCTGGGTTCAGGTGTCTAAGGCACGATAGCAGTGGAGTGCCGTAGATTTTCGGCTTAGCGAGCAGGGAGTAGGTCCAGGGTGAGAGGAGGCACACGTCCCTGAGTTAGGGGCCTTACCCTCTCCAGAGTAGCACAGGTGAGTAGATTCCGGGGGAGCTCATACACTGATACAAAGCTGTCATGCAAGGCGGCTAAGCAGGATGCCAACAACTTTCTCTGATCCTCGCAATGTAGCCTGGTGCTAGGATTAGGGCCACATTCTAGCTGGCAAAATTGGTCTCCTTCACACGTGTGCCTTCCGCTCAGGATTCTGGTGGTGCGGTGTTCCTGGAGAACTAGTGCGCAAAAGTGGCTGAACTCTCCTTAATTACCACACTCCGTACCCGAGGAGCACAGTCCATACGCATTCCGCGGGGGCAGAGAAATTCGCCTCCCAGGCACCGCACACACGGGTTGCGGGTGCAGGAAGTCTTCACGCGGAGATAACCGTCGGATTGCCACAACGCCATGGCGCGGTTTCACTGTCGCTGCTGGGCCGCCTCCGGGCTCAGATGTTCACACAGAGATATCTCCACTTCTCCCGGTCCGATTTTGACCGCGTTTGCTCCCAGGCGAGGGGGGGGCCCTCATACAGCTCCTCAGCCCTTTTTGAATGGTGGGGTGGTCGTGAGACGGGGGCTCAAGTCGCCTCAGGGACCATGGGTGTTGGAGCTCACACGGAGTCGGTGTTCATCCGTGCGCCCCCTGGTGGCCGGTGATAATCCACTTTTTAAACATGCACTGATGTTGAACAGCACAACATGAGATTAATCATGTCAGCTACCTCCTACATTGTTGAACACCAGTGTTCAATCTACACCCGTCATCAAGTTCATTCAATTATTTCTTTATTTAGTTCGGATTTCTCCATTAAAACAAAAACATAAAACAGGATCTATACAGCTTCATATTTTATTTAACATTACTTACACAGTGTTTAAAATAGTGCCCTGGAGACCGCTAAGGGGCGCGGACCTGATTGGTCACGTGAAGCAGGAGCTCCGTCTCGAGCCGTTGGGCCTGCGATATTGATTCTCCCCCCAGCGGAGAGCAAAGCTATCTTGCATGAGTTAGGAGCACTGGTGACCCAGGAGGAACCAGAGGAAGTTGTTGGCCCCAGCACCTGGCAGTACCGTAGAAACGGGAGGCAGCAGTGACCTGGAGAGTCCCACTCAGGAGAAGTGCCGAGCCGCGTGAGAAAAGGCACGGGGAGCCCCGATAGCGGAGAGGGGAGCAAACGCTACAAGGAGGATTGGAGTGGGCACCTGGGTCCCCTGAGACCGGCAGCTGGAATCCGCACAGTCCACAGCAGAGAGGCAGGCGCCTGGAGCTTGTTACCCGGTGGACTGCTAACGTATCATGGAAGCGCAAGGCGGTGAGCAACCAAAACGAAGTTCCACGTGTGTTAGAGCCTGGAGTCGACCGGAGGTGGCTGCCTTGACTGAAGAGTCGGGGAGACCAGGCGGCGTTCATTTCAGGAGGGGAACATGAGCTCTGCCATCCCCCTGAAGGGAAGAAGAAGCGCGAGGCAGAGGCAATGAGCGGAGAGCAGCCCAGCAGAACGATGAACTGCAGACTGCAGGAAGACAAACCCAGACAACACACGGACCGGCAGGGAAGGCGTGGAACCCCAGAAGGAAGGAAATTCCTGATGGAGCAGTGTGGAAGCCCGCGTAATAGCTACCAGCATGAGCCTACATCGCGTTAAGAGGTGAGAGGGCCCGGGGGCGTTGAAACGGCAGGACGAGGCCCTGGGTGGAGAATGGAGGAAAGAAGTCACAAACTCATTACAACCTGGTCCTAAATGGTGAAAATTAGAATCAGAGGCACCCCGGGGGCAGCGCCAGGCACAGCACCATATGACGGGAGTGCTAAAGGGCTGATACCTCTACACAAAAGGTCCCAAACAAAAACAGGACATAAAAGATAGTGGTTTGGAAGTAACCCAGGCCGTGGGGGTGAAGCCCTCGCAGGGAGACCAACTTGTGGAGACAAAGAAGCCCAGATCATTCACCGGGACCAATCTTGAATGACACATACACCACTGAAGTGTGGGGAGAAAGGCCCAGGTGGCCTGGCAAGTGGCTAAAATGAAAGGGGAAAGATACATAGAGAAGTGGCGGTAAGCCTATATTCGGGCCCATAGCCTGACTCAGGAGCCGAGAGCAGATTGGGGGCAGACGCGCCGGACCAGGGGGGAGCGACCCGAGAGGACAACAGTGGACCCGGGATACGGAAAGCGGTTGAAGGGTCCAGAAAGGCTGCACCACCGCCAAGCTTGTGAAACGGGGGCCACTTTCAGCTGACTGGTCCCGTGGGCACGCTGGGGGAACCACAGGAATAGATTGAGCAGTCTAGGGAAGTCCCGGCAGGGGTCTTGTCCCTACAACGCTTCTGGAGAAGTTCAGTGAGTGACTTAGATGGAACTCTTCATGGCCAACACGAAATGGCGACAGGAGAGAGCACACCTGCACCGATCCTGACAAGGGAAGACCTGAGGGACATAATCCAGGAGATTAAAGCAATCAGGAATGATATACAGTCATCCATCTGCGCCCTCAGGATCAATAAACCTGAGGACAAGACAGAAGGAATTGAGAATAATCACCTGCAAGTAGACCTCCTTGACATGAAATATGAAGCGCGACTTGCTGACCTGGAGATGCGGCAGTAAAAAACCCTGCTGAAGCTGGACGATTTGGAGAATAAGGAGCAGCGTATCAACCTACGCATCCTTGGAGTCAGAGAGCAGAAGGGAGAGTCGAGAGCTGAGGTGGGGAGGAAAGTACAAAGGTTGATTAACCAACTGTTTGCTTTGGATCAGGGCAAGGAGGTGCAACTGGAAAGAGCTCACAGAGGCGGAGGTGGCAGCGGCAAAGGCCCAAGGTCCATAGTTGTGCACTTCCTTAGATATAGGGTTAAGATGGAAGTACTTGGCAAAGCAAAGCGCCTGGGGAGCTTCCAGTACCAGGGCGACACAATGAAGGTGTTCCAGGATCTTTCAGAACGGACATTGACACGCAGAAGAGACTGCTGCCCTCTTACGCAATGGCTGACTGACAAGGGCGTTTGGTATCTGTAAAAGATGAGTCTCCACGCCTTGGATGACAGATCTGTTGCTGTTTATTCATAAGTTATATAGAAGTATAAATACCCCCACCCACCAACTGGAAGACTTGTCATCAACTGCCTCAGGAGAACTTACACATTCCTCAAAAGAACCATCTCCCAGTGTTCTATCATAACATTCTACAACATCACCTTGAGCCTAATGCACAACACATCTCCCCCCTTTATTTTCCCATGAAAGACATTCACACCTTTAAATGACAATTAAAAATGAACAAAAGAAAACATTTCAGATAAAAAACTATCTACATCTTAACATAGGTGGTAGCCATTTCTGGGTAACAGCAGTTTCATACCGCACCACGCAACAACCAGTCCCATTGAAACCATTGAAACATTTACTGGATAGCACCACCTACTTCACTGGATGTATCTTCCTCATGTTCCTGACTACCTCTCTGCCTCACTTTCACAATCTTCGACATGTTCCACACCTGTCCATTCTGTATCCTCAGAGCTCCTTTTTAACACCTGAGTCACACGCAACGGCTCTGAATACAACACATCATCCTTTCTTCTTATGACTCCCTTTTTAATGCGTACCCAATCTCCAACCTCAATTCTGATCGCACTACCCCACAAGCTCTCATTCATCCTCTTCACCCATTCACTCTTCCTCACATCCATTCTCTTCCTCTGTTCCTCCACCACACAATTGGAATCTCTAGCCCTTCCCAGCCACGGTGGAGATACCCTTGTGTTGGGTTTTCTACCCATCATTAACTCAAACGCGCTAACACCCGTCTCAGCATGGGGTGCAAGACCTAAGGCATACGATCGCTCTCTTATTGCCGTCTTCCTGTCTTTACCCTTTACAGCACTCATACGAACGGCATCCATAATAGAACGATTCACCCTTTCCGCCATTCCATTTGTTTGCAGCTGATGCAAAGCCAATCTTTTGTGTTTTATACCATTCAACCTCAAGTAATCCTGAAACAACTGACCAACAAATTGTCTACCATTGTCTGTCAAAATAGTTCTGGGTAGACCTTCCCTCTCAAAAAGGCGCTGTAAAAACTCGATTATACACTGCGACGACACATCCCTCACAATTTTGAACTTCATCCACCTGGAAAACAAAATAAACTACCACGACAACAAACCTTCCACGCCCATGCCCAAATTCATCGGACCAATGATCCATAACTAGGTCACACCATACATCTGCAGGTGCATCAACTTTCTTCATGGGCTGCCGTTTGGCTACAATATTCTTAGCTGCTTCTTCACACTCAACACACGTTCCAACAACCCTTTCTATATCTCTGTCAAAGCCAGGCCACCAGTAGTCTCCTCTGAATAGCTCTTTGGTCTTATATATACCAATATGCCCATGATAACCAATCTCAATTAACTTTGTGCACAGACTACTGGTACAACCACACGGTCCCAACGGTACACAATTCCATTCCTCTCACTCACCTCTTCCCAGACCTCCCACAATGCTCTCTCTTCTCCACTTAAGAGTCACTTTTCAGGCCATCCTCTCAGAATGAGCTCCATAACACGTCTCCAAATTTCATTTGAGGATAACGCACTCTCCTATTCCGTTCGAGTAATCACTCCATCATGAGAGACGAAAACCATGTCAGTGGGGCTATCTTCTACATCAGATACCTCAACATCTTCATCCTACAGCCTCGATACATGATCAGCTTTCACATTTTCCTTCCCTGAAATCACTTCAATTTCAAATTTGTGACCTTGTAGTCTGGCCACCCAACATGCCACCCACCTGGACACCTTGTCTAACCCTTAACTTTTGAATATACATTTAAGTGGCTTGTGATCAGTCCTTAATGTGAATTCTGAACCCAGATAAAATTCCGGAATTTTTCAATTCCCCAATGACATGCCAACGCCTCTTTTTCCAAGACCGAATAATTTTTCTCGCCACCTCTTAACATCCTAGATGCATGCGTAACAACATTATCTTTCCCATCCATGCCAACCTGAGACAGCACTGCACCAATGCCCGACTCACTAGCATCAAGTGAGATGGTACATCATTTTTTTTGTATCAAACATGACTAAACCTTTGTCCATGTCAATTCTTTTCATTATGTCTTGAAATTCCACTTCACACTCACTGGGTCTTATTACAAGTTTGCCGGTCCGGTAGTAACGGCGCCGGTAAGCTTCCAGTGCGTTACTACCAGACAAGCAAACTACAAGTTGTGCTCGCGAGTGCATGTGTGCCCACCATGGCTGACCTGGCATGCGGTCCGGCACCCGTAAGCACAGCATGTCGGATGCACCGGCACCATTCACAAATGGTGCCGGTGCATCCAGCTTCCCCATTCCCATTGAGCCCTGTTGGGCTCAATGGGAATGGGGAAGAATATATTCCGGTGCCTGG
The DNA here is from genome assembly GCF_040938575.1 of Ambystoma mexicanum. Classification (NCBI taxonomy): domain Eukaryota; kingdom Metazoa; phylum Chordata; class Amphibia; order Caudata; family Ambystomatidae; genus Ambystoma; species Ambystoma mexicanum. The sequence continues at coordinate 497,647,264 of NC_090921.1, read as the reverse complement.
GAATGGGCGATTACCAGGTCCGGCAAGGCCGTAATGACCCGGTAATTGCCCATTACTGGGCACCGGAATAATACACAAGTTTGGCGTCAGCCTGACGGTTTTACCGGCAAGGCAACCGCCAGACTTGTAATGAGGCCCACTGTCCCACACAAATTCCACACCCGTTTTCAAAAGGTTCCTCATCCTGCCAACCCTATATGCAAAGTTACCAACAAACCTCTGATAAAACTCTATCATGCCCAAAAACGACTTTAATTCAGTCTTATCCCTTGGTGATCTTATCTTCTTGATGCCCTCGACCGACTCCTTTTTGGGTAATAGACCACTCTCCGAAATCTCATGACCAAGATAATCCACCACCTTTTTTGCGAAAGTGCACTTTTCCGCCCTCAAGGTGATCCCCTTTTTACTTAGGACCTTTATCAGTTCCCTCACATTTTTCTCAAGGATATCCTCATTCTCTCTGCACGCTAAAATATCATCCTGGAAGCACCATACATCCTCCATACCTCCCAGCAATTTATGCATGACCTTCTGGAAGACTGAAGATGCTGATATCAACCCAAATGGCATTCGTCAAAATTGATATACTCCATCATGCGTGATAAACGCTGTACGTTTTTTCGACTCCTCATCGAGTTGAATCTGATGATATGCACTAGCTGGCATATCAAGTTTAGTGAAGTACTTGCCTCTTCCAATTATACTGAGCATTTCTGAAATATTTGGTAATGGAGGTCTTTCCGTAACCACACACTTATTCACCTCTTTTAAATCAACACACACTCTCAATTCACCACTCGATTTTTTTACGATAACCAATGGGGAAATCCACTCAACTCCCTTAGCAGGTTCTATGATCCCCGCCTTCTTCGGTCTTTCCAACTCTCTATGCACCCCATCCCTCAGCATGAGTGAAATGGGAAATAGTTTGGCACTCACCGCTCTGCATCCCTCATTCATTACAATCTTATGTACCATGCCTTTGACACACCCCACCTCTTTTGAAAACACCTCAAAAAAGCTATCAAATCCATTACATTAAGGACTTGTTCCTCAGTATTAGGGTCCAGTCTTATTCACAGCCCTTTTTCTTCTCTCCATCCAAGAAAAGTTTCTCCGGTTTTGGACACATACATTTTCCCTTTACTTTCTCTTCCTTTGAACTGAAGTGTGGCATTAAAGTAACCTATTACATCAATCTTGCCACAGTTATATCCCCCCAGGCCTTTTGTCAGATGGTATTAACTTTTCAACTGACCCGCCAGTTTCCCTTCAAACACTTCACGCGACATGAGAGACAACTTAGCGCCTGAATCTGCCGTCATACATACCACTCTCCCATTCACACAGACATTGGCAAAGTAACTTTCACACCCTTTCTCGTCATCACACATTACCATGTTTACAGTGACCACTTCAACCTTGTCATCCTCTTCCTCTCCGGACGACTGTCGAGCATCCTCAAAATGGCGATCCAATTTCACCAACGCAATATCAAAATTATTTGCATTTCTATCAACATCTAACTCTGGGATATCAAACAATGGGACAAATGATTTTTGACACTCATACCCTATAAAATGCATCAACATGGACACTTTGCGTTCCACAGAGAAATTGTTCCTGCACGCAGCACTGACGTAATGTTGAAAGCCCTTCTTCCATGAGAACCATTTTATTTCCAGCGACCCCGGGCTAACCATTAACATAGGTGGTCCAGGCACTCCAGCCATAGCCACTGATTATGTCTCGCCTGCTACACAAAAATACTGCCCCACTTGCCCAATAGCGTCACTGTAGGTCTAGTGTAGATGGTGAGGAGTCCCTACACTTATATGAGTATTTACTGTAGATCTGTGCCCCAAATTCTTTGACGTTTTCAAATTTCCAACAGCGTTCGTGGTCACGCGTAGCCTTCCCCTTCCCCTTGGGCCCTGGGCACATACGTACAAATGTAAGAAACTGAACAACCCTCCACAGAGGGGATCTGGGGACAAGTGACAAAGGAAACAGGGACGCAGGCCAGCTGAAGAACAGGAGATGTCATGTGCAAAATGATCACCGGGGTGGGGGGGCGAGGGGATATTGGAAACAATGGGAGAGGCGGTCTCTCATCCCTAGTGGCACACCTTTGGGTGGGCGTCTCACAAATGGGTATTCTCAAAGTGCATGGAGGGGTGGTGGGGATTGGGGGACATAGAAATATTTGAGTGAAAAGGAAGTTCCAAAGTATATATTACGAGTTCTGTATTAAGTGAGACCCAGTGGGCAGGAGGATAGGGGATGTCACCAAATGGCGCACCCTGAGACAGGGCAGATGTTCTCAAGATGGGATCTTTGAATGTTAAAGGCCTAAACTCTCTGACTAAACGCTTGCTGCTGGGGAGAGAGATGTGGGCTGTGATCTGGATGTGCTCCTGGTAAAGGAGACACGGACAGTACATAGAGAAGAGAGACGCATTCCAGGGGCACATGTTGGGTGCCCCTGGTTGGCTCTTCTGAGCCTCTGGACACATTAAGAAGGGAGGTGTAGGGATGATCCTCAATCGAAGTATGAGGATGGAGCACCAGGTGGTTTGGCGTAGAGCTGATGGGAGGGCACTGGTGGTTTCAGGGGTTATAAAGGGTTCAAGGTTGACCATCGCATCGATATACTGCATGAATGTGGGACAAATGCAGTTTCTGCAGGAAGCTATGGGGGAGATACTTGACAGAACAGAGGGCTTTCTCCTAGTAGCAGGTGACTTTAACATGTGGGAGGACAGGGAGATGGACCATAGTGGGGAGCAAATCCCTACGGGGGCAGAGGAGATAGACACTTCGAAGGCAGATTTATGGACTACATATGGGATCAGGGGTTGGTGGATATGTTGCGGGAATGTCATCCAGGTGAGAGGGGCTTCACCTTTTACTCCCACACCCACGGTACCAGAACGAGGATTGATTACTGGTTCATATGTCAGCAGCACGCAAGTAGGGTTTACTAGGTGTGAACACTGCCCATTTAGCTGGCCAGATCATGACGTGGTGGAGTTGGAACTGGTCCTTTTGGGCCTGAGACCTTGGGAATCCCATTGGCGGTGCAATGACCTTCTCTTAAAGGACACCGTCTTTGCGGACAAAATTAAATTTGCGATTGAAGAATTCTTTCAACTCAATGATACGGAGGACGAGGAAAAGGGCATGGTTTAGGATGCGGCAAAGGCTACATGGAGGGGCCACCTTATCAGGGAGGTGCCTTCAAAAAAAGAATTAGGGCCCTGCTAGCCCGAAACCTCAAGGGGGAGATTTGTCACTTAGAGAGGGCGAAAGGTAAGGGGGAAGGAGAGAGGGAGGAAGATCTCAGGCTGACAAGGGTAGAGCGGCAGGAGCTGAATGATGTAGAGATGGGCAGGGTGTTGGCCAGCTTCCAGTACCTAAAGCAAAGATATTATGAGAAGGGAGTCAAGGCTGATGTACTGCTGGCGGCAAAGCTTCGGAGCCACAGAGCATAGAGGTGGGTGTCGGGGATTCGGGATACGGGAGGGCAACTACATTCCCTTGCAGGGGAGGGCACGCAAGAATATGACACACTTCAGGAGCACCTCTATGGGAGGCAGGGGGGCCTGAAGAGGGGGAACTGGGTCCATATTTGGCAGAGGTACCCCTGCTGAGCCTCAGGAGTACTGAGAGCAGTGAACTTGAAAAACCAATCACCCAGGAGGAAGTATTAAAAGCAATATCCGGGCTAAAGGCGGGGAAGGCTCCGGGGGAAGATGGGTACACGGCCAGGTTTTATAAGACCTTTGCGGGATCCTTAGCGCGACACCTGGTGGGACTATTTAATACCATCATGGCCACGGGAAGGGCCCCCCATCCTTTGGGAGGGCTTTGATCACGGTCATACCTAAAGTGGGCCCATTTCCCTACTTAATGTGGTTGCAAACATTTTTACTAGAGTGCTTGCCACACGAATGGAGGGCCTCATATCAAAATTAATCCACTCAGATCAGGTGGGATTTATTCAGGGACGGCAGACACCTTGCGTAAATTGCTACATCTAATGGTGGCCGCTGTAGGGGGAGAGGGGAACCAGTTCCTGGTGGCCTTGGATACCGAGAAAGCCTTCTATAGGGTTGACTGGAGTTTCCTCTATGGGGTATTTAAGAAATTTGGATTTGGGGGAGAGATAATGAAGGGGATTTGAGCACTCTATACATCCCCAACGGCCAGGGTCATGGTAAATGGGAGACTGTCTTGCCCCTTTTCATTGCAAAGGGGGACAAGGCAGGGTTATCCCCTCTCGCCTCTCCTATTCGCTCTGACTATGGAGGTGCTGCAAGAACACCTGAGGAGGGCCACACAGGTCGAAGGTATCAGGGTGGGCAGTGGAGAGTTCAAACTAGGGCTCTACGCAGATGATGTCATGTTACACCTGTTGAACCTGATCAGGGTCCATCCCCGCAGCCCTAGCGATAATTCAAGAGTATGGGAGGTTCTCTGGTTTTAGGGTGAATAGAGGAAAGTCAGTGGTGTTTCCTTTTGCTGAGGGAGATAGAGGTGTTCAAGTCGCTGGGATTACAGATTCAGCTGGAAGGAGTGTGAAGTACCTGGGGGTCAATACTGTTAGACCGGGAGAGGGCCTGGGCCTTGCCAGCTACCCTCCGCAGTTTGACAAGTTGTTCTCAGAGATGAGCGTCTGGGAAAAGGGGCAGCTGTCGTGGATTGGGAGGCTTAACGCGATAAAGATGAATCTCCTCCTGAGAGTACTGTACCTGTTTCAAATGATGCCAATTCGTGCCCCGCAGGTGCTGCTGAAAGAGGCTAAGTCATACATCCTGAAGTTCCACTGGAAAGCCAGATACTGGGGGGGTATGGGACTTTAATATTGCCAAAAGACAGGGGAGGGGTGGGGCTAACAGAGCTGATGACTTACTATAGAGCGGCACAACTTAGGGCACTGGTTCCACACCTGAGAGATGACCCGGGAAAGCAATGGGTATTTCTGGAAAACCAACACTTGCTTCCATCAACAGTGGGAAAATGGCTCTGGGTTCCGAAGGGTTGACTCCCGAGGTGAATCAGGGATCACCCAATCCTGGGAGTGCACTGGGAGGTCCTGAGTATGGGAGGAAGAGGGCAAGGGATTACCATTTGGCCCTCATCGTTGAGCCATATTTGGGCCCCACCGGTTAGGGATGCGATACCCGAGGTTGAACAGTACCAGTCATGGTTTGAGTCGGGGCTAGCCAGGGTTGGTCAGTTGGTGAAGGGGGGTGGGTTCATAGACATACATGATTTGAAGGTGCCATTGGACATAGGCAGACTACCAGTGCCTCTCTACCTTAGTACCTTAGGCTTAAAGGAATATTCTTGGCAGACAAGTGGAAAAAGTATATCCAGAGGGACCTTATGCCGGTTGAGAAGATTTTAGATGGACATGTGGAAATGAAAGGCCCAATTTCACACCTCTATGGGGCCCTGTTGGAACCTGACGAAGGGGTTACCCAGGGACTTCGGGCAAAATGGGAAAGGGACCTGTGTATCACTAGGGGCGAACCTATGGCGGCTGATGTGTAGGCGGGCCTTCAAGACGTCCATATCGTGTCAGTACAAGATGCATGCTGTAAAACTGCTACATCGCTGGCAATATGACCCGATGTGCTTTTCCCAAGATGTTTCCCACAGTGGACCCCCACTGTTGGCATGAATGTGGTGCTAGGGCTGACTACTGGCACATGTGGTGTGGCTGCCCTGGGGTACAGATCTACTGGTCCGAGGTCCTGAGGTGGATTAAGGATGCAGGAGGAGGGTTATACGGGCTGGACCCCATGTTGGTGTTGTTTGGGTTAGAAAGGCGGAAGGAGCAGTGGTGTGTACTCTCGCCACTGGTGCACTTTCTCCTCCTCGTGGCATGTACGTGTCGTGCCAGGTACTGGAAGAGGAAAACCCTCCCTACAGTGAAAGAGTGGTTGAACATGGAGAGACATTTACTTAATGGAAAAGATCACTGCAGCTATCCATGGGGGATGCGCATCAGTGGAAATTGAATGGTAACAGTTTCGCAACACCTTTGGGTGAGGGGAGAAAGGACAGATGGTCTATAAAAGGAGAACCGGCCCAGCCCGAACGTCTCTGGAGCTCATGGGGTGCAACATGGAACTCTATATGATGTATACTGAGTGTTCTCAACCCACGTGTACTCAGACTGAAATATAAGTGGACAGTTCTGTTCTTAAACTTCTGAAGGGAAAGTGTAATTGACACATTGGGGGTGGGGGTGGGTGGGAGTTAATGGGGGAACAAGTCATGATAATTGAAGTGATTTTGGAGGGTTCACCCCTCAAGTTGTTTTGTGTATCCAATGCTTGACTGTGTTTAAAACCAATAAACTTCAATTTGCACACAAAAAATAGCTGTCCTCCTATTCAGTGCTCTAAAAACATAATTATATAAATTGTACAAAAATCCCTCCTCATTATTCACCATAATTAAGCGAATTGTGTCACGATAACATCTAATATTCTGTGTTTTAAAATGACATAAAAACTGCTTACGAATGTCTGAATACCATGGGCATAACAATAAAAACATCAAGTGCTGTACTTGATAGGACATTATTGTCAATAGGCGTGTTTGCCAGATGTGAATGGGTCTTCACCCATTTTGGAAGATAGGTGAAATGTTTCTAGCTATTAAATATTTCAGAGCCCTTAGAGAAGCCATAGGTGAAATGGCCACCCCTCGAACGATCAACAATATACACCCCAGGCCCATTCCCTAGCACTCTAAAAAGAGAGATGTCATAATTGATTCATCTTTGTTCATTGTGACATTGCAAACATGATTAAAAGCTCCGAACCATTATTATTTGTAAAGTGCTAGTGTGGCAACATGTACTAATCCAATCGAATTCCATAGGCATCTAACAACATTTGTTCACTTACATCCTTACTCTAAACAATCACAGCAGTTAAAATATCTTATCTGATCCCATGCATAAGCTTAATTTAATTCCCACAGTAATAACTCTCAAGAGGTAATCATTGATCTGTACATATATCCTAAACCTGGGATTATATAACTTGCAATGCTGTCTCATGCTAATACAAGCCCTGTGCCGATGTATGTCTCTCCCTGCGCCCAACATCTTTCCTTCCTTATCATCATCCCAATACATGAACTTCATCATGGACTGTATCATGGGAATCATCAACAATACAATGAGTCCCTTCTAATAGGGACATAGCATCTTATTTCACATACGATAACATATACACATGTTACCCTATGCACATCAATAGTACCAGGGAACATTTCCTCACAACAACTTGTTTCTCAAGCATTACGATGTACATATGTTGCCGAACATACTTGAGGGGCCACAGTAATATAACCAATGACAGAAAAGTGCTGTGCCAGGAAATCCCTTCGAATATACAGGAATACGCTCCCGTGACTAGGTCAATCGGTCACACAGTGGCCACAGGCGAGGTTTAGCCAGCTAGTAAGGATCTTAGCAACAGGATTTAGAGTTTGAATTGAAGATCAACCTGTTCCCTAATGGGTTTATAGCTTACGTCTGCTACCTTTATTCTTGCAAAGCCAGTAATGCATGTGTTGAATATTCACTAATAATGCTTTATATATCTATTGTGCTGTGCACTTTACTGAATACGTAAAGGTATATGTTTGTCTATTTGTTAAATTATTTATTTAAATAAATAAACCTGTCATTTGCAAGTTAGAAAAAGATTTAGTTGCCACTCGATTGTTCTGTATAAAGTTGGAGTCTACCAACCTTTGATTGGTACGGGTTGCCTAGAGCGAAATTACGTTCATTATTTCTCCATCATTGCACAAAAGTATTTTGAAATAATGTATTTTTGTATTTTCAAAGATATTTCCTGGCGGGAGAACTTTTCTGTCTTTCCATATATTGCCCAAGGCACATGAATAGGAAACATTTACCAACAGCACTCCTAGACGGAAACAGCACTCCTAGATTTGAAAGTCCAAATGAACGACCGGAAAGACAAAGTGAAGCTAGCCCTTCTTCTTCTTCTGGACCTCTCAGCTGCATTCGATCTTGTGGACCACAACATCCTGTGCAAACATTTGGCCACAGCAGCTCAGTTCTCCCCCAACTCCAGCCTATGGATAAAATCATTCTTATCAGAACAATGAAAGTCTTCCCCTCCAAAACGGAAGCACTTCCCCCCACTGTCTCATGTGGAGTACCCCAAGGATCGTGCGTTTCCCCGACTTTGTACAACATCTTTACAAAGCCACTATTTGACCGTCTTTACAATCTGGGTGTCACCTACACTAACTAGGCAGATGACACCCAGATCCTCATACCGATCACGGGAGACCACAACTCAGACACTGCCACACTCAATGCCATTTATCTCACCATTCAAGCCTGGATGGCGCATCACTGTTTGTGATTGAATGACGACAAGACCAAGTTGCTCTTGATAGGCTATCAACTCGGGCTTGTCAAACTAAATGATGCATTTAAATCCTTTAACATTGATGGTAATACCATCAAAGTCTTCAACGAAGTAAAAACACAGGTTTTTATTTGACCTCTTCACTTACTCTCACTAAACAAATACACGCTACCACCTACACCTGCAAACTCATCAACGCATGCAGACAATTCCCATCTCCAGATAGCTGTATCACTCTGGCCAGAGCCGTAGTCCTTTCCCAACTAGACTACTGTAACTCCTTATAAGCTAGCACTAAGATCCAGAACATCCGAAAACTCCAGGTGCTGCAAAACAACGCCCTCAGGGCTGCGCACAATATTCTCAGATCAGCGCATATCTCCTTAATAAGACAACAACACCACTGGCTACCGGTACAAGAACGAATCAAGTTCAAAACACTAACCTTGACACACAAATGCCTTCATCGGTTGGCCCCCGCCTATCAGACAAATTCACAATTCGTCACTGTGCAAGGCCCACAAGAGCTGCATACTTGCACCGCCACCCAACCCCAAGGTTCAAGCTCCAGAAATCGGGTGGCAGTAGCTTCCCTACCATTGCCAGCAAGCAGTGGAACACCCTCCTGGCCCAACTAAGAGCACAAGAGTCCTTTGGGTATTCCGTAGACAACTCAAAATGCACCTATTCATGCAAGGTCTGGGTAATTAAAGCCCCCATCCTTACCTATGGAACGTAGCAATATCCAACTATCCATTCATGGCCTCCCAAATGTAACTATGTACATTTTTGTACATTTAACAATGCATTTGAACTGTATTTACCATGCCGTTTGACAATTGTATATATGTAACCAGAGTAATAATTGTAACTTTTTTCTTTAAGAAAAGCGCCCAGATGCCTTTGAGCTCGGGACGCTATAAAAGCAACAAAATAAATAAATAAATAAATAAACAACAAGCAATGACAATTTTGTTACACAACGTCTATTGATTGAACACAATATCATTGGGTGTTCTTTTTCGTCGTAGTGCGTACTCACAACTCCTTATCTAGGACATCCATAGCTCAGGCCTTAACATGCATACACCCTTCCCATGACTTCTATGTTCTATGAGTCCATGTCTAGAAGGTCTCTCACTTCAAATGTGAGCATAGCTTCACAAAAGCCATCCACATGTAGATCATTATCCGGATGTCATAAGCAGGTATGGAACGGGATGTTCAAGAGCTGGTATGCCATCTCTTTGGACCGTATCTGTGTGTGGGAGTTCCTTATTTGGGTGGTGCTGTTTCCCCTGCTGGTGAAGTGTTGGCTCATTTTATATTTGATTACATGTTGAAAAGCCAGGCTAGCAGTTTTTAGTTAGTCCTGTAACGTGCAGATTTGCCTAGGTACCGTGTTTCAAAGTTTGGTCACTATAGTGGAAAATATTTAAAATAGAAGATATTCTCTTACCATATCTAATTTACTTGTTGCCTTAATTCTTTTAGTATGATAAGAATATAACATTCTCTTCAATCATTCATGATTTTAACTGGCACTATACAGTGTATCTTTTATTACTTCAATACACATCTTCAAAACCATTAACAATGGTTAATGGTTTTGAAGATGTGTTATTACTTTCCTCTTGCAATGTTAAATGTTAAGTTCAGTAACAATGTCCATGTAAATGCAACCAACACGTGTTTCAACAGAAAGTTGAAGGTGCATAATCAACATCACCTTCTTCGTCTTCTTCAGGGCTAATGATTCATAGCTAATACATTTTTCTTTGTATGCACTTCAACATTAGCAACATGCTCTTAAAATGTACAGAATGTCAACACTCTACAAAAAACAAATAATACACATCACATAAGTGAAATAGGGTCCCATCAGATTCATAAATGATATTTTAAAAAATGAAAGGTATTTACAATTTCAAAGTGGGCTTAGAACATATAATTAAACAAAATTATGTGTGTAGATATTGATACTAAATAGATGATATCCAAAGTACACAGCAGCACAAGCCAATGCCCATTACAAACAGTACAGTTAAAACGTTGTTTTCTCAAAAATATAACGCTTGTAGTAATTACTCCTCTCATTATCAATCCGCAGATGCATGAATTGAAAAGAATATATAACAAAAACTGCTCAGTAAGCTTTGAAATATAGTCTATCTTGACCTTACCCATGTACTCTGATTTAACCTAGTTCAATTTGCTCGAAAATCACACAATTACTTTCTCGCCCTACATTTATTTACTTGAATGTCTGAATCCTCATAGGTTCAAGCAGACTTAAATGCAGCTGAGGTGCAGCTAACACCCATACTCACAAAATAACGCCTTCTACTCAGTTTCAGGACCCCCAGTATCCTAGCATATATGTCAAATAGTGTGTTAGGAATTAGTGCTCAACTTGTAGGTAGTGTTTCTTATTCGAGCCTTAAGGAAAGTAGGGTCTGTACATAGCGTTGTAACACAAATCAGTCATCATCTCTAGTTATGTGGCGTCTGCATTCGTACTAAATCCAAAAGTATGCCAATGGCTCTGGCATCATATTGTGAATTACCATACTGAAGAACCGGAACTAGCCAGTAGGCATTGTCATATTGAGACTAGTTGCGGTCAAAAAATGCTGGCTTCTTATGATGATATTTTCTACATGTACAAAGCAATTCAATTATAATTTTTCATAACTTAGATTCTATGTTTAGGCACATGCTATGTGTCTTATCTGGCATTTTATTCACTGTTACTCTTCCTTCAATAGCTATATATATTTCTTTTCAATAGAAGTCCAAATGAAGTCATTAATTGTATTCTGAATTTTGGAAATGTAAAATCACCTGTGGTCAATTTAATATTAGAGCTCATATACGATCAGAACCGCTGCCATGTTTTTCCCAAGACTCTCCATACACAGGTAAATAGAATTATGTTCTATCTAACAGTCATATACAGTCTGATAAACATAATGTTCAATTCAAATCTATTAAAAATATGAATAGATCTTTTCATGAAGTTACATAAAAAGATCACCCTTTCCGTTTAATCCTTCAGATATTGAATTGGTAATGTTGATCCAGTACTTTTCTCTTCTCTGGAGTTTTAGTTCCATATTGCCCTTTCTTCTACAACACACAGTTCATGTGAGATTATTTTCATTATGTTCATATTGTATAAAATGTTGGATTAATATTGAAGATAATATACCAGCTTGGAAGTGTGATCTAAGTTCCCTCAAAAAACCTGACACCTTCCTAATTTTAAATCTTATGTAAAGCAGATTGCACTGACTGGAAAGTTAATAGAGCACATCTGAAGAATGACATTTTTAGTCAAATCTTCTCTCCCATCTGGTGTTCTTGTGGGTAAAAAATGTAGATTTGGAAGTAGATCTGCAAGTTTTGCAGTGTCCATTTGTATAATGGCCCAACATTGGGTTCAAACTGCACACTTCGTTGAGCATAGATTCCACAGGTTCCTGGTATGTTGTAACTAAACTTTAACAAAGACTCTTTGCCCCTACAAATGCAAACATGGGGGAAGCCATGACCTGTCACATCTTCCTCTCCCTGTATTCCACTAACACCCACCCCCTCCCCCTTTTCTTACAGAGTCATGTACAGTGAAGGGCACTATATAAGAGTCCTTTACATCATATTGCATTATTTAAAGTTAGCACTGGTGTGGTTCAGCATATTTGGTCTTGGGCGTGAAAGATGTTTATTGTGCCACCGATTTGTGCTCTTTTTTCTTATGTACAGTATAACATATTGCTACCAGTATCTTGCCAAAGCTGCACCGTTTATGCTTGACTCTTTTATACACAATCGACAGAAGCTAGCATTGACTATCCTGCGCTGATTTTAGCTCATATCAGAACACTGTTCACACGATATGCCTGCTTTGCTTTGATCATTTATTGGGGTGTTTGGGTGCATGAGAGATGAAGCATTTGTGGGTTCTGGGTCATTGGGTTCTTTTTTGGGGTGCTAGTTAGAGAGAGCTTTGGCTCCTTTACAGAGCTCTTGAAGATCTATGTTAGAGCTGCATGAAGCATAACAAGTGCATGATGGTGAAAGATATAATGCAGCCTTTTTATAGTGACAAGTTGAACTGTTTGAGTTGGGGAGAGATTTGTTGAAAGTTGCATTTAAGAGCTTTTTTGTTTCCCTGCTGCTTGGTACGTTGATGTGTTTTCCCCATATATTATGCTTCACATTGTGTTCATTATTTTTATCTTGATCATTATTATTATTACTTATGTCTATGGCCATCACTGTTGGTGTGGTTAAATAATATGGTTCTATGTTATTTCGCCGAACGAAATTTCATCGTGGGACATTTCATCACCAAAAACCCTGTTTTTGTTTCATTATTTCTATGGGGGGGTCCCCCTCATCCCCCCCTACTTTAATAATTATACCCCAACCCCTACAAAACACCCCCCAACATTTTTTTTTTTAAAAAAAGGGTTTTTGGCGATGAGTGTTTTGGCGATGAAATGTCCCACGATGAAATTTCGTTCGGCGAAATGCGTGTATACCAATAATATGACCATGATGTATTGTTAGAAGTGTGTATAAACCTTTACAATCCCTCCCAAATCGATATAGCTGCCATAATAGCAAGCCTTTTAAAGCCAGACTTATTCTGTGTGCTAATTTTTGCTGGCACATGTTGCTTTATTTCTTACTGATTTGGGTTTTATTTGTATGCTATGGGAGGATATACAGGCATGAACAAATAAGTGTACGATAGTTTTGGGGCCATTCTAGAGGGCACGATTTAAACCACTACTTGAACTAGACTTAAAAATAATTGGTGAAACTAAGCAACAAAGCCAGCCCCCCAATAAACCCTTACCCTCTGGTAAATTCCAAACGGACCATCAATAAGGAAACCTTGGGGGGGTCATTACAAGTTTGCCGGTCCGAGAACTACGGTACCGGTAAGTATACCGGTACCGTAGTTCCCGGACCCGCAAACTACGAGTTCTGCTCGTGGGTGCCATTGCGGCCACCAGGTCTGACCTGGCGGCCATACCGGCACCCACGAGCAGAGCATGTCGGATCCACCGATTATAACAGTGCCGGTGCATCCAGCTTCCCCATTCCCATTGAGCCCTATTGGGCTCAAATGGAAATGGGGTAGAATATTTTCTGGTGCTGGCAAAGCGTGGGCGGCGAAAAAAAATAATACCAGCGGCAGCCATGTCTGTATTATAGGCACGGCTACCGCCAGCCTCGTAATGAGGCCCATTGACACTATTTCAAATTGATGAACTGCTCACTCGAAATAGATATCATACCAAAAGCATTCAAGATTGCCTGGGTCAAAGCGCTTCTACAAAACACAGCTTCTAAGCCAGGTGACCCCTTCCAATTGCAGACCTTTCTCAAACATACCGTTCCCACAGCCAAATCCAAATTGTAAAAAATGTAGAGTCTTATATTCTATTAGATCGCACACAAGTTTGTTTTAGAGCTACAAGATGCACCAATTCAGCACTAGTATCCATCTGGGACGAACTCAGCTTTTGACACCATCAAACATAGTACATTAATTCAAAGACTTGAAGAACCCTGACTCCATACTACCCCTTTACGATACATGAGATCCTTCTTAATGGAGAAGACAGAAATTACCCTGCTCCCTCATTTCAGGTCGAAACTACAGACCATAACTTGTGGAGTTGCTAAAGGATCGAGACTCTCACTGCTCCTCTTCAACATCTAAATGGCCCCCGATGACGATCATAAAACATATGGGTTCACATGTCACAACACTGTGGACAACACTGAAGTCGTATACAAAATGGCCGGTAAGGAAAACTCCATCACCACCCAGGGCAATAGTCTTCAGCAAGTAAGCAAATGGAAATATCTAACAACCTAAAACAAAACCCAGACAAAACAAAGATATTGATAGTCTTGTCTCATGCTGCTGCTGAAAAAACTCTACCATTGCATCTAAAAATGGTTAACTGCCTAAGAATATCTAAAGTGATCAAGTATCACGACAGACTGCTGGACAACACCCTTTCCCTGGAACCCCAAGTCAACGCAATAGTCAAGAAGTGTTTCTACCATCAATGCTCAATCAATCAAATTATGACTTTCCCACACATGATGTAAACGTTCATATCTCTTGTTCTCTCCAGATTCGATTATGCCAACAGCATTTATCTAGGGGTGGCAGACTACTGTGAGAGGTCGCAGTAAGAAGATGGACACAGGGTAGTTTGCTTTTATTTAAATTATAGAAAGGGTTGGTAAAACGGCTTCACTATCACTAACTCTATAAGGGGTTCCCCTGCCTCAACAAAACGAATGGACCCCTCTTTGTCAGGATGTCCAAATGAAACTTCACCGTCCTGTGTCCCAAAATCTATACTGATCCTCACAATTTAATTCCTACAAAACTCCTATCAGGGAAAATAAAATGTACTTTGCTGTTTTCCTGCAGCCTTCCTCCACCTGAAGATACCAAGTTTCAATTCGGAAGTCCAGCAACCCAAAGAAAATAATCTGCACAATGTTCCCTACCTAATAAACCTTTCCACTACCTCAGTGACGTCTTGGTGGGTTTTGTTACTACTGAGGAAAGGGTTTCCTTCCCTGATGATTAAGGCTCAAATGGCAATGGCGGCAATCCTCTTCCTCTGGTCTTTCCGGTGGACTGGTATTTAGAATAATTACCTAAGCAGTGTTGTCTTTTCCCGAGAGTGTTGCTTAAGTTGTCTTTGGTAATGCATGTTCTCTTTATTGCCTAGGAGTGTACATTTTGCTTCCCAGAACCACTGGGACAAAGAAGAATTGCTATTTACCGAGTAACCAAGTTAATTTGCTACTTTCTTATGATCTTCCATTGGCTTCTTGTTTTATGCTGGTTTTTACCTAGGTATCTATTCATAAATTTGCCAGAATCTGGCTCTTGTGTTACGTGTGTTTACTCTTCTTTCCCCTTATTTTACTCACTGCCAAATTGCTGACCCTTATGTGCTTTTATTCCTTTTATTGGTCAACTTTCAAGTCTGCAAAGCCTATTTTCTTCCCCCCTCCCCAACGGGTACCTTTATATGCAGTGCCGTTCCTGGGACAAGGCATGTCTCCCAGCGTCCTCCAACTGGTCACTCCGCAATTCTCAAGGGTATGGTCTTTTCTTCATTGTATTGAATTGAATTGAATTGATTGTTATTTGTATAGCAGCTATACACAATGTGTTTCAACGCACTTCAAGGAGGGAGTGAACATGGGAATAATACAGTTAAATTCTTACAAGTCCTTCAAACAATTCAGAATGTGAAAAATAACTATCTTAATCAGCCGCGGCCGACATTTCAGATAGTGCAAGTGCAAGGAACAAATAGGGGGGAAAAGGGGAAAATGAGACAAAACAAACGATTACATTACTATGCCTGACAATAATTAACGTAGTGCTGGAACATTGAACAAGAGGAGGAGGAGGGCAGATATGGAGAGAGGGAGAAGGAGAAGAACAACACAAGCAATGAAACATACTAGGTCGGACGACGATTCAGAGTAGTGCTGGAGGGGGGAGTGGGAGGGGAAACAAGAAGGGGAGGGGAGACAATAGACAAACAAGCTACTATCAAAAGGTCACAGGACTAATGATAGAGTAAGTGCTAATGAACAGTGATAGAGAGGAGAGAGGAAGAGAAAGACAGGTGGCTACAATTACTATGCCTGACGGCAATTGAGGGAGGGCTGGAACTTGACAAGAGGAGGGGAGGGATGATGAGGAGGAGGGGAAGGAAAATGATAAAGACAGGCGGCTACAATTAATATGTCTGACGGCAATTGAGGTAGTGCCGGAATTTAACAAGAGGAAGGGAGGGAAGGGAGGAGGAGGAGAGGGCAGGAGGATGAGAAAGACAGGCAGCTACGATTACTTTGCCTGATGGCAATTGAGGTAGTGGCAGAATTTAACAAGAGGAGGGGTGGGGAGGGGAGGAGAGATGAAGGGCGGGAGGGTGTAGAAAGGACAAAACTAGCGACCAACGTGTTTAGACAGATGACATTTCAGAGTAGTGCTGGATGGGAGGGGTAGGAGAAAGGGCAGGAAAAGAGAGGAGACACCGACAGGCAGCTGTCATACAGATCAGGAGGTAAGTATGAAAAGCAAAGTGCTAGCGAATGGAGAGGGGGGTAGGGAGTAAGAACCCACAATCAAGGGTGAACAAAGGAGGTGGGAGCACACACTACCATCACGGGGGGATGGCGGCAACAGTCCAACACGGGGACAGAGGGGACACTCAAACCATCACGGGGTAGCAGGGGCACTCAAACCATCAAGAGGGGGAGGGGGGCACCCAAACCATCATGGGGGTATGGGGGCACACAAGCCATCAAGGGGGAGCAGGGGCGCACTCAAACAATCACAGGGGGCAAGGGGTGGGTGAGGGACATACACACCTTCATGTGGGGCAAGGAGGGCACTCAAACAATCACGGGGGGCAAGAGGGTGGGTGGGGGACACATACGCCATCATGGGGAGAAGGGGATGGGTGAGAGACACACACACCATCATGGGGCAGGGGGGCACTCAAAAAATCATGGAGGGTAAGGGGTTGGGTGAGGAAAACACACGCCATCACGGGGGCCACAGGGTGGGTGGGGGACTCACATGCCATCACAGTGGGCAAGGGGGTGGGTGAGGGACAGACACACCATCACAGAGGGTATGGGGGGCACTCAAACAATCACGGGCCAAGGGGATGGGTGAGGGACACACGTGCCATCACGGGCGGTAAGGGGGATAGTGGGGCTCACTCAAACAATCACGGGGCAAGGGGTTGGGTGAGGGACACATGCCATCATGGGGGAAGGAGGGCACATAAACAATCACGGGGGCAAGGGGGTGGATGAGGGACACACACGCCATCAGAGGGGGCAGGGGGGGCACTCCATCAATCACGCGAGGCAAGGGGGTGGGTGGGGGACACACATGCCATCACGGGGGGCAAGGGTGTGGATGGGGGACACACAGGCCATCACGGGGAAAGGGGGTGGGGGCAGCGTTGCGGCATACCGTGGTGGACAGGGGTAGACAGGGCCTTCATTGTGGGCCTTGTTTGAATAGGCCAGCACCCGCCTCCCGGTTGCAGTAATTGGCTTAAACAAGCTATGAGCAACCAATGGGGAGGGGGAGCTGGCCAGGCCAGGAAGCACTGTCGGATGGTAAATCATGCGGCCATGATGGGGTGCAAAACACAAAGGGCAAAGGCTGCAGGAGTACAAGCATGGTCATTTCAATGGTCTTTGTCTTGGACAGTAAAGGACAGGCAATGCCCTAAAGAGGCATCTTCGCTGGGTGCTTTTCGATCATGGCATATAGGTGAAAATGTGTTTCTGCTTGTATTATCCCCAGAAAGATACCGCAATTGACATGCGCTCATACAATTGCAGCCATGCTTACCCCAGTAGGGTGAAAGAGCTACACACACCAGGACAGGCAGCAGGAGTGCTTCTGCGTCATCGTTGCGGATCTGCAGGCAAGGAGAGGAAAGATAGAATGGACATGTCGCTCCCAACACCAAGTAAGGAAGCATCCGTGGTCCACGTCTCTTCCTTTCGTACGCTTCTTTTGATTCCTTGTAGCGGGTGTGCAATAACTTTCCCTTCTCACATTCTGCTTTACCATCGGCGGTACCTTCTTTTCTGTGTACGCTGCTTCTTTCCTCCGTTGATAACGAGGATTGTTTATTCACGTGTAGGCCATTTGTATTTTCACGCCGCTCTTGTCTCCGCCCAAAATGGTGATGCAGTTTCCTGTCATGCACTCCACCTGCGTTTGCACACCAGTGTTCTTCTCTGCACTTTGATGTCCGGTGCCACCGAATCTCGCTGGTTCGCCTTCTTACTTGACTGCTTACGGTGTCAGTCACCAGACACAAACACCAGGGAGCAATGACTCCCGCCGTCATTCCAGGCCGCTGAGGCCTGCTGGTTGTCTCCTTGTCCCGCAATTGTGGTTTACACTTTGTTCTCTCTTCTTACAATTACTGTGACCTACGTTTTCTCCACTGCTGCTGCTACTCCCAACGTACTTCCGCTACTGCCAGTTTTCTTTCCGCCATCTTCCTTTCTCATGTTTTATTGGCTAGGTGGGTTCAACAAAGTCATAACCACTAGAAAGTTGTAGATGCTTTTCCCGTGTTTTCCTATCATCCTGCATGCATGGTCTCCTCGTCCCAGTACTGCTAATCGCTGCAACTAATATCATTTTACAGTAGTACGTGTAACCATATGGAATTTGAGGTTTTAAGTTAGTTGTTTTTTTGGGACCTAATAGAATTTGTCTTGGTTTTGGTATGGGACAGGCTTGTCTCCCCTGACAAGAGTGACAAGAGGTTCTGATTCGTCACACTACCTAACTAAAAACTACAGTGGATCCAAAACACAGTGGCAAGGCAATTACTGAGACGCCACATTTGGCAGCACATAACACCAGCTCTTACAGCACTGCACTGGCTACCAGTTGAAAAAACATGATCCGCTTCAAGGAGGGCCTCTGCATTGGTCACATTGCCCTCCAAGGTGATGGAGCAGCATGAATCCGAAGCAGAATCTCATATTATCCACCAGCTATAGATGTAAGATCCAGAGATGCCATGCTTACAGAAAAGAGGAGGCGCACCCGTGTAAAGCCCCGTTAAGTCCCGCTTTGCCGCAGACTTTTCTCCAGCGCTTTTCCTGTGGATTGTGGATTTGTTTGCTGTATCAACTACAAGACCCAGCAGGTGAAAGAAAGAGTGAACTGTTCACTGTGTGGAGAAATAATAACTGCAAAAACAGACTATAACACACTTCTCTCTTGTTTAGGCTTCATTGCACTAAGGGCTGGGAGGAGCTATATAAGCTCAGGGGCGCGCGCACCCGTGCAAAGCCCCGTTAAGTCCCGCTTTGCCGCTTCGCCGCGGCAACGCGGCTAGTGCTGGTCATTTAAGTTGTTGTTTTGTCTTGCGGTTAGATAATAAGGAGGCACATTGTAATAAAAACTTTGTGGGGTCTAAATAGAGGCACCACACTGTAAATATGTATACACTTCGCACTGGCATGCCATGTACGGAACGAGTGCATGCCCTACTGGAGTCCACTTCAAGAGACAGTCCAGCGTTCTCCCCAAAAACGGTACGACCCTCTGCTAAAAGTGCACCGTGGGACAAGCGAATAAAGAAGAAAAGATCACGACTTGATTCCGTCATGGGTGATTTGAGAAACTTTGGGTTTAACATCTGTCGGACACCACGCCCTGTGGCTAGAATGCCTGAACTTAATAATCTAAGTGTATCAAATATAGAGGCGCAGCCCCTCTGTATTGAATTGGGGGTGGGCCCTGCCCAGCAATCTGCCGCGAATCCACAGTTGGTACAGGTTACAAATGGTGGTAATGAGGCGGAAGAACAGTTATGCAATATCTCACTGTCTGATTCAATGATGCTGCAGAATGTTCGATCAGGGGTTGCTAGTTTAGCTCCCCTCCCTAAAGAAAGCCAGGATGCTGATGTTGTTAAAGATGTTGCAATTATAGAGCTGGAGTCATCGGACTCTTGCTTTGTGGCCAAGGAGGACGAATCTGATCTTTCTAAATCTCCAGTGCTATTCAATACTGGAGATATTTCCGAATCCGAAAGTTCGATTTCATTCATTCCGCCGACCCCTAGGAGACTAAATAGAAACAGCTCGGTTATAAATCCGGACCTTGTGACAAAAAAAGAAGCTCCCGTAACATTGGAAATTATGAACATGGCATTGATGTCCCTAGCTAGATTATTTGAAACTTTAGATTCAAAAATTAATGTGATACAAGATAATGTTAATAATTTCAAAAGATCACAGAAGGTATTCGGTCTGTCCTTGGCCCAGAAACAAGAGTCTGATGCCGAACAGGCAGCTCTTTTGTCAAAACAACTGGGTAGGCTGTTATTAACATGTAAACATACGGATGACCAACTAAATGGTAAATTGAGCTCAGTTATAGTTGGGGAAAACATACGAAGTGTTAACACTGCTGTGCCTTTTGTTGAGGGCATCATAAGAGAAGTATCAGCTGAGGAGACCATGAATGCACCCTTGTTGTCACAGTCAGGTCCAAGAATAGGAATAGCTAAATCTGTTGACGGTGTGAGGGGTGGAAATCTTATGAAGATGACAGTAATGGTTCCCTCATCCGACCAGTTTGTGTCGATTGAAGAGGAGGCAGGGGTTCCTATAGCTGACGATTCAAAAACAAGAGGAATACAGCAGTCAAAAGGGGCATATACGATATTTGCAAAAAAGTCTAAGGGCCTCTCTAATCAATCGAAGACAAATGCAAAGAAATCAAAAAATCAGAAGTCTAAAACAATGGCTTCGAGTGGGACTGCGAAACAATTCTTTAAATCTTTGTCTAAACCAGTTAGATGCTCAATGTTAGCTTCTAATGCGATCACAAAAAAATATCAGAACCTATCTCAAGAAAGACAAAGAATGATGAATAAGGGTACGGACCCCCACCATGTGACTCCCCCTTATGCTCCCCTAGACGAGTTGGTGCATATTGCGCAGGAGCTAGAGAGTGGATCCAGAAATATAACGGCCCAGACTCAAGCTCCAACTGCATTAAAGAATAATCAAGTGAAAGTTGACCCAGTGCCTAATGCAATAGTTAATACGCAGGATCTTAGAAAGGCTGTGGATGAGTATATGAGTCAATACCATCCTAAGCCGCTTTTGACTCATCCCCTGTCTCGGACTTCTATTCTATCTGTGGAAAAACCTGAGCTAGAGTGTGATGAGAATACTAATGTTGGGAGGGCCCTCCCTAACCATGAAGCAAAGTCCTTTAGGAATGACTTATTAATAACAAAAGCAACATCTGATGCTCAAGATAATCTGCAAAATAATATCTTAAGCACAATTAAAGACTGTCTAGTTGCTCTGACCTCAGAACAAAAAATTGTTAAATCGTCTCTGAAGGCAATGAGTAGTGGCCATTCTGATGTGGTAAAATCATCTCATGAAGGAAGCACCTCTAAAAATGTTTCGTTTAAATCTCCATTGGAGGAGACAAAATGCTGTATGAATAGAGAAACATCAAGTAAGCAGAGTTACCCTGATTTCAAGGTAACACCTAAGAGTAAAAAGCCCACCCAGTTGTTTTCCTTGTTCCTTAGTTGTCGTGGGGGTTCCTTTCCAACATACACAATGAACAGAGGAAGTATCATGCAAATATTTTCAGATATCCCAAATTTCGAGGATATTTCCTCAGGTGATGTGGTACAAGTTGAGTTCCCCGATGATAATGACCCAACGGTGTCCTGCATGTGGCTAAGCTCTCGTATCATTTACAATATCATCTGGTCTGCTAGATCTGAACTTTTTGATTTGGGCGTCAATTTAATTCCAACCACAAAAGAGTCCCTACCGGTGGAGGTTACCTTCAAACCTGCTAGTCAGGTGACTAATGGTGAGCATACCTCAGGTAGGGGATGCAGTTGTGGGAAAGCGTAACTAGGAACAGATGATTCCGATGCCCGAGGTCAGAAATTGGTAGTCACGAGCTGGAATACTAGGGGACATAAACACCTGTTAAACAACGCTAAGTGTGATTTGAAAGAGTGTGATCTAGTTCTTATGCAAGAAACCTGGCTGACCGTCCCCTTATCGTGGGACAATCATTATGTCCATTTAGTACCAGCAATAAAGGGACAAAAAGGTAGACCTATGTCTGGTTTGGCAATTATTTCCAATATGTCTACGATAGGTATTATCTCTGAGGGGCCCAATCCAAATTCTTATTTGCAATGCTCAGTAATAATGTTCCAAAAACTGAAATTCCTAGTTATAAACATATATTGGAACCCAACTGTAATTTCAACTTCTACTTTCCTCAATGATTTGAATGCATTGATGGAAGATACTATAACTATCCCAGATATTGCGCATGTAATATTAGCTGGGGGTTTGAACACACATCTGTTAGCACCATCTAAGAAAAGAAATATGGATCGGGTCTCGCCGTGGAGGGCATTTATCAATACTTGGGACTTAATTATGCTAAATGGAGCAGTGGAAACTGATAATCCTCCATCATATACTTGGACTTGTGGTGCTCAAAATGCTATAATTGATTACATGTATGTTGATAGAGGGCTGTTTGAGAAAATCTCTGAGTTTAGGGTAGTTCCCACCACAGCGAGTGATCATTGGATTCTGAGGGCTGAGTTCTTAATTCAAACTAAGGAAGAACCTCGCTCCGGCCGAAATCAATTGAGTGGTCTAATTATAAATCCCCAACGAAACAGACTACATTTGTCAAGTGATGCACTGCAAACATTTGCATGCAGTGTAACAAATGACCATCAGCGACTGTTAAGAGGTATGGACGCTACTGATTATCATGATAAAATGCATCTTTTTGCCCCTGTTTCAATTCCAGATACTAAGAAGAGTAATCAGTGTCACATCCATGTATTTGATCTGGCCATTAGAGAGAGAAAGAGGCAATATCGAAAACAGAAAAGGCAGATTTTTTATTTACCGGCACATTATCGAGAGCTGGCCCTACGCAAATCGAAGACTAAATATAGAAATTGGATCCGAGGTCATAAGGCAGTTATGTTCCAACAGGATGGAGAAAAGTGGTTACAGATGGCTAAAACTAAAAATACATCACAAATCTGGAAAATGATAAATAATGGAGTGGGTGCTCCCCAACTAACAGCTCAACTTAATGGTGTGTCGGAGAAAAGTTGGGTCACTTATTTCTCCAGCATTTATGATCTTCCATCCAATAACATTTCAAAGCTGAATTTGAAAGTAATCAATCCATCTTTTCAGATTAATTTTGATCGAGAAGATGTGTTGTTCTACATCAACAAAGCTAGTTCTTCAAGAGCTCCAGGGCCTGACGGCTTATCAAATTTTGTTTTAAAACAGAATCTGGAATTATGGGCGTCTATTCTTTATGCTGTCTTCCAAGCCCTGCAAATAAAACAGGCAGTTCCTCCATCGTGGTGTAAGGCCATTACAGTGCCAATTTATAAGAAGGGCGATCGAGCGAATCCTGCAAGTTATCGTCCGATTTCTCTTCTTGACGCCCCTGGCAAGATCTTTAGCAGAATTGTCCTAAGAGATCTCAACAAGTGGGCGTCAGAAGAGAATCGGCGAGACCCACTTCAAACTGGTTTTGTGGTAGGTCTTGGCACTAGCATCAACATAACGACTCTTAATGCAATCAAAGAGCTGTATGCCATAAGAAACCAACCAATATATTTGGCGTATGTTGATTTTCGAGTAGCTTTTGACTCGGTAGATCGGAGCTTGCTATTCGAAAAACTGCTAAAATTTGGCTGTCCACCCTCACTTGTGTATCTAATACATTTACTTCATTCAAACACCTCAATGAAAGTTAAATTGAACTTAGAAGGGCTGTTATCGGAAGAAATACCTACCAAACGCGGCCTGAAACAAGGCTGCATTCTATCCTCTGCATTGTTTAATTTGTTTATATTTGATTTGGGTAACGAATTTAGCAATGCTTTGAATGACGCTCCTAAACTTGGCAACCAGATCATTGCATGGCTTTTGTATGCAGACGACTTAGTTCTCATCTCGCAAACGCCGAGTGGCCTGCAAAACATGCTTGATAAACTGGATCAGTACGTCGCCAAGAATAATTTGACCCTAAACTTGGAGAAAACACAAGTGATGGAACTGGGGAGGTATGGATCTAGATTAAAGAAACAGTATTGTTGGTTTTTGAATAATCAAAAGTTGAATGTAGTCAATGAATATAAATATTTAGGTGTCATATTTAGCAATTCTCCTATTAACATGCCTCAAAGAGACAGTATAAAGGGTAAACTGTCTACTCTAATATCGCAAGCGAGGATTTTACAATATAAGTATGGTAAGTTTTCGTGTAAGCACATTTTTATTTTTTATCAGCAGAAAGTAATTCCTATTGTTACTTATGGATCTGAAGCCTGGTCACCCCTGCAGGCCTGTTATTGGAACAGAATTGAGGCAAAGTTTTGGAAGAAAGTTTTGAATCTCCCAAACTCCAGCCCAACGGCACTGCTTCGTTTTGAGTTGGGAATTCTCTCAGTGAACATTCAAGCATCCTGGAAGAGATGCTGCTTATTTCGGAAATGCGTGTTGGGTCTATCTAGCAATAGTGTATTAAGAATTCTGGCAGATTATTTATTGCGATCGGAACATTTATTCCCATCAAACTGGAGAGCGGCTGTCTTGTCGGACCTAACAAAAGCAAATATCTCATTAGATCTTTTACTATCTAATCCTACCAAAGCTAAAACTAAACTGTATCAATTAGATTGGCACATAACTCAACAGAACTGTGTGAAACTAAAAGACTTTGACAGAGCTCTGTTTGGGCATAAAAAATTCCGGCAAACTGCTGACTATTTATTAAAATGTCCCTCTCACAAATTGAGAAATCAAATATTGAGGTTTCGCCTGAACTTATGGCCAACTAAACAAATCTTGTTAAGGTAAGGCATTATTAAGATAGACTCCTCATTTTGTCGATTCTGCAATGACGGAAGATCTGAAGAAACCCTGAAACATTTATTGATAGAATGTGTTGCACTACAATTGCAGAGAAAAGACATTGTTGACAAACTAACAAGGTACCATTGCATAAGACGCTCTAATGATGAGCTATGGCATGAGCTGTTTGCGACCTCAAAGATAACAGTAAGAATAGCCACTATCCAATTTCTAAATAAGATACTGTGTCCAATATATCCAAATAAGTAAGCTGTTTGTTTAATGGAAGAAATGGGGTAGAACTTGGTTCTCTATATACATCGATAACCATTTGAATATGATGTGCTTATATTTGATTTTGACATGTTATTATTGTCTGACTCATAGAATTAGACATGCTAATTGGAAGTGGTTTCGTAGGAGGTTTTACTTATTTGTCTTAATCATCAGCTAAGCAAATGTATCTAATTTTACCTTATTTGTCAAAATTCCTTTTTTATGATATGCGTGTTATGTTTTAATTTTGTTTTGAAAGGTTGATTTAATTAGCCATCCAAAATAATAAAAAAAAAAAAAAAAGAAAAGAGGAGTTTCATTTTAAAAAGATGCAGAAGCTCTGCCTTTCCCAGTATGGTCCAAAAAGGAGAATTACCTTTTACAGGAAGGGCAATAGTAGGTCGACATTTTTGTTTTTAAAAGAAGACATCCCTTTACCACATTTACTTAATTAACTTATTATCTTAATTCGTGCACTATGTTAACATTATCACTTCATTACCCTTCTTTATAATCATTAGCAAAGTTTGTACTTATCTCTTACACTATTGCCCTAGTTAACAAGTACAGCAGCAATGTCCATAATAACGCAAACAGCATGTGTTTCAACAGAAAGTTGAAGGTACATAATCAACATCATCGTCTTCTTCAGGGCTAAACATGTATAGCTGATATAATTTTATTTATATACCAATCAGCAACAGGCTCAGTAAGCATTCACATGACTTCCACCTTAACCTCAGCCCACATACTCAGATTTAACCGAGGTCAATAGTACAAAAGTAGAATCATTTGCTTCAAAAGCAGACAATTAGTTGCTCATCCTATATTTATTTACTTGAATGTCTGAGTCCTCATAGGTACACATGGACTTAAATGCAAATAAGGAGCAGACACCACATCATTGTGATGTAAAACTTGTGGTGGTCATGGGTGCAGGTTGGATGTATCCGATTCCTGAGAGCTGTTCTGTGTGTTTGGGGAAAAGCACTCTGGTTCTGGGTTAGCTGTTGATGTGAGGGTTGTGAGTGATGGTGATGGTAGATTTTAGAGTGGAGTCAGTTGGGTTGGCTAGAAGATGGGATAGACCTAAGGGTCCATGTACATGAGGTGAGGCAGTGGGCACAATATGGCATTGAAGTTATTGATGACTTCATCAGAGATGATTAGGGTAATTTGATGGAAGTGTCATTTTTCTTTCCAGTCACATTTGGTTTCATGATATTCGATCCAGATAAGTTTGATTTTCAGCAGTCTTAGTTGGTGTGGTCTGTGTCGGTGTTCATAACATTTTAGGGAGTGCCACATATTGGGATGGTATTGCTGCAGATAGGGGTGAGGTTTGTTAAGGTGTTAGTACTGGTCTCATGTTGGTTATGTAGAATAGCCAGGTTTGTTGTAGTTTCCTGTGAGTCAGATGCTCGTCTTCTGTGTGCAGGTATTTGGGCACAAAGTTCCAGAGTCTGGTTGTTAGGAAGAAGGAATATCCTCTATGCCATTTCCAGTTCAAGCTGGGTACCATTACCTGTGCATCATTGCTGAATCAAGGTTTTCTCAATGGTACGTAGTGTGTGAATTTCCTTGTGATGGATTCAGGACCCTTGCCAGAAAAGAAGCGTGAGTGATGCATAGAGGTTTCAGGTGAATCCGGTGTTTGTTAAGGAGCCAGTGAAGTGTGTGTGGAGTGCCGGGGTGGTGTTCATGGCTCTTCAACCTTAGGAGCCATCTGGTTGCCTTGTTTCGTCCTCTTTGTAGCCTGTTGAGTAGATAGATATTCTAGGAGTTCAATGTAGAGGCTTTTGGCGTAGTCTACTCTTGATTGTGCAAGTGTGATAGCTACGATGATCCACTGTGTGAATGTCAGGTAGGTAGGACATGATGCATCGGATAGTATAGAGCTGGAAGAAGCAGTTCATTATAATGTTTTTAAACTCATGTTCTAGTGTCCATTCTTAATAGTTGAAGTGAGAATGTGCAAGTGCCCATTACATCCAGCAAGGAGATTCGAGTGAATTTTGGTGATGTTGCGCAACAAATCATAAGCTCTCCTTTTGGTTGGCTTGACTTTCGGTCTGTTTTAAGTCATCAATGATGCCACATGTGTGAGGCATGTGCTGATGTCTGGCGTGTTAGTTGTTGGGTAATTTATGAATTGGTAAACTAAAGTAGTTACAATTATACTAACCTCTGCAATCTTTTCTCTGTA
Organism: Ambystoma mexicanum; assembly: GCF_040938575.1. Classification (NCBI taxonomy): domain Eukaryota; kingdom Metazoa; phylum Chordata; class Amphibia; order Caudata; family Ambystomatidae; genus Ambystoma; species Ambystoma mexicanum. The sequence continues at coordinate 497,619,823 of NC_090921.1, read as the reverse complement.
AAGGATATTTTCCTGGGCTACTGTCGGATCCATATAGCAAGATCGTCTCTAACCCAATAGCACAAGGCTTTATACAATGCATGAAAGATTTGGGGTACTTTCGGCAAGTGCTTTCGCCACACATAATCAGGAAAAACTCTGGCTATCATCATCAACCACAGAAAAGACATAGCTGTCAGATTTGAGATGTCCCCAAGTCACTTTGTACTTCTGTGTACAAAGATATGGGTGGCCCTTTGCTAACTCAACAACACATGCCTTTGCAATCCTCTGGTGCAGCCTGCACCAGAGGATTGCAAAGACCTGCGGACACAGGATCACTTCTGGGAATATAAAGCACCAAGCACAAACGAAACAAACTGGACCATTTTAGGAGCTGGACCTGCTTTATGTGACCAATAAGTAGAAGACAATGCAATGAGTAATCCTGTTTCTGGCATGGAACATGAGAGCCACAACATATCTTCACCCAGTGGCCAGCAGTATTTTACCCCTCTATAGTCATGTAACAATGTTGGACCGGGAGAACTCCATCGGAACAATCCGAAAACAGATAAAGAAAATAAAAGCGAACAGACATCTTAGACTGGATCACTAGCATAGCCTACTTACCATGCAATCCATGTGATGCCCAAATCCAAGAAACATGGCAACCCGAATCTCCATTACAAGCCCCACAAGCCTTATAGCCAAGCTGCCCCTAACACCACAGGCCGCAACGTTCAACCTGCACAAAATCACAAAAAGAACGATCTTGAAACTGATTCAACCCCCATCTAGAGGACAATCAACTGCTAGAAAATGCATGGTCAGGAATGTAGCTATGCAAATACCTGGATTCACTGGAATACATTTGAGAGATGAATTACACAATAATGGTGGATAGGTTTTCACAGTGAGCAGGACATGAGCAAGGCGTGTAGAAAAGTAGGTATATTTAGAGTCTTTTTTTACAGGAAAGCAGTAGTAGGACGTACTTCACAGTAAGGACAACCACAAGACACCTCAATCCTCCAGACCAGCCTTGATGTGAGGCTCCAATGCAATATTCAGTCATTCCACTGATACATTACACATACAGAATGTCACATTCTATCTCTCAGCCAGATACTACAAATCTCCCCCTTATAAAAATCAGAGCAGAAAAAGACAAGTTTCCAATTTCTTCCCTCTTCTGATTATATGATATGGTATTTATAATGTGCTTGTACACAAGTGTTTCTAGGCGCAATGATTTTGTTTTGTTGATTATGTGGTTGTCATGGTGCTTTGCCCTCCAGAGAGATTGAGTTTCATGGCCACAAAAAGTGGTGTTTGGGATTTGAGTGCTTTGTAAGAGACACAGGATGTCTCAAACATGATGTATGCTTGAAGGGGTAGACAGTGCAGCTCCGTGAGCATACTGGATGGCTTTCAGAAGGACCAAGGAGGTAATGGAACCTTCTTCGATTGGGATGTTGTCAATGTCCAGGAGGGCAAAGCATCTGAACCGCAAATAGAAATATATTGGTTAACAATAATAAAATTACCAATCAAAACAATTCAAGTGTCTTTTCAAGCTAAAGAAGGAACCTTTTTGAACTGTAACGAAATGAACATATACCACAAATCGTGGTTTTAGGGAGTGCAGCCTGCACCGCTGGCTTCACAGCCAAGGTCTTTTTTCTCAATCAAAGCAAGTGATGTCATTTGACCCCAACCCGAAGTGACATCATGGGAAGTGATGGAACATGACCTTTCACCTCTCGACAAAACAGGAAGTGGCATCACATAACATTGTTTCAGAGTACACTAGAAGAAATATGGTTACAATATCACTGTAAAGTGATCTATATTTCATACAAGATTGGATCACCATATGTATCATTAATATCAGTGCTTACAGACCCATATTACCAAATCACTGTGAATGCAAGCAGACGTCCTAGGACAAACGATAATCATGTGTTATTATAGAGCAGTTACGCTTACGTATTTTATATAGAACAAATATACATACTATAGCACCCAAACTGTGTTGGTACTCATTTATCAACCTCAGCAGGATGAAAGGCTGAATTGACCTTGCCAAGAGTCGAACCTGCAACCTGCAAACAAACATTTCAGCAGCCAGTGCTCAACCCACTGAGCTATTTTACCGGCTATATCAGAAAGCCAGCCACTCCAGAAACAAAGAGCCACATGCTGTTGGCCACAGCCCATCAACCTCATTGTAAAAAATAATTTAAAAAAAGTTTTTTTTAGATTCTTTTTTTAGGGTTAGTAAGGGAGACCACAGCGGTAGCACAGGAGACCTCAGGGGTCGGAATTGCAGCGCTTGAGTCAATGCATGCTTTTCATGCAATTGATCTTTAGGTGCAGCTGAGTGTCATCTGTGTATTGGTCTCTCTTGACATCCTTGACATCTTTGTTGGCGAGGAGTTCCCCTCGAGGTTCCATGAAGAGCTTCAAGGTGACGGGGGTAGTCATCAGTATTGTAGGCAGTAATCAGAACAAGTAGGATTATTAGGTTGGGGTCACCTTTGTCCAAATTGTGGAGGATGTCAATGATAGTATGGATGGTAGCAGTCTCTGTGCTACATTATGGTCAAAATCTGGACTGGTATTCCCTCTTATATTGTTCATGTATCTGCCCTGTGCTTGTCACTGCTCTCTGTTCTGCTAAACGTCTTCAGGTCAGACGTTTCTCCGAGCAGAGAGTGGGGGTAGTTCTCTTTCTTTGGCAGGAGCCTCCCTCTGGAACAGTCTCCCCACCTCTCTCAGACTTGCACCGGATAGCCTCAGGTTCTGGAAGCTTCTCAAGACATTCCCTTTCTCCTCCTCCTTCCCTCTCCGCTCTTCCTTGCTAATGGCCCCACTGATATGACAGGCTGCCTTGTCCCTTCTAAGTCATACAGGGAATAGGCGCCCCCCTCGACCAGACTGCCTCAGCACCCTGCACTTGCCTTCAGGCACCCTTACCTGATCAGACTACCGAGTCTGGTCCAACCCCACTCCTCGCAACATCCACTATAGCACTTGCCCTCCAGGACTCACCTAGCACTTGCCCCCCAAACCCCCAACTGGCACTTACCCAGCCCTGAGCGCCCCTTCCCTCCTACACCTCTCCATACCTTCCCCTCGCCCTGCCCCTCCACCCCCCCTGCACTATTTCTTTGCTGCACTTGCACGATCAGAAGCTCACAAGGCTTAGGAGGACGTTTATTGTTTTTTTCCCCCCCTGTTCCCGTTCCCCCTTAGTCTTGTGGCACCTGGAAACACTTTCTGCTGTATAGGCGCCAGACAAATGTTCACTAAATAAATAAATAAACTGATCTCATCGGTATGCAGTGATTATATCTAATCCAAAACAACTAATTCGAAAATAAACATTTTTTAAAAGAACTAAAAATGGGGCTGTGATAGGGAATAGTGGTTTTGGCAGTGGGGGAAAGGTATTATTATTTTTAAAAGGGGGGGTTTGGGGGGAAACCCCACAAAAACCATGAAAAATGAATATGTTATTTGGGAATTAGTTATTTTGTATTAATTTGTTTTCATTAGTTATTAATTTCATTAGTTATAATTATATGTAACCGATCTCATCAAATAGTCATGTGATCACTGTTGTTTCAAGAGCTAGCTACTAGTTAAAAATAGGATATACTTTCATCATTCAGTCTCCACATGAACAGATCATCCAACACCCAAAGACAAACATTGTTTTGCCCTAAGGAAGGCCTAGCCACCGAACGAACTTGGGTTTATGTGGCCGAACCTTCAATTGGTGTGCAAGAAAATACATCCTGAAAACTTGACAAGTGTCCACCGTATACTTGTGGCGGACTAGTGCAATGCTGGGCTATTATGTAAAACAGCATCCGTGCAGAGTGGACTTCTTTATAGAGACGCATCCAGTTTTAATGGGATTATTGTATTGATCTAACTTTGTGGAATTGCTTTGTATTTTCCCAGGTGCGCTTTTTGATTGAGTGGAACGTGTTGTCTGCCTTTGTTGGATTATATGTTCATGTGGAATCAATTGATCAAGCTCTCGTGAGTTCATGAGTCGTGCTCTGTTTCTATGATGATTCAAATGTTCTGTCCAAATAGGCTGCTTTAACATTGGGCTGGCAAAGTGTAAAATGGTGTATAACTATGTTTACACGTATGTAAAGAATTGTGTTCTGAGGACTTTTATTTGCTTATGTTTTCTATTTAACCACATTTCGTTCAGATAATTCAGTAGTTGGGCTGCACTCCTTTGTTGAGACCATGTGCTCGTTGTTCACTACTCATATATCTCTTGAAAGGCACCTGCATGGCAAGACCATATCCTCATTAAATACAAAACACAAATACATGGCAAGGTAAAAATGATGCTAAAATATGCACCCTAACTTGACTCGGACAACCGCAACCAACGGTGCTCAGAAACACTCTGAAGGGCCAGAGGCATGGCCAGGATTGTCTAAAAAGTGGGGACCGAAACTAATGTAGATGGGCCAACGCAGTGACATTGACATCTGTAAATGCCCACACAGCACTGCTGAGTGGGTATTTGCAGATTTTGTGTCGCCTTGCCTGCTCAGGCCTTACCCTGTCTACGCCTCTGTGAAGGACACTGAGTTATGCATTCACTGCCACTTCAATCAGCAGCAATGAACATCGTGGAACCTTCGAGCACTGCGGGATAAACATGAAAACACAAACACTTGACCAGATGAAGTCACTATAAAGACACTGTAAAAATGTCTCCAATGTCACTTCCTGCAACCTCACGGCCCAAAGTGTGAGCCACAGTACCCCACATTTTTTGTTTGGGCTATTAGGTGGAGCTGAAAGCACTACCTTTGAAGCTGAAACTATTGTCATTAACATAAGAGCTTCACATCTGGCCTTTGAATGGGGGTCTGTAATGCTTTTCCAATGGAAATGACATTTGAGGAGGCATGCACATCTCTCTCATTCCCTGACCCTAGCGAATGTAATCCCTGTGGCCAATCCCACCCATTCCTGCCCATCTCGGAACTCTTTGGGCCTCATTACGAGGTTGGCGGTAACCATGGTGCTATTAGCACGATGGCTGCCTCCAAAACCTTACAGACTCCGCCCTGGTGAATGGAGCAATTACCGGTCCATTCCAAGGTTGGCGGGAACCGGTAATTCCCCATTTACCAGGGCCTTTCCCAATTCCCATTTGAGCCCCCACAGGGCTCAATGGGAATGGGGAAGGTGCTAATAACGGTACCGCAAATTGCGGTACCGTTATTAGCTCTAAAGTCCTTTTGCGGGTCCTATCCTTAGTGCCTGGAAAAACCAGGCGTTAAGGGAGGACCCGCAAAGGGAACTCGTAGTAGGGCGGTAAGGGATTACTGGCACCAGTGCCCTTACCGACCCCGGTAATCCCTTACCGCCCACCTCGTAATGAGGACCTTTGAGTTTTTGTGAGCTCTCCCATGGAGGCAGCCATCTTGTTTATTTAGGACTCCAGCCCTGTGACACTATGACTGTATTTTGTTACACCCAGTGATGTAAAACAGTAATCCATATCCGAGACAGTGAGCAGGAACACTTCTTCATAATTGTAAGAGGCTACAAAGAGGCCCATGTCTTACCACATAAATCAATCCGTTCGGAATATCATGATTCACATATGACAAAGAAGGGCAACTGTGCCACAAATGCACAATAATACAACACTATAATACAACACTACCCTCATAGCACAAGAAAACTCTTCAGAAGGCAGAGTAACAATTAGGTGATGTACGCACTACTGCAAGCTTACATGGATACCGAGTGTCGCTGTGCAATCACAACAGGGCAAATGAAGATCATACGCGTACATTGCCCCATTCGTACTTGCATGTTGTCTGCAGGAATTATTGGGTGATGCTGCTGCATGATATAGCTTAAAGGTTTTGTCATTGCTGGGAGCTGTCTGGTTAGCTCCTGCTTGTAGCCTAGAAGCGCCAGGTTAGCTTGATACCAACAGCTACAAGGAGCTACTTTTAACTACCCTGGCGTACTGGTGCCATACAAACATACATACATGACAGTTACTTTGTGGTTGGAATGTGTATAAACTAGTACACACCTAGAACACATTTAAGGCATAATGGGTCATATAAAAAAACACAAAAGGTATATAGTGTTCATTGCATATGGTTGGTGCATTTGTGGCCTGCTAAGCACTAGCTCCTTGTTGCCCAGAAGTAGCTCTTCGTCACTGGGTAAAGCCAGATATCCTGCTCATAACCTGCTCATGAAATCATTATTTTGACCCCCTGGGGCATGACGTGATGTAGAATGCTGTGAGCACAGAACCTGGGCAAGTGTTTTGAGTGTGTGAGTTGGGCCTGGGCTGCTCAGGAGAGGATGTGTCTACAGCTGTTTCCCTGTTGTCTCCTCTACGTGTCTCAATACGTACCTGGAAGCGACGTTACCTGAATGAGTCAAGAAAACAGCTGCATTCTTCTGCAGCTACAACTTGCTTCCTGAGCTTCATTGGACAGGTGTCACTTTATAACGCTGAGGGCAAGCAACTAACCCAAGAGAAGGAAAGAAGAAGTTGTGCAATGTGGCAGCCTGACTGAGCGGGTGTGGATAACGCTATTAGGAACTATGCATTGTCTGTGTCCCATCAAGTCAACATTGCCCAGAATTTCGGGTCGGGTGAGTGTGGATGGGAGGCTAAAGCCCGATCTTCCCAATAGCCATGGCGCCTATGGCATTGACCTGCCTGTGTGTACTGAGACTATCAACTTGAGTAGCAGTAGCGTTTCTTGTCGGCTGTCATGAAATATCCCATCCTCGTGGCATGATCTGGCCTTACACTTAGACCATATCTCTGCTGCAACCTTCGGGTCTCCAGATGTTCAACTTCCATCAACCCAAGGCGGTGAGGGATCATGGGAGTTGTAGTCTGAAACATCTGGAGAGCCACATATTGCACACCACTGATTTAGGACTTTCCTCATGGAGTCCCTGCACAATGGACTCTCTCCTGGGATTCCTTCTACGTAGATGGACTCCAAAAACACCAGTGAAACGTATATGGGCAAGGCATGCAAGGCATTGTCCTTGAAGGAGTGTTCATGAGATAAGCACAGGCTCATATGCTTTTGCTTGTATCCATGCCTTGAAAGCACCAGTCTTCAGTAGAATACAGATGCAGGGAGGCATGGACGCCCTGTGCCCATAGCAATAAAGAAGGACGTTTATTTAAGATTGCCTGTCCTAGAATGTGGTATGTTATCTTCTGCTGAAACTCAAACAAGCATTGGTGCATTGGCAAAGCCAACAGTTTAGGCTGTTCCAAGGCAATGACATTAATGCTACTACCTAGCCATAAACTGGCAATATTTGGAAATGATGTTAGTACCTGGCACATGAAAGTGCCAGCAAATGCCTATACAAGAGCTAAATACACACAAATAATAGAAGAGAGCAAATTGTGCCACACTTTTGAAAAAAGAAAATGGATACTTATACAAAAGATTAGAAGAATATAGCATGATTGGAGACACTACTGATTCTTTAGGAGTGTCTTTTACAATACCGCCCATATTTGAGATAGAGTACTAAGTTGAGGGGGGTGACTGAGATAGGGATGCACAGGCACATTGCATGCGGGGAGGGTAAATAACGATTATGTGGTCGATATTTTGACCAGAGGGGGTAATGAAGAGGACTAGACCCTCCCTCTGGTAATAGGCAGGTGAACATGTCATTCAAGGGCATGTGCCCCACCCTTCAGTCCAACATTGTAAAAGTCAGAAGTTTGTTCATTGAGGCAGGCAGACTGCCCTTATTACAGCCAGGTACATTAGAAAATAGGTGACTACACACATTTAGGACAAACATAAAAACACAGAATAAAGATTTCTGATATAGAATATAAGTCAGCAAAAGCCAGCCATTGCATTAGAGATGGCTACAGGCCTCAAAGCCCCATTAATATTTTGAAGTGTAAATGTGCTGTGTACAAAAAAAGGGGAGTGCATTTGGCAGAAGCCAAATGCAGTAATTCAGCATTTTAAATGGTAGGAATATGTGGTTTCTAATGGTGGTGTTCCAAGGTTTTTATAAATAAAATGTGGCAGTGGGCTGAAGCAGATAACCAAGGCGGGATGACCATGGACACAGTGTGCTAAGAAGTCTGAAGAAATGCTGTTTTTCCAGTTGTAAATTTGCAAAAACATGTTTTCTGATTTAGCAAATATGAAAAACACCTAATCATGCTCATTAGCATAATATTAGGGCATTGAATTATTGTGCAATGCTTTATTCTCTATAAAAGTGTGTTCAGACTGGACAGGCTCTGAGTCCTTGTCGTGCTAATGGACATCTGTAGCATGAGTAATAGCTCCAAGCCGGCTGATAAAGTCTTTGTTGTTTGCACAGTTCCATCTCTAAAAGGGTTATGACTGAGAAGACACCTCCTCAACAAGACCAGGGGAGCAGAGTAAGGAGAAGCTGGAAAAAACAGTTTCATGTGAGGAATAAAGAAGAGTCTATTGGCTTGAGATCAAGGATGCTATTGAGATCAAGGATGCTATTTCAAGGAATAATTGCAAGGCACAAGATGAGTCTAAAGGATAAGCCATGGCGTAAAACATATGTTTCTTGGATTAAGTGAAGGCGAACACATCTGCAAGAGCCAAGTATTAAACAATTAATGACCCGCAAAGTCCATGTAAGATGGAGTGAGCAAGTCTCTAAAGGCCGAGAAGTGTAATGACACCCAGCACAATTGAATCAAATAACAGTAAAAAGAAGGTTGAGATGGACACATTTGTGGTCCCCTCACACGTGATTCAGAATTTGAAAACAAAGGCTATTCACTAAGCCCAAATGAAGATAAAAGTGTGCATACACTCCCTTGAATGTCCCAGAACAGAGAGCAGTCGTTGAGGTTAACAACAAAGGAGAGGCCTTGACTTAGGGCCTGACCGATGAGAGACAATGGACTAATTGTGAAAGTGGGGAGTAGTCTAACGTTGCTTGCGGCACCTGAGTTTCGTTTTGCGTATCTGCTGCTAACGAGCCAAAAGTCCAAAGTTAGGAAAGTATGGCAACCAATCAGAGGGTCTATGTAGCAGCATGCTATACAATGTTGCAGAGACTAGCATGCTGCCATTTCTTCCGCTATAATCAGTATTATACGTATTTAGAGGTAGTTCGAGGTGTGCCCACCAGATAAGGGGCAGCCAATAAAGTTAACACTTATGTATACTATAGTTACATATGTTCCCCTATCCAAGTCCTCCCTTCAATAGGTTTTAGTATGCCACATAGGATGACATCATAAATAACTCGCATCGAGGTATAAAACCTTTGTACAATCACATTTGGGGGTAAGTGTGTGAATAACTGCATGGTATTTGCCAAATTGACCTACTTTATTCAATGTTGATAATAAAGTAGTACTTTGCCATATTCTTTGAGTCTGTCCGGTCATGTGGGTCCGAGATGATTATTGGTAATTACATCTAGCACATGAGATGCTTCAAGGTGCTAGAGCACAGATATGTTTTATTATGAAACAGTCACAGATTGTATACACATCCGTATAGTAAAATTCATTGACAACCATGTGGTTTTGTGAATATTTTGGATTGTTTTGTGTTTTGCTTTTGGCTTTGGCATATTTTCGTTTTTACTCCCAATGGAGATTTGTGCACAGTTACATTTCTTTCACATGTGGGCCTATTTGGAGTGTTTTCACTTGCAAAGGAGGAAAACGTTATTACTGCACTAAAGCATTGTCATAACGTTTAAATGGGAATTTGAGATTGCTCTTTGGCTTTGCCAATGCTTGAACAATGGTTTTTCAAGAGCTTTTTTGTAATTGGCTGTCCAGCCTCTCTGGGAGATCACAGAAGCTCTTAACTTGGTAAGTCATTGCATACCTGGATGAACACAGCAACCAAAACATCCGACCAACATAAGAACAGCAGCAGCGGTGGAACACAACCAAGCAAGCAACAAGAAACCCCAAGAGGTCCCTCGATAAGGGCTCAGCCCAGAAACCTAAAAGCATACTATTCAATTGCTATCCTTAGGCAGATCACATCAAAAAAGAAAGCAGATAACTAAGAAGATGGCTGCAAAGAAGAAGGACACAAACCAATGTGAGACTAATTAGCAAAAGTATGGAAGACACTTGGAAGGGGTGGGCTGCATGGCAGTAAGCAGGATAGGTGAGTGATGGGGAGACGCTTAAAGTGGGAGCAGGAGATGGGCTGGAGATGTTTGGCAGAGTGGGATAGGGCGGGAGAAGTGGTGCATGAAAGCTGGGAGTAGGATAAGTAGGGTGGGTTGCATCTGGAAAAGGGGAAGCTTTGCAGGGGGGGATATAAGAAGTTTTGGCGGGGGTGGCGGGCATAGCAAGGCTGGGCATCTAGAGAAAGGTGTCCAGTGGGAGCAGAGAACGAGATAGCTAAGGCAACATATCACAGGAAAGCAACGTTTGGGATAGCTTGGGAATAGTGCGGAGTATAGATGGGCAGTGGGTGGCGAGGTATCAGGTGGTGGCAGAGCACAGAATAGCAAAACAGTGATATCTGGTGAAGAGATGTATTGAGATACATAAAGCGGGATGTCGTGGACGAGGAGAGACAGGGATGAGCAGAGAGCTGTAAAGCAAATGGATGTAGAGGGTGGGAAGGTAGTGAGAGAGACTGGGATGGGGAACAGTGTAGGGTGAACGCTATGAAGAAGTGTCAGGGGATATAGGAATAGGCCGCGTTATTATCCGGGGCGGGGTAGGGCACTTGGTGAGATGACTGCTGTGGAGGCCGGCTGGAGGAAGAGAGGTCACTGGTGATGGAGGCGAATGGCCGACAGAGTTGTGTCCTGTTATCTGCTCGACGCAGGCTAGGGCATTCCCGTTGCAGATGGAGTCCTTGAGGAAACACGTGCAGACATCTTTAGGTTTCTCACACTCCGAGATGAATTGTCTCAGCGTTGACTTGTCAATTTGGTAAATCCGCTTTGTGATGTGTGTGGTGTCCCCTGGGCTACCGGGCGTGAGAAACAACAGTCTGAAGAAAAAAACAACCCTAACCCCCCTGCTGCAAAAATAACATCACACCATCAATGGAAGGAAATGCTCCTCGTGCTCAATGTGACACAAAAAAAGAGTTCCATTCACATGACACAATCGCCGTGTACCTTCTTCAGCTCCGCTGAGGGTCATGGTGTGGACAATGTACCCCTCCACCCCCACCCTCTACCAAGCACCGCAGTTGGTTTATGACTGCCCAAACAATGGGAACCCATGTGGTTCTAGTTCTGGGCCTCTGCTCTTAATTACTCCCATCACCCAGTGCAGTTCTAGCACAACTGCTCAGCACGCTTACTAATGCACTGTTTTGTTTCTTACCACAGTGCATTTTACGTACTGGGTCTCTTTTACATGAGACAGGCTGCTTCGAAGCCAACCCATTCTGATATGGCCCCCGTGGGTGCGGGTGCAAGATTTCTTTATTTTGCATATACTAAATCCTTAACCCTGAATGTCGTAAAAGAATCAAGGTTTGCACCAGCAAGACCACATGCACTGCAGGGGCCAGATCACAGAAAGTTTTCACAGGTGCAAGTGAAAAGTTTGCACGGTATCAGCACTAGGGCAAAGCTTACCCTATTTTTAAAAACACGGGGACACAAATGAAAAACCATTGCACCTCGACAAGTGCAGTTTGGCATATTCAAAGCACCAAGGCAAAAATTGCACTAGTGCTAAAATGATACATTTTTAATGCATTTTTGCACTGTGGAAAAGTTTGACCTAGTGCTAATACCATTCCGTTTTAGCACTAGGACAAACTTTGCCCTGTTGCAAAAATGTAGTGAAAATGCATCTTTTTTGCAGTGGGGCAATTTTTGCCCTGGTGCTTTTAATATGCCAAACTGCACTTGTCGAGGTGCAATGGTTTTTTAATGTGTCCCAGTGTTTTAAAAAATAGGGCAAACTTTGACCTAGTGCTAATACCGTGCAAACTTTGCACTTGCACAGATGCAACGTTCTGTAATCTGGCCCCTATTCTATCACTAGGATCCCACGCAGCTATGCTACTGCACTCACAGCCCACACGCGTGTCAGTTCTAGCACTAGGACTCCACACCGCTCATCTAGATATCACTGTACTGTCTCGTAGGCACTCTTTGTTCTTCAATCACACAGAGCTATGCTTTTGTGCTTATGTTTCGACCACAAAGAACTGGATGCATTTCTAACGCGGTCTACACAAACATCTCTACTTATGTTCATCTGTCCTGGCTCCCGTGCTTTAAGTGGGGTAAGAAATTCAGGGCGGAGGCTCATTTGGGAGCATGGCTTGCCCGATTGATTATGATTTTTTTTTGCATTTAAATAGCGCGTACACAGTCCAGGGGCATCAAGGCGCTGATACAAGATTACGTCTTAGTTACAGTACATGGAGATGGGCAACTGGGTTACATAAGGCCACAGACTTACATGGATTAGTTTAGTTACTTAGATAGGAGGCTGGGTTACATTAGCCCCTAACTGAGTTTGGCTGACGTTGATTGTAAAAATACATACAGACATCTTACATCTTCATACAAATATGGTACAGTGTCAGCGGGCTGCTATGTTTAGCAAAACCCTATCGCAGTGGGGACATAGTGTGGCATGTGTGAAGTTTAGGCAAACAGTCTGGTTTTGATTGCTTTTGGGAAGATGAGATGAGAGGGTTCAGTTCTGAGGACCCCTGGCAGGGAGATCCAGTGCCTTAAGACAATGAAAGGGAAGCTTGCACCCCTCACCTGGCACGGTTGACTCTGGGAACAGGCTGTGGGTTGGCGTTTGGTGTTCTTGTGGGTCTGGAGGTGTGGTGGATGCGTGATGGCTGATGAGCGTGGTCTAAGACTTGAAGGGCTTGGCCTAAAGAAGAACATGTAAACATGCACAGTAGTGGTCTGGCCTACATAACTAAGTGCATATCGCAACAATGTGTGCTTGGTACAACCAAAGTGTGTGATCCTGGGCAAATCATTGAATTGCACTGGGCCTCATTACGACCCAGGCGTTAAGGGGTTAATGGTGCCGTAAATGGTTGCCCCTTAACGACTTACTACGAGGTCCCTTTGCGGGTCCCAACCTTAACGGCTGGTCTGTACCAGCCGTTAAGGTAGGGCCCCGCAAAGGTACCTTTAAAGTAATTAGGGTACCGCAATTTGCGGTACAGTAATTACCGCCTTCCCCATTCCCATTGAGCCCTATGGGGTATAAATGGGAATGGGGAAGGGCCAATGGTAAATGGGGAATTACCGCCCCGCCAACCTTGGAATGGGGCGGTAATTCCCCATTTACCATTGGCGGAATCGGTAAAATACCGGCGGCAAACATGGCGCAACTAGCGCCATGGTTACCGCTTGGGTCGTAATGACCCCGACTGTGTCTTATCTGCAGCACTTACTGGTGTAGTCAATAGTGACATAGGGCCTCATTTACTGGTGCCTGACTTCATTACAAGTCCGAGGCCCGGGAAGTCAGGCGCCGGCAAATTGTTAGTCCCCAAATTGTTAGTCCCCATTCTCATAGAGTATAAGAAGGAAATGTGTTTTTTTAACCTGTGAAACAAGCATAGATCCTGGAAATGGGCGAGTCGATGTAGAATGTTTATGAAAAAGGCTTTCTGTGAAGATGTGAAGATTTTGGCTTTGAGGAGCTAATGTCTCCACCATGGGCTTAATGGCTCAAACATTAAAACCCTTTTGTCTCCACTCCTTGTTGTGCCTGTTACAGTGCACGACTGAAACAGAATTCGTACTCTCAGACGTACGCTGAAACAGGCACAACAGGGAGTGAAGACAACAGGGTGCTAATGTTGGGGATGCTGTGTGTTTCCTGCTCTTTGACTAACACAAGTGCCAGCCAGCCACAGCTTTGCACAAACTAGTTTGAGCGACGTTGGGCTGGCTGGTACTTCTGTCAGTCACAGCTGCCTGACTTCTTGACGGCAGGCTCATCTCCCGTCGTGGCTGCGGCCGTGGCAGGGCAATGACCCACCGTGCTCAGCCCCACTTTTTGGAGACTGCCAGGGATCGTCCCCGGCTGGCCCCAGCCCACTTAAAGCCTACCTGGCTCTCTTCACCCAATGCATTTCTTGCTGAAGGACACCACACAGCACTACTGATGCAACTCAGTCTTGACTTGTAGCTTGTGTGTCAACCTTGTTGTATGATCCTAATCTCAGTCCTTCTTTACTAGATATGCAACACCCTGCTTTTCCAGCACAGCTGTGCTGCTCGCAATCCTTCTAATGACATTCTCACAGTTCTTCTCTTATTTTCATTTGTTTAAATTTCTTTAATGTATTTAATTCTGCTTAAGAGTGCTAGTAGGAGGAATATTGCAGGTTAGGTGCTTATGCTGGAGGACAGAGGTAACACTCAGTACTTGGATAGAACTCTCTGCACTGTCTATGAAGGTTCTGGGCTTTAGTTGCTTATGTTGAAGTGCAGAGGTAACTAACAATCAAGTCATGGATAGACCTCTCTGCACTGTCTATGTAGGTTCTGGGCTTTAGTTGCTTATGTTGAAGTGCAAAGGTAACTAACAATCAAGTTCTGGATAGACCTCTCTGCACTGTCCATGTAGGTTCTGGGATTAAGGTAGTCCTAGAAGGACACCAAAAAGCGTGTTTTTGAAAATGTGTACTACATTTTTCGGATGTATTTTTCCCATTGTTTACTGAGGATGGGGTAGGCATTCAGCGCTGGATTGGTTTGGTTGAATCCCTTTGCTTTAGGCCCAGCATCAGTGTGGCTGTGTGGTTTTGACAGGCGTGCACTTCTTTTGGGTAATAACTATAGCAATAAGCAGTAACTGATGCCCTTAACCAGTGGGTACTTAATGAATAACAAAGGCAACTCCCTGAACGTGTAAGTGTTGCTTGGCCCTCTCAGGGCTGCCAGGTAGTTCTCACCTGGTTCCTTGCACCCTTTTGAAGAGCTTGTGCTGTTGGAATAATACTTTGGGCTCGAGGCCGAGCTATTGGTCCAGTTTGTTCACCACCTTTTGAAAGGTTTGCAGTTCTCTGTCCTCTGCCTTTAAACACTCCAGGGGGAATAGTACATGTTGCTGCACCCAGAACCCAAATGGTGAAGTAGGACAGCCTATTTCCTGGCCATTGGAAACATGTGGCCTCTATATCAATAAGATAGGCGTAAAACATCCCTTGCATATTTTCCTTAGGTGTGAAGATAATCCGTGCTCGGCCAATAACGCCATGCTTGAATCTTGAATTCAGTATGCTGAATCGGTGTCGAACTCCCTGACCCCAACGTTGCTGTGTTGCGGTGCTGCTGTGAGAGCAGCAACTGCCGAAGGCGATAAAGTGACTCAAATCTATAGTGCTTCGCTTCAGTCTTTAAGGACCATTTCTGTGTCCTTACAGGGCCCCATTACGAGGTTGGAGGTAAGGGATTACTGGCACCGGAACAGTTCACTGGTGCCGGTAATCCCTTACCACCCTACTACGAGGTCCCTTAGCGGGTCCCTTCCTTAACACCAGGTTTTACCAGGCGTTATGGAAGGGACCTGTCGGGGGGAAATTCTGCCGGGGTCGGCCGGGCCGTCCGCAGACCTCCAGGCAGGGAGGCCCCAACTCCTCCCGTGTGTATCCCAGATAAGATGAGATAGAGTATGAGACGCACACAAGGAGCAAGGTGACTCTGCTGTTTATTAGACAAAACGGCAGGGATGGGTCAAGGAGCGCACGCGTTCGTCCTGACACACACACAATTGTGGGGCTCGCAGGCCCTTTTTACTGTATTATGACGCGCTACTTGCGTCACGTCAGAAAGTTAACAAAAAACCTATCGCCACTCTTAATTGGATGTTCGAGTGGTAGGGTTAGTATAGCACACATATAGAGAAAGATATTAGTGGATAAGGTGTAGTCAGGTGGTATATCTGGGTTGTCCCTACAATAAGATACATGAAAATTGTTACATGAAGGCTCCTGAGGATTGGCTAAATGTGCTGGCGTCAGTGATAAGAGCCCCAAGTTCTGATTGGTGCACCCGTGAGCTTCCCAGCCTGGGACCACCGTCGTTCCCAGCTCTCGGTGTACCTGTAAGTTGCAACAATGTTTCACTATGGGTACATGCAGACAATGTGAGGACTTATTCATAGCTAGACGGGGTACCGTTCCCACTGTTGCAGATGTCCATTGAGCCTTTCAAGTGTATCTGCCAGTGTCTCGTAGCGAGGGATCCAGACGCCTCTGTTCTCCAGGGTTTGGCATCTCGTCAGGTTCGGCTTGATCACGTGGGGAGGGACCGTGAAAGAGGCATAATTCTGCACAATTAATATTGTTTTTCTACTGTGCGTCTGGTTTAATTTGTCGGTGTGACTTTAACGTTGGTGCGCGGAGTGCGAGATTGCAACATCGTGCCTTTGATGATTTGCTCTTGGAACGTGGGTTTGCAACATTGCGACCTTGGCTGGTTGCTTCGCCAAGCTCATTCTGTAGGATCAGCAACTGACTCTTGTCTTGTTGATGTCCACGGGAGCTCTTGTTTGAGGCCTACTTTGGCCCGGTGCATAAGTTGTTTGTTTGGTGCACAGGTGCTTTAGGTTATAGGAGCATATAATTCCATAATCGGTATTGTCTTTATTATATTTCTCATCGTTGTACCTGATTTCAAAGAGAAGCGTGAGCAAGCTAATAAAAGTTCATGACGCGTCTTGCGTTTCTGCATTCTGAAAGCCTATATAAAAATAATAAAGATGCACGTCCGTGAATATGCCTGTCGCCTACGTCATAGCACTGAGTATATTCTTCGTGTAGGTTGGTGTGGGAATGTCCAGTGTGTATATTTGTACAGATGTGCTTCCCGTTGTCTAGGTCGTCATGGCATCTCTAACGACGTGTAGATTTTAGTCTAGTTGATCCGTGCCGCAGGTGTCGGCATGGCCAGTGCGGGCTGCTGGGCAAGCAGATGGACACATCCGTATGTTCCTGTACCAGGGTACCTGGTCGTCTGGTAAATGGGCAAACTCTTCTCGTGGCGGGTGTTTGGGTCGTGACCCTCTAGGCCAAGCGCGAGAGGTGAAGGACGGGAGCCTGGTTTTCCATTCTCCCACTTCAGTCCCCCCTCTGGTCGACTTGTCGACCACAAACATATCCTTCTCGTTATCTCCTCTTACTCGCCATATCTTGGTTATTCCTCCGAGATGTCCATAGTGGTTTACATGATCTTCAAATGACCAATACATATATTCACAGGTACCCCCAGGAGTACAATATACCCATCTTCCTATGTAGCTCCTGGGGTTTCTTGGGTTCTCGGTCTTTACTGACGGTGGGTCTAGATGGTTGGTAATTATTTGGGTGCGCAGCTTCTCCCTTTCCTGTATAATTACACCTGTATGCTGGCCGTCATCTGCTGGCATCAAGGGGTGCATTCCCACCATTTCCAGCAATTTGTCAGTATTGCGTGCCTTTCGTGCCTTCCAAAATCTAATTATGATCAGGGTAGCTCCAGCCAATATGGTGCAGCCCACTATTATTTTCAGTCCATCTGACAGCCAAGATGGCATCCATGACCATAATAGTGAAAACCAGCTCTCATCCTTGTTCACACCATTGCTTTCATCCGTCATTTTAGAGTGCATTTGGGCTAATTGTGAAACTGCTTCTGTCAGTGTACCATTGTCAGCATCATTGGCAGGTATGAACGTGCAGCATGATTGTCCTATCTTTGCACAAACTCCTCCTTCCATTGCTGTGAGAAGGTCCAATACATATCTGTTCTGTAGTGCTACCATCCTTACAGCTCGCAGCTCTTCTTTTATTGCGTTGAACCCATTTACTGTAGAATTGATGGTCATCATTAGTTCCCATCTAGTTATTTGGAGCCATTTTGCGTTTGCGTAAGCCTGTAATCCCGGGTGTATTATTGAGGAGAAGAACATTGCTGCTCTGCTGAATAGTCTGTGTTCTGGCGGTATTGATGTTAGTGCCGTTTCCGACCTTCCCCATAGGTAATTTCCTGTCAGCGGCTCTCCTTGTCTTTTTCTTCTATTTAGGACAGTGTCATTGCTGTTGGTCCTGTTCCTTTGCTCCTCCTGGAGTGGTGCAGATCTCTTTCTTCTCTTATCCCCCTCATTCATTCTAGGAAATTTCGCCACATCGACGTGCTTCTTAGGTACCACTAGTGATGGTACATTGACGTGTACCATTGTGCACACACCATTCCACAGGGGAGGCAGTGTATGGTATGCCTTTTCTCCACAGGCCCAATAATGATCCATTATTACTGCTGTTCCTGCTCCCCCCTCAGCTAACTCCGTCACACTTGCGCAATTGGTGTTATATCCTACGTCCACCTTTCCTTTATGCTGGTAACACACCTTGGGCGCAGTCAACGGTAGTATCGTTATTGGGTCTTCATCTTCTTCTACCCATGTGAGCATTGGTACATACTTGATCCACGTCGTCCAACATCGGTGATTGTGTGTCTCGATGGTTGAGATAGTTTCTTTTGTTACCATGTTGCTGCCAATCACTCCTATCTCCCAGCTGTTATCCAGATACACCTTTCCCGTTATCGTCAGTAGCGGCCTCTCCCAGCATCCTTGTTTACCCGGAATTTCAGTGGCGTACCAATCACATGGTAGATACTTCAGTGTTACTTTCTGTGTTTCTCCTTTTGCAGGGCCACTTGTTATATATTTGAATGCTTCAGCATGTAAACTGGTCTTGTGATAACTCAAGTAGGTCTTGAGGAAGTTGTTTTCATATGGGTATGAGTCTCGTGTTTTCCATGTCATGTGCACTACAGTTCCTTGAAATCTTCCTTTCGTCTGGAACAGTGCCAAGTATATTATGCACTGTGCTACCTTCTCATTTATTTCTGTAGCAACAAATGTTCGTGACGCACTCATGGCGTATGGTATTAATGAGCAGACGTAGCAGCTATCCTCAGTTGTCTGCTTACCAATGCGGGTCATGTGTTGGTACCATATATTGTTTGTGACGTGTGCTGAATCTTGTACATAATTATCAATACCTTTATTGTCTGAGTATGTGCTGCGTTTAACTCTATTTTTCTTTGGTGTAATGTTACTACTACCACCTGACGTAACACCTGTTGCAGCAAGGAACGGGGGTATATTAGGTTTGGGTGCAGCAACAAAATTGATAGCACAGCTATACTGCCATACAGAAGCAGCCAAAAATCCGGTGATTATCAAAATCCCTATTATTTTTATTACAATTGCTAATCTCACCGGCATTTTGCTCTTACCTTGCTGCAGTCCTGGCAGCTTATTCTTGCGACGTTAAAGTTGCCCGCCTAAAAATTCTCAGAAATGCTCGTTTTAAATGTTAGTTTTGTTTTCTTTAAGCTCTCCCTATCAAATAGTCATTCAGTGCCCAGGCGAAGAGCTGCTCCCACGCTACTCTAAGTGATTGGTCTCTTAAGACCGGCAAGTATGGGCGGAGGTGGGGCATGTAATATTCTATGGCCAGGAGGAAGGCTGTGTAGTAAACACGTACCCTTCTTCTTTTTAGGTATGTTGGCCTTTTTATTTCGTATACAAATTGGTGTGACAATTCTTCTGGGTAGTTATCGTCTGGGAGTACCATCTACGCCTGGACAGTGGACTTTGTTAGTTATCTTTCTACTTAACAATACAATAATACGCAGTTCCTGTATGTGCGAGAGAGAAAGAGAACATTCACGTGTTTACATGTGTATTTGTGCGACCAAGTTCTTTTAGTTTATGTTACAACTGTCCTGGGGGGGGGATGGCGTAATTATTTTTATTCTTTGAACGTGTGACCATGGGGTGGGCAGTGTAGTGATCACCCCTTTCTTCGTCAGTTATCGTCTCTGGGGTGTCTGGGTAGTGAGAAGGTAAGGGAACAATTGGGTCGTTATCTGTGGTAGAACTTCCTTCCGCTGTCAGGGATGTTGTTGCTGTTGTTCCAATGGACCTGTCGTTGGCGCTGGGGCGGGTCTGCAGTTTGTATATCTTTACATCATGTAGGTGGTTCCAAGCACGCTTATCTTTTAGTTTTACTGCTCTTGTTGATACGTCTTCTACCAGATGTGGACCGGTGAACCTTTTATCGTTCCATCTTCTATTGAAATTGCGAAGTAGCACGTGGTCACCTTTGGCAATTTTGCACAAGTTCTCTTTTTCTAATTCTGTACTGGCGCCTTCTTCTTTATCTCTGGTGGACCCGCCCCGTGTGCGCTCGAGCTGTTGAGACACAAACACAACACTAGTAATCAAAGATGACACATATTGATACATTTCATCACCTAGTATATTCACTGAACTTTCGTGGTCAGTGAATGCCCTTGACGTTGGCGTTAGAGGAAGGCGCATTTGACGTCCAGTAACCACCTCGTGTGGGGTGAGGTGGTGGTCGGACCCTGGCCTGTTCCTCAGCTCAAACAATGCTAACGGAAGGCAATACAACCAACTTTTCTTTGTTGTTTGTTGTATCTTTGCAATTGCCTCCTTCAATAAGCAATTTAGGCGTTCACATACGCCATTAGCCTGTGGGTGATATGCACATGCAAATTTGTGCTTTATGCTCAGCAGGGCTGTGATATGTTGGAACATTTCGTTTGCGAAATGTGGGCCATTATCTGATCTTAATACTTCGCACACTCCCCACCTGGGGAAGACCTCTCTTACTATGAATTTGGCTGCTCTAAATGCATCTGGGTGTGAACAGGGCCCTGCTTCAATCCACCTAGAAAATGGGCATACTACTACAATCATGTATCTATTACCTTGACATATGTTGATCATATCAACATAGTCAATGTGGAGGTGCCGAAAGGGTCCTTCTGGCCGGGGTATGGTACCTCTTATCACTTTTAGGGTATGACCGGCCGTAAACTGTTGGCATGTGAGACAATTGCTGATAAAATTTGAAACATGAGAATTTAACTCGGGACAGAACCAATCATCTCTAATTCGTGCTGCAATTATTTCCTTGCCTGTATGGGCTGGGTGATGTAATTGGCTCAGGGCGGTATTTAAAAGTGCCAATGGTATTACAACTTTCCCAGTACCACTCTGGCGCCATAGTGCGTCGGTTGGTGACATTGTACATCCTCTTTTTACCCATATTTCCTTTTCGGCCATTGGTGCTGCTGCTTGTAATTCCATAATCTGTGTGGCTGGGAGATGGGTATACCCTTCTCTTATTAACATCTCCCTAGCCATTCCCCTCCCTCTCCCTCTCTGTGAGTCTGTGGGGTCCCATATCTCACCAAAGTATGCAGCATATTTCGCATGTGCGTCTGCTGCTGCATTCCCTTTTGAGACATGGTCTTCACCATTGGTGTGTGCGGTGCATTTTACTAGGGCTAGCTCTTGGGGGTCGTTTATTACTTCAATTAATTCAGCCAACAAGAGGGCATGTTGCACTGGAGTGCCGTCAGCTCTCCTAAACCCTCTTCTCCTCCATTTTGTTAGCCCTGAGTGGACAGTGGATGTAACATATGCACTGTCGGAATATATTGTTACACGTTTGTTAAAACTTTCTTTCAATGCCAATATTAGTGCAACTAGTTCAGCGGCTTGAGCAGAGTAATGCTGTGGTAACTGTACACATTTCATAGCCACACACACCGGAGCCTCCATCATTTTTACCACTGCTGCCCCAGTTCTCCTTATCCCATCTCCTTGATCAATAGTTGATGACCCATCAATAAACAAAAGCTCACCTCCCTCTAGTGCATTCTCTTCAACTTTTCTAGTACATGAATACATTTCATTTAGTTGGGTGCAGTCGTGGGCGTAATCTCCCTCCTCAATTATTTCTGCTAGGAATCTTGCAGGGTTAACAGTGCTACATCTAACAATCGCTAGTTCAGCCCTAGACAAAATGATCTCATAACCTGATGCCCTTTGTGTCGTTAGTGTGGACTTGGGTTTATTCAATATTGCAAATAATGCATGTTCCACAAACAGTGTAGTTGGACACCCCATGGTTATTGCTGATGCCTTTTCTACTGCAAAAGCAGCTGCAGCGAGGCCTTGTTCGCAAGGGAAGTGGCCTAACATCACGGGATCTAAGTGACCGCTATAAAATGCTACTGGTTTATAGCCCATGCTTGTTTTTTGGGCCAATACTGCTTTCATTACTGCTGAGTCGCAATGTGAAAATATAAAAAATCGTCGCTCATAGTCTGGGGATGCCAGTACTGGAGCTGTTGATATCGCGTCCTTCAATTCGTCAAATGCCTCCCTCATTTCCATAGTCCACCCCAACCTTTTCTCCCCTTTATTTGCTTCCTTCAACCCCTCAAGCAGGGGTCCTATGTATGAGCTGTAATCAAACACCCATGCTCTACAGTAATTGCATAGCCCCAAAAATTGCTGCAGTTCTCTCACAGTCTGTGGCATGGGAGTGCTTGATATGGCCTGTGCTCTTTGTGGTGCAATATTTCTTCCATATTGGGATATCAGTTGGCCAATGTACAGTACCTGTTCCTGACAGTATTGTATTTTTTCCATGTCTACTTTATACCCTTTTTCAGCCAATATAGTCAACATTTTTAAAGAGTCCTCTCTGCATTTACTTTCATTTGTACTGCAAATTATTATGTCATCCACATATTGTAACACTGTGCTTTCCACCTCAACGTTACCCAAATCCATCTGTATAACTCTATTGAAAATTGAGGGTGATTCACAATACCCTTGTGGTAACCTGGTATGTTTCCATTTAGTATTTCGGTAAGTGAAACTTGTTAGATCTTGTGAGTCGGGGTGTAGTGGTATTGAGAAAAAAGCATTTTTAAGATCTATTACTGTAAATCGTGATGCCTCTGCTGGAATGCCACACAATATTGTGGCCGGGTTTGCTGTTACTGGATATTCTGCTTCCACTATGTTGTTCAAGGGCCTTAGGTCCTGTATGAAGCGCCAAGACCCCCCTTTAGCCTTGCGCACTGGGTACACAGCCGTGTTACATGGTGATTCTGAGGGGACCAATATGCCATTGTTTATAAGGGCCGTTATAGTTTCATATATGCCCTCATCTGCCTCTTTTGACAATGGGTACTGTTTTACTCTTGGTAGTATTGCACCTTTTTTCAATTTTATCCGTACACCCCCTATGCTTTTAATGCATCCTACGTCATAAGGGCTAATGGTCCATAATGATTTGGGCACCTTTGCCATATCCTCCTTAAAGAAGGGGACTGGGGTGCATGCAGGTGCCTCAAGTGCCATAGCAATTTTCTGCGCTATATGTTTGTGAGCCACTCGTAACCATATTTCTACACTCATCATGAACACCATTTCCCCCTCCTCTTTTTCTTCTGAAAACAGTTCCTCATCTGACACCTGGGTCAACCTACATCCTTCTGCTAGTGCAATCACTGCCCTCCATGCTCTTCCTTCTTTGTCTTGGGCGTGCACAGCAATATACTCAGCTGTTGTAATAATGCTTTCAATGTCTATTGCAAACACTTTTCCTTCCTGTTCATTAACAGGTGTTTCTGGTCGGAACAGGTAAGCTGCTGGCCTCCTCCATATTTTACCTTCTATCCCTGGCATCCATGCAATTGCCATGTCTGTCCCATACTGGAATATCGCGCCATCTATTGGTTCCGCCCTAATCGCTGTCTGCCCACAGTATGCTTGCATAATCTGTCGTGCTGCTAGCATGTTAATCCCTGGAGTAGAGCAAATTATACCATCCTCTGTAAAGGAGATTGTCATATTTAACCTATTCATTATGTCCCTCCCCAGTATATTTACTGGTGAGGCACTATAATACAATAGTGGAACTGACAGATCGTAATCTCCGATAGATAAGGGAACGTTATCAGTAAAAGGAACCAATCCTTTAGCCCCAGAAAATCCTTGGGTGTTCATGGCTTCGCCTGACATCTTAAATTTACCTTCCCTTATGCAAGACCGGGTTGCCCCGGTGTCAACAAGGAAAGATAATTTTTTGTCACCTATCGTTACCTCTATGCGTGGCTCCTCCGCACTATTAGGTGTTACTGACAGGATGGGACACACCAAGGCCGTCTGTGGGCTGTCCTATTGGGGGTACAATGATTGGCCATTTCCCGTGTAAGGGTTGTGTCCCAATACCGTCACCCTACCCAATTGTGTTTGTTCATTTTGGGGTTGTTGTGTTATCACTATTTGTTGTTGTGGCAGTGGCTGTTGTTGTGTTAATTGCTGTTGCTGCAGTGGCTGTTGTTGTGTTAATTGCTGTTGCTGCAGTGGCTGTTGTTGTGTTAATTGCTGTTGCTGCATGCCCTGCTGTTCTTGCGATGGCCTAGGTTGTGCCTGCTCATTCCATGCTGGTGTCCCTGGCCTGACCCTACACGTGCGTGACATGTGTCCTAGTAGTCCACAACTCCAACACACAGGTGGTTCTCTGTTTTGCCATGGAAAGCTCCCTGTGTTGTCCTGGTATACCTGTTGCCCTGTGGGGTATGAACTTCCAACTCCCCCCACCTGCTGTTGGGTATTATATCCGTATCCTCTCCCTCTCATAAATCCTCCTCTCCCTCTGTTATACCCATAATACCCAGCTCCTTGCATCTGGTACCCTCCTCCCACGTTTTGTGCGTGTAATTGTAGTGGCGGCATTTGCTGTATTATACTTTGTCGAGGTGCTATTAGAGCTGGGTCTTGTGCAGCCACTATTTGCGTGGGGCTTTGGGCCACTGTTGTGGGCGCAGTTATTAGTGCCCCCTCCATTGTATATTTAGTTAATTTTTTCTGTACTAGTTTGGCCTCTTCCGTTTTCCTGTCCTCTTCCTTTTGTTTCATTTTTCCTTGCCATATCCTGCAGTGATGTACTATTGTCAGCTGTATTTCAGGCCATGGTTTTACTTCCATACCCACTACTTTCTTTAGTTGTTTCTGTACTCCTTCTGGGAGCCCTTGTACTAGTATATGATAAAATATGGCTGGTGTTTTATCCCATTGTTCTCTCGTTTCCATGCGCCACTTTTCTTGAATATCCTGTATATAATCAACGGGATCTTCATTCTCACGCATCTTACGGGAAGTGATTGCTCCTATATCTGATGTGTCTGGGTACTGTACTCTCAGTGCCTGCCATAGCGCATGTCTGCAGTTTGCAAATGGCGCCCCATCATGCGATGTGTTTGTTATTGTTATCCCATGGAATCCCGCTCTCTTCCAAATGTCGTCCGCTCTATCTCCTAATATTGATATTAACAGGCCTTTCACATCTCCTACTGCTAGTTTCTGCCCTGCGGTGTGTTTTTCCATTTCATATATCCACTTACCCGCACCTCCACTTAGTGATGGGAGCCTACATTTTATATTTTCTTTATCCGTATGCTTCCATGGTACATACTGCGGTCTAACCCCTCCTCTCTCCAACAGTGGCATTAAGTTGTGTCCTGTATCACCCTTTATGTTCCATAATATTGAGTCCTCACACCCCTCCTCCTCCCCTATTTCCCTTACCACATCAAATTCTTCCTTGCTACCCCTCCTCCTACCTACCTCTCCTTCCCTTCCCCTTTTTTCGTCATCCTCTGTGCTTAATATGGGTATGCTTATCTGTCTGTCTTGCCTGCGGCTAGGGAGGTCTCTAAGCCGGCACGCATAGGGAGTCACTTCGTCCATGAATGGCGCAAGCTTTATTTTGCGCAGCGTGCGTGTGGTTGTTGAACATGTAGGGTGCGATGGGGGAGGGCGTGATGGAGATGGCGATGGTGTGGTTTCATGGGTTTGTTTTTCCACTAGTTGTTGCACCCTCTCCTCACTTTGTTCCAGCTCCTCCCTTCTCTTACGGATCCATGGCGAGTCTATATTGTTTCTAGTGAGGTACAGCTTATCTAAGCTTTCCCTTTCACTCTTTCTTCCTACCCTTTCTACTCCTTCTTCCTCCTCACTGCAAAAATCATTCATAGATGGTATCCCCCACTCTGTTCTTTTCCCTTTTACTGTTACTGTTTCTAAGTCTATTCGCCCCATTTCTCCTCTTCCTTTGTTATCAACTGTTCCCCCGGGTGTTGATGTTGTCGCTACTTCTCTACTTCTATATACATCCCCCCATTTTTCACTCTCCTTATTTCTCCCTCCTCTTTCCCCATCACTCCTCTCCTCCATTTCCCTACTATTTTCCTCCCTTTTCCTTTTTAATTCCTCCATCACTTCGTTGCTCATCTGTTCCAATATTCTTTCATCTTCTTTCTTTCTTTCCCATTTCACCCTTTCTCTTTCTATTGCTTTCTCTTCTTCATATTTCTTAGCTGCCTCTGATACTACCCTCCTCCTCCATATTTCCAATTCCCTTTCCTTTTCCTCTTCTTCCTTCTTTTTTTCTCTCAATACTACTCTTGACACCCTTTCTGCTGCTGCTCTTACCCTTCCATCTTCTATCCTTTGCTCCTCATTTTGTTCCCTTAATTTGTCCAATTCGTTTTTACCCTCTTTCCTTTTCCTCACTCTCTCTTTTTCCCCCTTCTCAAGCTGTGTTAGTAATTCATTCTGCTCATCCCTTAGTTTTGCCAATTTTTCCTCCAAAATCTCTTCTCTTTGTGTTAGTAGCTCCTCCCCCTTCATCTCACTCTCCCTTCTACTATCCTCGCCTGTTCTCTTTACAGCCTCCCTTTCTTCTCCCGTTAGTGAACCCCGTAATTTTAATAATATCTGTGCAGCTACCCACTCATCATGTCCTATCTCTACAATCTGTTCTTCTCCAATCCTCCCCTCCCCCACTATCTTCCTGTGAGCCACATATGGTGGAGGGCTGTAAGCCGGGTTCGAGTATCCTTCAGCCGCCCTTAACTGTCCTTCCATTTCTCCTAGTTCTCTTAAAGGGTACAACCCTTCTCTCTCAGTTTTCACTCCCGGTGTTATGGGTATCTCGTTGCTCGGTTCCTTTTTTATGTCTTCTAAAGTGTCAATCTTTTCTCTTCCCTCTCCTTCATTTTCCTCATTCTTTTTCCTTTCACACCCCTTTCCCCCATCCATTCCCTCCTTCATAATCTCCTTTACTTCCGGTGTTTCTCCCACAGAGAACATTCCATTTGGTCCTGGTCGGGATCCCTGGAACATCCTCCATAAGTTAAACACCTCCATATGGCTCGCCAACTTCTTCCCCTTGTATGTATTATGCAGATGGTTTAGCAATGAATGTTGGGCATATGGATCGAAACTACCATTAGGCGGCCATGGTGTTAACATTTTGTTATCCGTCCCCTGGGTCCACTCTATGCTGTACTTAATTAATTTCTCCCTATGGGGTGGCAGTGTTGTGCATATGTGTTGTAGTGGGGTAATGAGGGTGTTCCCCCACCCTCCTGACCCTTTCCCAAATGACATAGTTGTGCCCTACTTGTTACTCCTCCCTTCGTTATCAGTTTACAATTTACAACCTTATATTGTTTACCTGGCCCCGTAAGTGTGGGGACTTACGACAATCCTTTACAAAGTATGCAATAATAATAAAAAAAAACAAGAAATAATAAAACACAAATATATATATATATGTATAATTTTGTATTGTATATTCCTTCCCCTACGGCCCCCTGCGGCCGAAGCGCACGCAGCCCCCTGTGGCTGCGTACCCCTTACGACGATCTTATACAGTCGTCCTTATTCCTCGTTCTCCTCCCCCTTTTACATTTGCCGTGGCTGGCGTTCTCCGTGCTCAGCCACGCCCCTCTCCCCTTCTCCTCTTCCAATCCACTCGTTTATTGTTTATCTTCTTATCCGCTCCCTCATCATTTTTCTCTTCCCCACCACTTTCAAAACTCAATGTTCCTTGTGCTCGTGATATCCTATAAAATCCCTACTGGTGACGTCACCGATGTCTCTACGCTACTAGTACAGTCTCATTATTAGTTTCAAAATACACTTGCAATTTATCCCCGCTAACCCTACAGCTGTCTTCCTGTCTCTCCTGGAACAAGGTAATCTCATCAATAATATAATTGGACTGCACATGCTGCGTCGCCTCGCGTGTGATACGCCCCTCAACAGGAGGGCTTAACCAGCCAATTATCTTCCGTATTTGGCAACTATGCAACTAGCTACCCCCTACAGGGAAACGTCATCTACCTATCGAGTTTCTTGCTCGAACAATAGGAAACCTCATCTACCTATCGAGTTTCTTGCTCGATCAATAGGAAACCTCATCTACCTATCGAGTTTCTTGCTCGAACAATAGGGAACCTCATCTACTCATTGATCAATAAATGCCAAATCGTAGGAAACCACACACGCCCACCCCTACACGTTAGTCGCGATTTAGGCCAATCAGTGTCTACGAGCGACCACACGTGATGTTTCGTGCTCTGCCCCCCTCTTTCACGTCACTGCTCTCGCACTCTTTTCACTCCCTTTCATTCCATTGCCAACACTATATTGTCAACCCTTCGCCGCGCACCTGTGCAACACCTCCCTCCACCCTTATTTAATTCCTCCCCCCTCCCTCACAATTTCGCATTGCTCGTTGTGTGTGCCATGCTCACCAAGTTCTCTCGATGCAGGGCCGCTCGACTGCGTGCACCCCTCCAAGCGGCTCGCCACCTCCCCTCGTCTGGACCACGTCTGGACACTCGCCAACCGCGGGCGGGATACTTCTCAACCGGCTCCCGAGGGCCAATATCCGGATTGCGCTGTCCGGTCTTCTCGCAGCTCCGCGATGGTCCTGTAGTCCTCAGAAGGGGGCAACGGCAGAGGGGGCCGCGCCGCCGGGCCTCCTCGCAACGGGAGTGCCTGGAAAAAGTAAAAATAAAAGTCGATCTTAAACAGATCTCAGCAGTGCCTCCAACTTGTCGGGGGGAAATTCTGCCGGGGTCGGCCGGGCCGTCCGCAGACCTCCAGGCAGGGAGGCCCCAACTCCTCCCGTGTGTATCCCAGATAAGATGAGATAGAGTATGAGACGCACACAAGGAGCAAGGTGACTCTGCTGTTTATTAGACAAAACGGCAGGGATGGGTCAAGGAGCGCACGCGTTCGTCCTGACACACACACAATTGTGGGGCTCGCAGGCCCTTTTTACTGTATTATGACGCGCTACTTGCGTCACGTCAGAAAGTTAACAAAAAACCTATCGCCACTCTTAATTGGATGTTCGAGTGGTAGGGTTAGTATAGCACACATATAGAGAAAGATATTAGTGGATAAGGTGTAGTCAGGTGGTATATCTGGGTTGTCCCTACAATAAGATACATGAAAATTGTTACATGAAGGCTCCTGAGGATTGGCTAAATGTGCTGGCGTCAGTGATAAGAGCCCCAAGTTCTGATTGGTGCACCCGTGAGCTTCCCAGCCTGGGACCACCGTCGTTCCCAGCTCTCGGTGTACCTGTAAGTTGCAACAATGTTTCACTATGGGTACATGCAGACAATGTGAGGACTTATTCATAGCTAGACGGGGTACCGTTCCCACTGTTGCAGATGTCCATTGAGCCTTTCAAGTGTATCTGCCAGTGTCTCGTAGCGAGGGATCCAGACGCCTCTGTTCTCCAGGGTTTGGCATCTCGTCAGGTTCGGCTTGATCACGTGGGGAGGGACCGTGAAAGAGGCATAATTCTGCACAATTAATATTGTTTTTCTACTGTGCGTCTGGTTTAATTTGTCGGTGTGACTTTAACGTTGGTGCGCGGAGTGCGAGATTGCAACATCGTGCCTTTGATGATTTGCTCTTGGAACGTGGGTTTGCAACATTGCGACCTTGGCTGGTTGCTTCGCCAAGCTCATTCTGTAGGATCAGCAACTGACTCTTGTCTTGTTGATGTCCACGGGAGCTCTTGTTTGAGGCCTACTTTGGCCCGGTGCATAAGTTGTTCGTTTGGTGCACAGGTGCTTTAGGTTATAGGAGCATATAATTCCATAATCGGTATTGTCTTTATTATATTTCTCATCGTTGTACCTGATTTCAAAGAGAAGCGTGAGCAAGCTAATAAAAGTTCATGACGCGTCTTGCGTTTCTGCATTCTGAAAGCCTATATAAAAATAATAAAGATGCACGTCCGTGAATATGCCTGTCGCCTACGTCATAGCACTGAGTATATTCTTCGTGTAGGTTGGTGTGGGAATGTCCAGTGTGTATATTTGTACAGATGTGCTTCCCGTTGTCTAGGTCGTCATGGCATCTCTAACGACGTGTAGATTTTAGTCTAGTTGATCCGTGCCGCAGGTGTCGGCATGGCCAGTGCGGGCTGCTGGGCAAGCAGATGGACACATCCGTATGTTCCTGTACCAGGGTACCTGGTCGTCTGGTAAATGGGCAAACTCTTCTCGTGGCGGGTGTTTGGGTCGTGACCCTCTAGGCCAAGCGCGAGAGGTGAAGGACGGGAGCCTGGTTTTCCATTCTCCCACTTCAGACCTGTTAAGGGACTTCAGAGCTAATAACGGTACCGCAAATTGCGGTACCGTTATTAGCACCTTCCTATTGAGCCCTATGGGGGCTGAAATGGGAATGGGGAATGGCTTTTTCAATGGGGACTTACTGGTCCCGCAAAGGTCGGAATAGACCGGCAAGTCCCCATTGAATGGGACCGGACACGGTACCGGTATTGGAGGTAGTCATGGCGCTAACAGCGCCATGACTACCTCCAACCTCGTAATGAGGCCCACAGTGTCTTACAGGTACATTTCAGTCTTTTTGTTTAGTGTTCTGCAGAGACAGTTATTCCAGAAGTGCCTGCCATATTGGCAGCACGTACTGGAACCGTATTCGTGTACCAGATCAGATGCGCACAGATCTTTTGTTCCGAGCTAAGGTGTGTGCTCCAGTCTTCACCTCATATGTCCAGCAATGTGCGTGAAGACACGCATACAGAGTGGTCAGCAAGGGTGTGGGAACTACCAGAATATTGTGTCCATAATGCATTCAGTGGCTCACCAGGTTCCCCAAAGACAATACGAACTGTGCAAAATGGGGGGAAGACTAACAGCAAACAGAAACATTGGGCTCCCAGATACCTTGAAGGATATTATAATTTGGGTATTCCATGAGGGGCATTTAGGGAACAACCAGACCAAGAGAACGGTGAGGCAGACCTTTTGGTGGCCAGTGGTTCATAGTGTAATTGAAACGATTGCCAGATTTGGCTTAGAATGTGACAAGAACGACAAGCCCATAACACATAGGGCGGCTTCTTTGCCTCCCGCTTAGGTCTGCAATTCAAGGTTGCTGTAGATGTTATAAGGAAAATATCAGCTTTACAGTACAATGCGTGATTCATTAGAGGGATGGTGGACTATCCATCCCAGGAGATTGAGTGGGGAGTCCTTAGAGAGGCCATCACTGAAGAATCTGATTTTTAGAAGATATGTTCTTCAAAGATGTGTTTTTCGGTGATATTCTGACATATAATGGGGTCTGTTTCACCTCGAAAGCCATAAGGACATACCTACAGAATTCAGCTATAACTCACACCAGAGCTCCTCTCCATTATCCCCAGGCCAACGGTTTGGTGGAACGGGTCAATTACATGTTTAAAAATTGGTTTCAACTGACTGAGTTGAAGACTTTCATGTAATGAATTTATGAAATGATCGGTCTGGGCGTATTTTACCACTCTGCATTCTGTGACAAAAGTGTCAACTTTGTGTCCCTTTAAGGCAGCAATGAAAGTACATTTTGTGTAGGCACCTTTGGACAAATTGCTCAATGAAGTATGCGCATATATGTGTCTCTAGGATTAGAAGTCTAGGGGGTGACGTTTGTTGTTGGGAGGATGGGGTGTGGGATATGAGGGAGTTTGGGAGGGACCCCAATGAGAAAACAAGCATTGGCAATTCCAACAGTGTTGGCTTTTGGGTAGGCATGGGAAAGCATTTGTCAGGCACTGCCATAGTAGTTATAACTGACCCTTGATGGTAGAAGCTGCAAAATGGTGTGAGTACCTTGACATATAATAGCATTTCCTGGCAAATGCCTAATACTTATATACAAGCAAAAACTGTTGACTTTGCCAATGCTTGTTTTTAACAGGACTTACATGAAGGACATGTGCAGTGCTTATAAATCGAGTGGCTGAAAGCAGACCTGGTTAAGACTTTTGTATTGCACCAGTAGCGTATTTAAAGCTCAAATCAAGCCATGAACATTCAGAAGACTGTTTTAAAAAACACTGTCAGGCACTTCGAGTTCAAAGTTTTATAATCAGGCTTGAGAAAGCTAACTCAAAAAGTCCTAGGAGGATGTGCTTTGGGTGGGAAAGGGCAGGAAGTGGGTGGAAATGGCCATAGGGATTAACATGGCCATAGTCAATGGATGGGTAAATAACCAATCAACAGCTACAAGATTTGTATCCCTCCTCTTATGCCATTTCTCCCTAGCTATACCCTAATTCAATAGTTTCACCTACTAGCCAAAACTAAAAACTAGTCGAATTCAGGTTGACCAAAAGCTCACAAACCAAATGAAGACTTTGAAATTAAAGTCTTTCAAAATACATAAAACCCAAATGTTAATCTCACACTTAGCACATGGCTCATGCTGAGGTTGTCCCTCTTCTTTCAATCTCCCACCCACCCTTCTCCCTAATTAGCTGCACAGCTTCCAGGAAGCTCTGTAGTTTAAATTGCCCTCCTGGAAGCTGTCCTCTCCTGTTGTGCTCTGAGCGCTGTGCACGACTTGTATCAGCACCATCCTGTGCCGATGAAGACTTAGCTAGCCCTGGAGCCATTGTAGCTGCCTTATTTATTGATTTCACTGTTTCTTTCGGCCTTCTCTCATTGTTTCTCTCGCTACTTCTCTCTTCCTCCCATATCCTCCCATCTCCCACCCAGCCTCCCCCCTGATTGGCTGCAGGGCTTCCAGGAAGCTCTGTAGTTTAAAAAACACATCTGGAAGCTTTCCTCTCTCTTTTTTCTCTGAGCACTCTGCGTGACTTTTATCAGCACCATCCTGTGCAGGAGAGGCCGCAGTGACCCCTGGAGCCGTTGTAGCTGCCTTATTTATTTCACTGTTTCTTTAGGACCCCTCTCCTCACTTTCTCTCACTCCTTCCCTCTTCCTCCCATCTCCCCCCATCTCCCACCCACACTCCTCCCTGATGGGCTGCAAGGCTTTCAGGAAGCTCTGTAGTTTAAAAGCCCTCCTGGAAGCTTTCCTATCCCTTTGTGCGACTTTTATCAGCACCATACTGAGCGACCTCGGCAAGGACTGAAGCCATTGTAGCTTCTTTATTTATTTATTTATTCATTTATTTCACTGTTTCTTTCAGCCTCCTCTTCTTGCTCCTTCCCTCTTCCTCTCATCTCCCGCCCACCATCCTCCCTGATTGGCTGCAGGGCTTCCAGGAAGCTCCTTTAACTGGGAGACCCAGAGCAGCCTTGCCCTGGCAGCCAGCTATGGGCCAGCGGCAAAGAGAAGCTCCATAGGGCAGCTCCCATCCCCTGTTTGCCTGTTCACCGTGGGGCCAGTACATAGTGGCCTACTGCTACAAATTGGTAAGGTGGCAAGAATTGAGAACAGCCAGTGCTAGGCTTCCTAAATCCTGCCACTACTTTATTACTTTATGACTACCATGCAATTCCTACCACTGTGTTGAATCTCTCTGCGCTCCAAAGCAAGCCAATGTTTTGGGCTTAGATGAATTTCTGAAGGTAGCCAACGTATTGCACTTAAATGGATTTCTGAAGGTAGCCAATGTATTGCACTTAGATGAATTTCTGAAGGTCCCCAATGTATTGAGCATGTTTGTACCTTGATACCTTGCACTCAAAATAATTTTCACTCCTAACCTCCTTGTTTGCACTGGTTTGCGTGCATTTCATTTGCGTAGTTTGGTGGTCCGCCAACACGTGTTTCGACCTCTCAGTGTCTTTATCACGGCTGAGTTAATACATTTATTGCAATATATTGTGATACATGGTGGCAGTGATTTTTCATGTTATTTGTAAACAAAGCTAGAGGCATAAAGACAAGGGGCCTTATTATGCGTCCACTGGTCTGGACTTAACGTTGCTGGTATAACCATACCGGCACCGTTTCCATGATTGTCACATTCCGACCTACGATCCCGGAAAAACCACCACCATAAACCGCCACCACGGAGTTAAGGCACCCGTAAACTGTGTCGGCAGGGAAACTCCCCAGTTACTTACAATACCTAACACCGTGGGCATTACGAGTATCATGGAGATGGAAACATCACCACAAAAATGGCAGAAAAACCGTGGACATGGTGGAGGTATCGCCGCCACCGCAAACATGACGTTAAACAGTTCCTGGTGAGCTGAATCAGGCCACAGGCGCACCAAATGAGCCCAGCTGGAACCAGCAGGCTACTGGGAGCCTACAAAAGGCCCACACCCACACCCAGGCCAACTCTAACGCAACTATGCAGGCAGCAGCTGTAGCAGCATTGGGACTGGGGCTATTGAACCTACAGGCAGCAGAGCACATGGTGGCAGTAATGGTGCAGAGGAGGATGAGGCAGAGGCGGAGGAGACGCAGGTGGCAGTTAGCAAACCCTGTACCCATGCCAAACATAATTGTACAGCCGGCACGACCCCGCAGGCAGCCTGCAATACCCCGCATCAGGCCCTCACCCTGGAACCTGACCCCAGGACAGATACAAACATTATACCGGCTGGACCGTCCAATAATCATGTACATCACCACCATGATTGAGGACGACATCAGCAGCCACATTGGCATTTTGACCGCAATCCCCCCTCCTGAAGGTGGTGTCGGTACTGCATTTTCTTGGCACCGGAACTTATCAGCACAGAGTTGATGAGCTGCACGGGACAGGTACTGGATGCCCTGCTGCACCATGTGTCGGAACACATCGCCCTACCCCGTACCCTTACCCAGGT
Organism: Ambystoma mexicanum; assembly: GCF_040938575.1. Taxonomy (NCBI): domain Eukaryota; kingdom Metazoa; phylum Chordata; class Amphibia; order Caudata; family Ambystomatidae; genus Ambystoma; species Ambystoma mexicanum. The sequence goes on along the minus strand of NC_090921.1, from coordinate 497,585,033 downwards.
CATTGCCACCAAGTTGGCCTTCCATGCCATTGCGGCCATGCCAAATTGCATAGGTGCAGTAGACTGCACCCACATAGAGCTGAAAGCACCACATGCAATCGAGATGGTGTACCACAATAGGAAACTGTACCACTCACTGAATGTACAGATGGTATGTGATGCCAGAGAAGTGATAACACATTGCTGTGCATGTTTCCTGGGGTCAACACATGACTCAATGGTCCTGCGGAATTCGACATTGCCACGGTACATGGAACACTACGCTGGACAAAGCACTTGGCTATTGGGTGAGTACACCAGATACAACAAAAAGAGAGACAGTGGGCTATTTTAATGATACAAACGTTCTGCCCATGATACACATGTACATTCTAAACTAAGGAACCAGTGTGTCTCTTTTTTCTCTATTGGATGAGTACAACTGCCAATACACAGGCCCTGTGGAAGGGGGTTGTGTGTCCAGGGCAATGACCTGTGTGAGTGGGCTGCTACAACTGCACATGCATCACCCCCCGGCCCATGTAATGGACAGTCAGCACAACCCACACATCACAAAGCTACACATGACAGACTGCTACAGTGTGCCCGTACACACCCTGCCAAATAAGACACACAAACAATACTACCACAAGCCCATACAACTTGAGCCACTCAAAACATCCACCCACAATATGCACCACTGCCCCCAATGCACATGATGCCTGCACATGAGACATCCTGCATCGACCACATCATCACGGTCTATTGATTGACTCCTCCATGTGTGTACATCACTGCACAATGCCATACTTACCAACCACTATTGTCCGCAAGGGCAACTACATATGCACAGCAAGTCATTGGGCAATGTCCAAATGCCAACGTCGACAACAATGACCCAGGAATGGTAATCACCTACCGGTCCGACCACTGCTTGGCCCATATGTATGAATAAATGATGACACAAGATTTCACTGTATCTGATCAAGACATGATACCACCAACACTGACATGTCCCCCGCATTTACATCCCGTGTAGGTGATGCTGGATATGCACTCACGCCATGGCTGATGACGCCTGTACGGAGGCCAAGGAACAGGCATAAGGAGGCGTACAAAAGGGTACACGTCCGCACACGTGGCATGATTGAGAGGACACTTGGCCTACTGAAGGCCAGGTTCTGCTACTTGAGCAGATCTGGCGGATCACTGCTCTACAGCCCAGTGAAGACGTTTAAAATTGCACTTGTGTGTGCCATGCTGCACAATCTGTGCATGCGCAGGAACATTTCGCTGCCCCCAGACACAGAGGATGATGATGGAGTTGAAGATGGTGATTGGGATGGTGACGGAGATGGGATGGCTCCACTCCCTCCCTGGGGTGCACAAGATGGCCAACGAGCACGGGATACACTCATTCGCATTTACTTTTGAGAGACTGCACATTGACAGCATTGCATGGAAATGACGATGCCAGTTAATAAATGGATTGACTCCAAATGAAATGACGGATGTCCACTCATTATAACATTTTTCAAACGCGATATATTATAAACAAAACAGGAAAGAAGGTGCATTGGGTAGGAAATCTGTACACCCCTGCCCACCCACCACCCAAACATACCCACCCCCAACCAGACCCCAAACTACTAACCCCCTAATGGACCTCACCCACCACCCAAACGTACCCACCCCATACACCCATTGTGTCCCTGAATGTCTCCTGCACAGCCAAACACACATGGCATTATTTGCATGTGCACTTCTACGCATGGGCGTCCTTGCCAGAGGGCTCTGTCAGACGACTTGAGGTCCTCAGTGGGCTGGCAGTGGTGGAGCTAGATGGGGTAGTGCTGGTGGCCGGCACTGTTGGTGTCAGTGTTGGCATACGTCCTAGATACGCCTGCTGGGCAAGCAACATGGACTCTGCTATGGTGGATGTGTTATTGTTGCCCTCCCGGACATGGCGTGCCAAGGTCACGATGGTGGTCGCAAAATGTCCAATGGCCCTGGAGAGCCGACGCACAGATGTTGAATAACTCTCCCGCTGCAGCCTGGCCTCCTCCAGCTGCCTTTCAACAAGCTGCGTAAGGGTGGCCTGCTGATCCTCCATCCGCTGCATGCGGGCATTCTGCTCAGCCATGGAGGGGGTTGGCGATCTCATGGGACTATGCAGTGAGAGGGGGCTGAATTGGAGGTCGTGGAGCGATGATAGGTCATCCAAGTTGGCCCCCCCCCATGTGGCCCTTCTTCAGTCTGCAAGGCTGGGGCACTCTTATCACTGCATGCAGCCACCTCCTCAGTGAAGATGGTCTCAGGGATGGGATATGTGGGCATGATGGGTGGGCGTGGCACTTGTGTGGCAGCAGGCAGCATGGGTATGGTGGCGTTGGCTGGTTCATCCATGCCAGATGCAGCTGGTGGCTGAGTTCCAGAGCAGCCTGTGTCGTCCTCCTGGGCAGGGGTGCTGCGTTGTCCAAGTGCAGATGCACGTTTCCTCACCTGTTGGGCATTGTCGCTGTCACTTGAAATGGCTGTGGGTACACAGAGGGCATGCTGTTAGTTGTGTGCTGGTACTTGATGGGTCCATCAAATGCATCTAACAGGACGATCAGTGTGCACTTGCATTTACACGCATATGACTGTTAATGCACTCAGGTGTATGTGTCTCTGCTTGTATCGAGTCATACACTGTGAGCATGTCCAAGGGCTATGTACTGTGGGGGTGTTGCTTCTCATCTGGCTAATGTGTGGGTTCTTTGGGTCACTCCTGCCCTGACTGGGCGGGGGGGCTATGAGTGGGTCCTTTGGGTCACTCCTGCCCTGACTGGGTGGGGTTATGAGTGGGTCCTTTGTGTCACTCCTGCCCTGACTGGGGGGGGGGGGTTATGAGTGGGTCCTTTGGGTCACTCCTGCCCTGACTGGGGGGGAGGGGGTTATGAGCGGGTCCTTTGGGTCACTCCTGCCCTGACTGGGGGGGGATTATGAGTGGGTCCTTTGGGTCACTCCGGCCCTGCCTGGGGGATGGGGGGGTTATGAGTGGGTCCTTTGGGTCACTCCTGCCCTGACTGGGGGGTGTTATGAGTGGGTCCTTTGGGTCACTCCTGCCCAGACTGGGGGTGGGGGGGTTATGAGTGGGTCCTTTGGGTCACTCCTACCCTGACTGGGGGGGGGGGTTATGAGTGGGTCCTTTGGGTCACTCCTGCCTGCCCTGACTGGGGGGGTTTATGAGTGGGTCCTTTGGGTCACTCCTGCCCTGACTGGTGGGGGGGGGTTCTTCTGGTCACTCCTGGGCTCAAAATGCACTCATGGATTTGTAATCTGTGCACTTACTGGCATCTGCAGGTGGGCTCACTCCAGCCTCTGCATTGCCAATGCCATGTATTGCCTCAAGGTGGAGTACACTGCTGCAGCGCTCCTCCCAGGTCTGCAGTTTTAGGGGTGATGCAGGCCCTCCACCTGTGCCACTGCTCTGCTGGCGGTGTGCAGCAATGAGGTTTCGCACCCTGAGTCTGAGGTCATCCCACCTCTTGTGGCAGTCCTTCACGCTGCGTGTTGTGACACTGACTGCTGTGCACTTGCATGCAGCTTCAGCCCACACTTCCTTTCGACGTTGCTGGGTTGCACGGTGCTGGTCAGCGCTGAAGAGCATTTCAGCATGCTGCACAATGTGGTCTACTAGTACTGTCAGCTCTGCCTCGCTGAAGCGCTGTTTCTGCTGTCTTTGTGCAGGGATCCTGGATGCCATGGTGCTTGTTCTTATTTCCTTCTCAGAGTTGTGATCTGGCCTGTGCTGACTCTGGATGGTAGTGGATTGTGGTTTATATAATGGCCGCTGTGAAGACCAGAGGGGGGGTCTGTACTTTCGCTCTCTATATGGTAGAGGGGAGACACAGAGACCCCTGCCAAGATTCTCTAGTATTGGTAGACATAGTCGAGCAATCAAGGCCTAGCTTTTCAAGAGGTGATGCGAGCTGGTTCTTAAGTACAGTGTAGTCCCCAAGCACCCACGAAGGAATGTCCACACACTGTAGTGGTTTAAAACACAGTCTTTATATAATTAATATTCAAAGTCATATACACGATCACGATAACTCACTTTGTACTCCGGAAATCAACAATGGTAAATATGTACAATTCTAAAATGGTACCACTAACGTTATTAGATCTCATTAAAGTGCACATGGTCAGAATGACACACAGATCAAAATAAAGAGGAAACCAGCAGTAGAGAGAGGAAGGAAAGCAAGATGTTTGAGCAATAGGCAGAATACTACCGTTAAACACAGCTCTGTGTGGAGATCCCCCCACCTGGGCAACCTGTAGAAGAAAGATACAAGCCCAGTCCATATATTGTTCCCACTAGACTTTGCAATAGTTCTGCAACCCCAAAGTGCCTGGCGTTGTAGCGTTCCTTGTCAGAGAAATCGACAACCTTTCTTGAGTGCCCTCCCTTTAAGGCAGGAGTCACGGGTTGTCGAACGTCTGACGGAGAACAGGTCGAGCTACAACGGTGAAGTGGCCGCATCGTTACTAGCGTTGCTCATTGGGAAGCATAAACGTCCTGCAAGGAAAGGCGTGCGGAGCACCTCAATGTCAATAGTTCTGGACCGCAAAGAGTTGAAGCACTGTGGCCCATCAAGGGCGTTGAGTCGTCGGCGTCTCTGTGGTCTTTGGGTGGCGGGAAACCCACCGGTGGATGCTCCTCGGCGCGTCAACGGTCAGGCATTCTCCAGCAGGATACAGCGGCGACGACGCGGACTAGAGCGTCCTTGGATCAGCAACGGGAGCACGGCCGCTCCAGTCGGCGATGGCGGTCGGCGACAGTGGTGGACAACAGTCCGGGTGCTTCTCCTTGGAGTTCGCAGCAATCCCTGTATCGGGTCGGCAGCCTGTCGAAGGTCTGTCTACCAGGGAGGCTAGGCAAAGATCAGCTGTGCACGAATGTCCCTCATAGCTCGGGAAGAGGGCGCCTTACCAGGTCCTCTCTGGGTCGGTTCTTGAGGCACAGCAGCGTTCAGATTGTGAAGGAGAGCAACAGCAATTCTTCTCGCCCAGCAGGGCTCAAGGTTAAGCTTCAGTTACTCCAGTTACTCGTTGTAGTGAACTTCAGCTTCCGAACACGATTCCTAGCAGTGAGAGGTCCCCAGATATACTGTTGATCTCCCATTCATTCCACGGGGTCATACTCAAGCATCCAATCACGACTACGGGCATTCATGTAGGCAGGCAGCCAATCAGGCACACAAGGTATTCAGGCCATTCACTTCTCTCCAGACACTCACAACAAGTTATGTGTATTGGGACCGAGCCATTCAACACTCCAAGCTGCATTCATACCGGTTTCGGGCAGGGCTGTCTCAACCATTGTGTCAACCACCAGATACTAGACAGCCACAACATAGAATGTATATACGTCACACACTCCATTCACCCAGGTCCCACCCACAGGCCTACCCACAACATACGGTCGTTGAGAAGGCTCCAGCCAGTCTGGTCGGCACTTCCCCACACTACGATATACGGAACTTCCACCCAACAGCCAGTCAGGGGGAAGGGACAGAGGCAGGGCTTCCCGGGACTTTGGGAAGATCAAGGTAACAGGTGATGGAAGGCAAGAGGCCATGGGGGCCATTTTGTCTCCATCAGGAATCTACCGATTCCAATGACAGGGCCTGGGCATCCCAAAATGGAGGATGCTCAGGGCACCAGTCATTTCAGCACGGAGCTGCCACCCGCCCGTACACTGCTCTGTGGGTCACACACAGGTGCCCATAAACATAAACTAGGGGCACAGGGTTGTACCCCTACCCATAGGTGCCATAAGGGTATCCCACAGGTCTGTTCACCAAACCAAAAGAGAGAGAGCTGCACCGCTAGGAGTCCCACATGAACTCCTGCGTGGAAAACACGACAGAACACACGATAAAAAGCAGTAAAAGACAAGGATACGGAGGCCCTGTCCCTCCGATGCATTTCCAGCATCACAGCCACCTCTCTTTTTCCGGTTTTTGCGGTCATGTTATTTCCGCTTCCGGTGTTTCCATGTCCGTGACGACTGTGGCGGTCACGGTTTTTGCACTGCTTTTTGAGGCAGTATTTCCATTTCCGAGGGTGTTTATGTGGCAACGGTGACACCGTTTCTGTGTTGGTGTGATGCGCGTGACCGACAGGCTGTAATCGGCCGCTCTTTCCTCAACCTTGCGGACGCAGAAACTGTATCACCGTCGTCACGGAATCACTGCATTCCGGACCGGTGGACTCATATTGAGGCCCACGGTGTTCATTGTAAGTTATATACAAACACATTGTTATTGCAAGTATTAATCGTGAACATTGGAGGAAGAGGGGAGGAAAAGAACAAGGTTCATTGTTAGTTAAGTGCTATTGCTCTTGGGTTATTGTGTGTATCAGGAGAGCCTTACAGTAGGACATGTGAGTTTGTGTGGCCTGACATGGAGGCCTTACCTATGTTGTAGATATACGTTGCCTGCTGGCTGTACTTTGTTGGACATCAGTTTTCACTGTTGGTTCCTGTGGTTGTTACCCGGTTGTAAAAGTTGTCTAAAAGGACAAGGTTGAGTGAGTCAGATTCTGCTGGCTGCATGTCCTGTCCTACTATTGTGGTGTACAGTGCCACAAGCACTGAATTATGGTGTTTGGCTGGTGGGGCATGGGTTGGGAATTAGGCTAGTGGGGTTGGTATGCCCTGACCCTCAGATGGGAAAGTTAAATCTAAACTCTGTTGAGCAATTGTCTGGGTCCATTTAGCAGACTGGTCGATGGATTATGGAGTGCACCCAGTGAGTATTAAATAGGTCATGCATGGGCGCATGTGTAAGAGCATGCAAGAACCCCTTGGTGTCCAGGGGTGGCGTGCTAATTATCAAGTTGTGCATCCTGGTTGGGACTGTCATGGCATGTGGGCCTATTTAGGGTTGGTTGATGTCCCATTGTGGGATATCTAACGGGCCGTCCCTCAGTTGGGACATGCAAGTGCCATGGTTGCATGACTTGGCGCACTGAGTGTGCTGGCGAGCATGCATCCTGTTGGTATGAACAACAATGTTTGCTGTAGTCATACAGTCTAGATTGGGTACAAGATACAGTGGGTAAGGTGATTACCATACAAAAAACATATTTAACAGAACTGTGGTGCTTACGATGAAGAGCTTTTAGACAGCCTCCGCTGTATTGCGTACCTGCCCAGATGTCCCGGTCTGTTCCTCTTGGAAGTTGGCTCATACTGGAGTCTGCTTGGGATTGTTGGGCTATATGTGCATGGACTCTGGGTGAGGAGTTGCGCATTACTTATCGGGGCATGCATGGAGCATAGTGCAAACCATTCTGACTTGCTTTCATAGGAACGCTGCTCTCTAATTGCACGCACGTGATGGCCGCTTGGCTGTGTCGTGTACACCTGATGGTTCTAAATGGGACTGTGGGGCTATATCTGCATGGGCTCTTGGTGCAGAGTCACACAATGCTTGGTGTTTCGCTCGATAACGAGCAGTGCGCCTGTGCATAGGCCAGATGGGGTCTCTGTGCGCACTGTATGTTGGGGATGCGTGTTCCCTACGTTTGTGGAGCGAGGCGTGCATCCAGCCATCTGCTCGAGTCCAGTGTTCCCTGTGTGCACATGTGCACAGTGTTGGGGGGCTGGGGCTGGGATCGTCCCAGCAGCTGCCTCATTAGGTGGGTGAGAGCTGTGCTGGTAGGAGATGGGTGGATGTATCCATGATGGATAACTCTGGGTGCCTTGTGTGAATTAAAGCTGGGGTCCCAATGTAGTGATAGTTCTATATCATAATTGCCTCTAGTTGGCTGCTGTCCACGGACTGCCCAAGTTGGCAGGTGGTGGGGTTCTTGGATGTGTGGGGTCCTCTGTGTGTAGGAGGAGGTGATCATACTGGTCCTGTATGCTGGCTGAACTGGGGGCGGGTTAGGAACCCCTTGTGAGAGCCAATGATGCATGTATACAGTTTTGGTTGCATAATATTACATATCAATTGTTTGTTACAAGAAGACATTAAGTTTGTGGTCTGAATTAAGACCATTGACGACGCATCTAAAGCGGCAGATGAGTCGTGCTTCCTGCTGCCTTAGTTTTAATTCACGGTTTCCACCTCTCATACCGCACATGGCTGTTTCTAATACTTACAGAAGATATTAAGTTTGTGGTCTGAATTAAGACCACTGACGACCCATCTAAAGCGTACCACAATAGCACTGTATCTGTACATACAAGCACTGTGTCTTAGAGAGACTCAGCTTCACCTCACTGGTGAGGCCCGACTAGGCCGAAACACGTGTCTGGGGTTGCTGATGGTACTCTTGTTCAGAGGAGATTTGCCTAGCATTTTGGTGCTGGACTACCCTTGTGGGTGAGACAAAGACTGATATGCAAATTGATATTTTTCTCCGCTGTGAAGGGAGCAAGTGAGCTAATTCGTGGCTTGAGACCCTCCTGAGTGGAAGAAATTCCATGGAACAGGGTATTTGACCCATGTTCTTTCTCGGTAGGGGAGCTCCATCACTCCTTTGTAACTTTGTAAAACTTGGGCTTTCACCCTAAGTAAACCAGGGTAATCCAGATGTGGACCCCTTGCTCTCTGTGTCTTAAAGAGGCTCAGCGTCACCTCACTGATGAGACCCGACTAGGCCGAAACTCGTGTCTGGGGTTGCTGATGGTACTCTTGTTCGTAGGAGATTAGACCAATATTTGGGTGCTGGACTGCCCTTGTGGGTGGGACAAAATCTGATATGCAGATGGATATTTCTCCTCTGTGAAGGGTGCAGTGAGCTAAAACATGGTTGCAGGTCGTCTGAGTGGAAGAAATTCCATGGAACAGGGTATTTGACCGATGTTCATTCTCAATAGAGGGGCTCCCACAGTGCTTTGTAACTTTGTAAAACTTGGGCTTTCACCCTAAGTAACCCAGGGCAATCCAGGCGTGGGCCCCTTGCTCACTGTGTCTTAGAGAGGCTCAGCTTCACATCACTGATAAGGCCCGACTAGGCCAAAACACTTGTCTGGGGTCGCTAATCGGTACTCTTGTTCAGAGGAGATTTGCCAAGCATTTCAGTGCTAGAATGACCATGTGGGTGGGGCAAAGACTGATATGGAAATTGATATTTCTCCACTGTGATGGGTGCAGTGAGAAAAAACGTGGTTGAAGACCCTCATGAGTGGAAGAAATACCATGGATCAGGGTATTTGACCCATGTTCTTTCTCAGATCAGGACCTCCCACACTCCTTTGTAATAATATTTTATTATCAGCAATTCCTCATAAAGCCTAAACATTACTACTTCAACGCTCCTATTTCTCTAAAATATTACTCCTACTTCCTAAAATACTTGCTACAAAATTTCATCTCCTTTAATTTAATTTAATGGCTGCTTCTCCTCCTTCTTGTGCATACCTTAGTGTCACCTGTGTTTATGCTTATACCTAGGTGTCCCTGTAACATAGGTTCACGCCCCCTTTTGTCCTTCTTGGTGTCGTACTGAGCTCAAATGTCATCTCCAAACGCATCTCTTAATTGAAAAGGGAAACATTTCTCCTCGATTCTTGATAAAAATGATTGTAAACTGTTGTGTCATCATTTAACACTACTGGGGTTATATTGCCCCCTTCTTTATAATCAAAATATTAAAAAACAAAGCATACAACAAGAAACAAACCAACAATAAAAAAAGGAACATTCTTATTCTCCAGCTGCTCTTCTTCTTTCTTCCTGGCACATCCATTGATAACATTTCATTTACTTCCTGTAGAAACCAAATGGAGGCAAACATCATGGTAAGATAACAAAGAGAACTGTACTTCTCTGAAATAGGCCTTTCTACCTCCTTCTGCACATAGGGCACCTCGTCACTTGAGTATTTCCTTGACATGGTGGTGCTGGGGTCGTTTCTTTATATCCATGGCCAGGCAGAACGCAATCTCATGTTTTTAGAGTAGAGGTGATGGTGCACTTTGCTTTATCTTTTTTATGTGTAATTGTTGGCAGGCCTGCTTTTAGCACTCTTCGTTTTGATGAAAATCTTCGATGTACTCTTCTTTCTGTAGTGCTTCTCCTGATGTCGCCGGAACGCGGTCTCTTCTTTCTTTACTCCGTTTATCCTGGCGAAATACAATTAACACTTAACACGTAGAGTTGACCTTCCTACTCTAATTTACGTACCCATGATGCTGAAAAGAAGCGTGCATGATATTTAAGTGCATGCAAGTGTGCCATATATGCATAGAGGGTTTGCCTACAACTCTATGTTTACAGCGTGTCTCTGTTCCTTTACTAAAATATCACATGTATCAAACATACTTTCACTACTTTTTATTGACATAATCATAAAAGGGTTACTCCATTTTTTACATCTAGGAGCTTTCGCCGCCTCTTTCTCGCTCCCCTCCTCTGGCTGACTCCCATCCTGACACAGCCCTTTCCATGCTCCACTCTTCTATCTCTGATACTCTTGATGTTCTTGCCCCTGTCATGACGATCTGCTTGAAGCCCAAAGCCAAGTGCAACTCCTGGTATGACTCTGGCCTCGCCACCCTTAAACACAAGTGCAGGGTGGCTGAGAGGAAATGGCTAGCTACTTGTGCATCCTCTGACAAACTGGCCTGCCGCCTACTCCAAAGGCAATACCGGCTCGCTGTCCGCACCAAGAAGAGAGCCCACATCCAAGCCTGCATCTCTGTGGCATCTAACAACTGGGCCGAACTCTTTAAAATCTGCAAGGAGCTGGCCAATCCTGCTTCAGTCTCTACTCAACTGTCCCCTACCAGGCCCTCTGCACGGCCCTGGCTTCTCATTTCATCTCTAAACCTCAGGACATCCTGTCCACTCTCTCGTCCTCTCCTCCTCCCTCCACTCTCTCCTCTACCTCTGGCCCCCCTGTGGCCACCTTCCCTCCCTCCTTCCTTGCCTTTCCTCTCTTCTCCCCTCACAAGGTTTCTAGACAAGGCCAACCTATGAAAGTTTCATCAAAACAGGTTCTTCCCTGTTCTTCTCGAACCATCAAGGACCACATTGACACCCTCGCTCCTGCTCTGACTGACTTCTGCAACCACTCCTTCGCCACTGAAGCCTTCCCTTCCCCTGAAGTACTGTATTGTGCACCCTCTTCTTAAGAAACCCTCAGCCAACCCTTCCTGCTCGGCTAACTATCGCCCGATCTCCATCACTCCTTTCCTGGGAAAACCTCTGGAAAAGCTGGCCATATCCCAGCTTAATCTTCATACCGAATCTGCTGGTTGTCTACATGACTATCAGTCTGGCTTCAGAGCAGCCAGAAGCATGGAAATTGCTCTCCTGAACATCTGTGAAGATCTGCTCTCAAACTTCGATTCTCATCTTCCCTCTCTTCTCATTTTACTCGATCCCTCTTCTGCCTTTGACACGGTCTACCATGCCATCCTGCTCAATCGTCTCTGTGATAACCTGATTATCACTGATCAGACCCTGGCCTGGCTGACCTCCTTCCTTTCTGATCGACACTCCCAGGTCCAACTTGGGTCCTTCCTTTCCTCTATCTCACTCTCTACCTGGGGTGTTCCCCAGGGGTCTAATCTTTCTCCTTGGTGGTTCAACCAATGCCTGGCAGCCCTTGCCCACCGCATTGCCGCTCTAGGCTCCAACTTTCAGTACTATACGGATGACACTCAACGCATTTTCAGGCTCTTCTCTGCCACCTCCTCTCCTTCTCTCATCTCTGACTGTCTGTCTGCTATCCAGGAGTGGTGCGCCGCCAACAATCTCTGCCTTAATACCAGTAAGACGGCACACCTGCACCTTCCTTTCCTGCCACTCTCTGGCTGGCCTCCCTTGGCCCTCTTCCTGCTCCCACCTGTGAGGCTAAGAACCTCAGGGACATCTTCGACTGCACACTCTCCTTTTCTCCCCACATCTCTGATGTCTCTAAGAAGTCAAACTTCTAACTGCACCTCCTCAGAGGTATTCTTCCTTACCTCTCCTTGCCACATAAGCTCACTGTCTCTAGAGCTCTGGTTCTCTCTAGGCTGGACTACTGCAACAGTCTTTTTCTAAATCTGTCTGCTTCTACTCTCTGCCCTCTGCAACTCATCCAGAACAGGACTGCAAGATGTGTCCTTGGCTTCAAACCCAGGGATCGTATCTCTCCAGCATTGACATCTCTGCATTGACTCCCAGTGGCTGAGAAGATTTAGTTCAAGACCCTCTGCATTGTCCACAAAGCCATCTGGGGACCGGGGCCTAAATGCTTCCAACTCTCTCTTTGTAAATACCTTCCTACTTGAGCTCTTCACTCCTCCACCTCCATCCCCCTCAAGGTCAGTCACTTCTCCAAGCAACAAGTTGGTGGTAGATCTCTTTTGTCAGCGGGGACCTCCCTCTGGAACAGCATCCCTGCCTCTCTGAAACTTGAGGAAAATCATCTCTGGTTCTGGAAGCACCTCTAGACCTTCCTCTTTGCTTTGGCCTTCTCTCTTCCTCTCTCCTGCAGACTTTCTGTCTGACACTGCACTGGTCACCTGGCTACCCTCTGATCTCGGGCCCAGGTCTCTGCCCACCCAGTTGCACACCCGCACTGCCTCCCGGCAACTTGTGCACTTGGGTCTGTATCTTTAACCGTACAGTCCCACTACCTGCACTTTGGACACCTGCTGGCTGAACTTACCCTTGCACCTGCCACCCACTGGCGGCACTTCTTGTTATTGTGTGATCCCTTGTACAGCACTTCCCCCCCTCCCCTCTCCCTTCACACTTTTACCCCCCCCCCCCGCACTTGCGCACTCTCAATGTCATTTGGCCTAGTAAGATCATTGTCTCTGTCCTCTCTATGCCCCCCCTTGCCTTGGCGCGCCTTGAAACACTTGTGTTATGGCGCATTATAAATGCCATATCATATCTTCTCTACCACCTTCAATAGATCTGGCCATACTTATACATATATTATACTTTATCTACACTTACTACACTCTACTTAGGAGAAAGCTATCAGTTTGAAACCACTGTATCACTCACTATCTTTCACTTGTACTCACCTGCGTCCTCTTTCCTCTAATAATAATTAATGAGGAGATCCACACACTTCTTGCGTCCACATGTGCCTACCTTTTCTCTCTTTATTCATCTTTCTCTTTCATCCACTAGTGCTTATTTTTTCTCATAATGTTTCTTCCAATTGTATCACTATACTCCACTAAGGCCATACAAGATTCCTCCTGTGCTCTAAATATGACACCTTTTTTATTGCATTATTACCTAAATCAAAATGTTTACATAACACAGACATATACATATATATATATATATATATATATATATATATATATATATATATATGTTCTTGTTACTTATTCATACGTTGTTCTGTGCACTGGCAGGAGTTCTCTCATTGTGGTTTTCCTTATAACCCCTCATTCTTGGCCCTCACAATTGCATGTTATTATGTCCTTTTATATTGTGTAACCACTTCCCTATAATTTTAACAATTCTCCAAATATACTGCAAAAATGGTATGTACTTTATGTTCTCTTATATTGTGTTTTAGCAGGACAAGAAGTTACTATTGCTTAAGTTGGCGCTATACTTTGCATTGTCGGAATATTGTCTACTATTGTGGGGGGTATATATAAGTTCAGGGTATGTGTGTATATGTGTCTGTGTATGTTACTCCCCCTATTTATTGCAATAACATGACAAAACCCTTGTCTAACATTCTTATGTTTTTCCAAATCTTGTGCATAATGTCCTCTTTCCACATCTCCAAGTTCCCCTCCTAATTACCTCTTGTAATTAATCACTCTACTGATCCATAATATGCTCCATGTTTGTGCCCAATCTTCCTTATTTATTCCTTAAATGATGAATAAACATCCATTAAACAAGCTTTTGTTTGTCAAATTAATCTATCTGTGTTCTTCACCAAGAGCATCACTGTTCTTCAGTTGTATTCCCTCATTCTTGCAGCTCCTAGCTTGCTTGAACTCATTGGCCCTTCTTTCTCATCCATGGGTATGTTTTATCTAAATAAAATCTCTATAGGTAATCTTAACAATCAACCCTTTATTCTTGACAACCGTGCTAATCAGGGTGTGTTCGCCATAAAAAAATTCTTCTTTGGCCTAATGGCACACTCCTTCATATTTCATGGCCTTAAAATACTAAAGTGACTTCTTGTGTAATTACATAATTAATCCCTAAAACATGTTATCCCCTGGTCACTTACACAAATCTTTCGCCACTATATCTGTTAATATGTTATAAAAAATGTGATAATAATTTAAAAAGATCATGCTCCCCTATCCTATAGTGTATGTAACTTCAGTCTTGTACTAGTGTAGTGAAAGTGCTCCCTCTTATTACTATTACTTCCCCATTCTAAATATAAATATTTGTATCAGTGCATGCATATTTCATGGCGAAACTTTGTTTTACTCCAAATATTCTTTAAATTGTAGTAATTCCTGCTGTACTCATGTATAAGGGCTTCTGGTGCTTGACCTGGTGTCACTCACTGTTGCTTTAACCTTCCCTGTTATGTAATTTGCATGTATAACTGTACTTTTATTCTCGGCGCATGCCTGGTACCATGTGTGATCTTGGGCATATTATTTCAGTGATTCTGTGCTAAGCAGTGGAACTATGTTGTTCCCCCCTCTTTCAATCCCTAGTTACACTTCTTACCAGTGTCCTCATTGTCTTATTATTTGTAGCAGTCTCCTGTGGCTTCACTGAAATCTCTACCTCACTCTTGCTCTCCTATGCCTGTCTCTTTTCTCACCACCATTTCTCTCCCTCTCCTTCCTCAATCACTTTCTAATTTCCCTCTTCTGACATACTTCCTTACCTTCTTGTTGTTACAAATTCTATGAAAATAAACTGTGCATCTGCTCTTCCATTTGATAACGTACTGACATCTCTAAGTTGTTGAAATCACTTCTATGCTACTTAAGACAAGGGGGCAAGGCACCTCCCTGTGCTTATTTATTATACGTTAGAAAACCATTGGGCAAGGCACCTTTCCCTTTTACCAAATTACTTTTCAATAATATGAGTAAACTTTAAAAATGGTTTCTTTCCAGTGCTCAACATGCCTTTCTCCCATATCTATGTCAATACCCTGTGCACACTTATAGTATATGCCTTTTAAAAATGCCGTAAAATGGGAAGTGGCTTGTGTAAAAAAAAAAAAAAAAAAGAAATTCATGTTCTATTGAGGCCAATGTAATCCAAATATGGGTAATGCACGGGACAAATTCAAGTGTGTGAAAACATGTGCTCAGAATATGGTTAATCGTACGTAACCTTTTTCCCAAAACAAAAAATACTCAAAAATATAGACCTTTACCAAATCAAAAACAAGGGACCATATACCCTACAATCCCATACATATCAATCAAAGTCATCCCAAGCACACTAGCTCAACATAACATATAACAAAAATCAATTTGTTCTTTCTCATTTCCTTTAAAAATATCCAATCTCGAATTTCTTCAACTGCCGTTGTTAAATCAAACTAAAATGGACATCCTCTACTCAAAAAACACCATTATTACTGATATATCTCATAAAAAGCCTTAAAACAAAATTAAATTTAATGGGTCCTGGCTCTAAAATACCTTTTCAATGAGAGTCAAACCGAGCCCCCAGTCACTTACAGCTCTGTATTAAAAATACACTTTTTTCGATCTATATGACCACAATCATTCTAAAATGTTCTCTACTGGCAATGTCAGTCTGAAATCACTTTGCTACTATATACAACATATTGCTTTATTTTTTTTAAAACAAAAAATTACAAATCTTGAAATCCTGGCTTTATTTACAATCTACACTAATCATATGCATTTCCACCTATATATCATCTCTAGCCCTACTCATTCTTATTAATTCTAATCACATGTACACATTGTGTTCTGCCTCAGAACACACCATTTAAAATGATTCCTCTTTTTAAATCACCTACTTCATGGCCCTTTTTCTTCATATATCCAAAAAGGACATTCTCTACATAAATACATATATGCCACTTACTCCATGTCTCATTTAAAAGGTCCACCAATGCTACTTTCACATACCCTCTCTGTGTCATCCCCAATATGTATATATTTTCTCAAACCACCATTTCAAAACTTGTCATCTCATATCCAAATTATCAACCAATAACTACCGGTTTAAAAGAAAATGCATTTCCTTCATATCACATTTCAGCCTGAGTTTGTATGATATACTCTGTATTTACAAAGCTCCTTAAATCCAAGGTGCTTTTTTATGGATATTAGTATCATCATTGCAACCCAATCCAGCTTCCTAAAAAACCCACACTTCTCCTCATTTCTCCTAACTTCTCCATAAATATTTAACAGTCACACAAACCAAATCAAACTCTTTTGCACTCTTTTGCACTCTAAATGCATATAACTGAAATCAGTTTGGGAAAATTAGTGACCAATGCCCTTACTGACTGAGCTATCTTTGGGTCCTGCTCTTTTTCTGAAGCAAAGAAATGTTATCTCTGCTTGGCAAGGCCATAAATCATGCCACATTTACTGCAGCCCACAACTTAGCCGCAGACAAACTGATGATTCTTCACTGGTCAAAAATGCGGCTCTGTTTCTATAACAAATATGACAAAAACAGCATTGCTTTGAAAAAAAAGTAAAAATTTAAATCCCTTAGCACATGAAAGAGAACATCGTTTTCTTTGAATTCAACAGACAATAACACAACATATAACATGGGTTAAGCTTGATGATCACACAATAAAACATATAACATAACAAATATTCAAAAAAGAATTGCATAGTGTGGCCCTTTTATTTAGGTCCTTCATGAGCAAAACTGCATTTCCTTGTTTTAAAAATCAACACATAATAAATGATGCATCACAGAACACAAACAATAAACCAGATGTTGCTACTCCTCTTCAGTCTGTCTATGAGGTAGCTTGAATGGTTTTAATACCAGTCCGACGTCCATCTTTCCATAATGGCCGCTCTAGCCATATTATACTTTCCTCTGCAGCAAGCTTCTATAAGTGTCATCTACCTTGTGTTTCTGCGGATATACATTTATTAATCAACAGGTTACTTTATCTTTTTGGTATATATGATTTTTTCATATTCAATTACATATTTCATTCTTTATTCTTTGAGTATTTGCATATCGTTTCAGTGAATTTCAGTATCTCTCCTCTATGACGTAACTCTGCTATTGTCGGATTTCTCTTATAAGTCTATGTTTTCCAGCGGTGCGTGCAGACATCCTTCCACCCTATCTGTAAGATGGTACAGTCTATATCGTTGTCTGAGTGCATATCATCTATCATACATGCAATGCAGTATTGGAATGATAACTGGTGTGCCACGCAGGGCTCTTCTCCTACTGACCCAGAATGACAGTGGTGAGGGGACAGAAGCTAGGGATAACATGACCACCTGCCCCTCTACATATCAGAAAAAATATTCCGACTTGAAAACATAGTTGCAAATCAACAAGGTGAAAGACCTTTTTGCTAACTTGTTACCTAATTTTTAAAGTACACTTGCAAGAACGATCAACTTTGGCTACTGGGAATCATTTTTAAATCACTAGTTTAGTGTGCATTAAAACATTTGAAGGCTTTTAAGGAGTATTTGGGGTGCAATCATGGTAAATGGGTATCATTTAGGGGCCATGTGGTGTATGCATGCCATTATCAAGAACAGCATGTAAAAAACAAGATAACTTAGAAGAAGTGGAATAGTTAATCTCTTTGTAGCATGTACATTTTGAGTTATTGCATTAAAAGCAGTATTGGGATGATACCTGGTGTCCCACACAGGGCTCTTCTCCTACTGTTAAAGTATGACGTAGGTGCGGGGGCGGGAGCTAGCGGTAACATGTACACCTGCTCCTCTACATTCGCCCCTAAGGTCGAGTCCTCAACCACCTCCTCCTCTTCAATCTTCTTCATCCTCTCTTCACATCTAGGTGTCTTCAGGGTCCATATTTCCATCACCTTTCCGTCAGGTCACCTGCATTCTTTATATGCTCATCCACATTTCAGGTCATGTAACAGCATTCTCCAGTTGGTTGACAAAATACCCAAGATGCTACATATGTCATGTGATCCTTAAGGAAGTAGAATTTAATCCCTGGGTGTGCCAGAAAACTGTTCTTTGTGTTCTCATGGGTGGTGTCTTCGGTCTGTGGTATATGATCTCCATTCACATCAATCATTATCTTCATTCCAATAGTTTTCTTGGCAGTTTTCTGGCATTGTCCCAAAATGATCCTTATGAGACAGAATCCTAGCAATACCAACACTAGTATTGCTCCTGGAAATTTGAAGGCATTTGCCAGGCAGGTTGGAATCCATGAAAACAGAGACGAAAACCAGTCATCTCCTGCTGACTCATCAGCTTCAGACTCCATCTTCGTATGTAGAGTCGTCAGCATATATTGCTTCTGTCAGAGTTCCATTTTATCCATCATGGGAAGGTGGGAATGTACAGCAATAAGGCCCAACCTTGGCTCATACGCCTTCTTCCAGTGCTGTGAGTGCAGGACATACCTCTTCTGGAGGGTCATAAGTCCAATGGCCCTTAGTTCTTATCTGATTGCATTAAATCCTTTTATTGTTGCATTGATAATTTGCAGCAGCTCCATTTGGTAATCTGCAGCCACTTAGCATTCACTACAGTTTGAAGTCCTGGCAAAAATATAGATGTTATTATCATCACTGTCTTGCTGAATGATTTATGCTCATCTGGAATATCGTTATAGGCTTCTATTGACTTGGATGAAACATAGTTCTCCCTCTTCAATAAGTGAAGGTTGAATGACCTCTTCCTTCTCTGGTGTGCATTAATTTTTGAAAATTCATCAATATGGAGGTCACTTTGGGAATCACTAATGCAGGAACATGTATGATCACAAGGGAGCACACACACCCCAAATTTCAGGCAGCTGCATATAAACTCTGAATCCATAGGCCCAATATCAATCCATCAGCCCGGGACTTCCTCCATTGATTCCTGGCACTTTGAGCACCTATTTACATCCTTGTTAGTGGTATTATAGTTTCGGGTCCTGCTTCATTGTCAAACCATGTTAGTAGATTTGAGTACTTGGCCCATGACTCTAAACACATGTCATTTACTATTTGTACTACGCTTACTGGTTCCTTCTTTAATAAGAGTGTAGGGCAACATAACACTCCTTCTTCCCATCCTGTGCTGGTAGCCACTCAATCATACATCAATAGCTGAGGTCTCTCCCAGCATCCTGGTACCCCTGATCTTTTCACTGTGTCTGAACATTCCATCTTCCTCATTTCTTTTATTCATTCTCCAATCTGGGATGGATACATACATTTTTTGTGTGTCCAACCCATCCCTTTCTCCATCCTTTGTGTTTTCACATATGTATCTTCATATGGAAATATTCTCCTTGATTGACATCCTAGGGTTGCCAATTTTCCTTCAAATTGTCCTCTGACTGTGCACGCTGCCAGATGACTGAGGCAGTATGCATCATGTGCAGGCATCTCTTTTGCAATAAATGTTCTGGCTGCCTTCTTGGTGTAGGGGATGAGAGAGCACAAATAGCAGCTTTCATCTGACGTTCTCTCTCCCACTTCCCTCATGTGCTGGTACCATAAGTTATTCTTTAAGTGAACTGAATTGTCAAGATATGTATTTATGCCTTCATGATCTTCTCCAACATCTCTTTTAAGTCGAACAATTTGTTTAGTAAAGTTAGGGAAGATGCTGCTCATGCTTTTGTTAGGGCTTATAAAGTATGTTTCATTGTCTCCCACAGTATCTGCATTTGTAATCATTATTTGTCTGAATGCCATAATTATAAGGAAGAAAAGACAAATCATAAGACAAAATTAAATCACAATTACCATTCCTGAAAAACGTATCAACGTTCTCGATGTTAGTGAGTCTTTCATATTCTGGAACCTTCCCATTTTATTTAATTCAATATGAAATTGTCTTATCTTCTGTAACTCATCCGCTTCAACATCAAGAAAGGCAAAATAATTGCTCCAATCATTCTGAAAATAATGTCATTGTTTTTAGGATTGCCACAAAATGTTACAATGTCCAGAGGTTGTCTTATCAGAGCTGGGTAAGACTGTAATATATAGGTAAAACAGCATACACGGATCTGTGTAATGTTATTATGCTGAGTAGCATAGAAGATGTAGAGGACCTCTTCCTGACAATATTGTAACTTTTATTTGTCCACTTTGTATCCTTTCTCTGCTAATTTGGTCATGAGTCGCACTGAGTATTCCCGGCACCCTTAGTCTGACTCACTGCACACCAATATGTCATCTATGTACTGTATGATTGCACTCTCAAGCTGTACATTGCCTCGGTCATCTGATGGACACTGTTAAAGATTGATGGGGACTTACAGTTCCTTGGGGTTAAACGAGTATGTTTCAGATTAATATTTCAATACGAAAAGGAAGTCAAATCTTGTGAGTCCTCCTGAAGGGGAATTGAGAAGAACATGTTTTTTAAATCTATAACTGTGAAATATTTAACCTTAGATGGAATATTACATAATATTGCGGTAGGATTTAGAACTAAAGGAAACTCTGCTTCAACAATATTGTTTAGGGGGCGAAGACCCTGAATAAGTTTATTTCTACACTGTGTACACAGCCGTATTAGTAAGGGGACTCAGATGGCACCAATGTTCCTTGCTTATTTAAAGCAGAAATAGTCTTGTATATACCTTCATCCGCTTCTCGGGACAAGGATATTGTTTTGCTCGTGGCAAAATTGCTCCTGGTTTAAACTTGATTTTAACTGCTCCTACTCCTTTCAATAGGCCCACATCATATGGACTGTGGTACATAAAATATTTGGCACTTTTTCCAAATCCTTCTGGAAAATGACAGTTTCTTTTACCATCGCCATTCTCTGTGGTATTTCCCTACTCTCCACTTTACTCCAATAAATGAGACTTATAAAAAATACTAATTCATCATCAGAATAATCATTTCTAAAAAGCTCTTTGTCAAGTCTATTAATCTATATTCTTCACTGAGGGCTATCACTGCTCAACATCCTCTACCCTCATCATCTGTTCCATGGACAAATACTCTTTCCTCTCTGACCACTGCTGCATCTATCGCTAAAGGGATAACCTGTCCTTGCTCATCATCCATGGGTATTTCTCGTCTAAACAAAAACTGTTCATGCATTCTCAATATTTTACCTTCCAACTCCATACGAAAATACTTCTGGATCTAAAGAGACTCCTCGTAATGCTTTCTGGCCTGTGAAGGCTAATATACATTTGTTCACATTCATATAATGTATCTCTGGAGTAGAACATACTATTCCCTCATTAGTGAAACATATTGTCATATTACATTTTGTCATCAAGTCACATCGTAGTGTGTTAACTGGTGTCTTCCAAGAATATAATGAGGGGACAGACACGTTAAACTAATTGCCCTAGAGAATCCCTGCACATTCATGGCAATGCATGACACTGGGTATTTTCCCTCCCGGACACAGGAACGAGTTGCTCCGGTATGTACAAGGAACCAAAATGTCTTGCCTCCTATCGTTACCTTGACCCTTGGTTCCTCTTTGGGGTCCAGTATCACTGATAGTATTGAACACATCAAGTCGCTCTGTGGGCTGTTCTATTGTGGATATAAATTAATCCCAGTACCTTTGAAAGGATTTCCTTCTACAATGGTCACACTCCCTAGTTTAGGTGTGGGTGTTTGTGGTATTCCCACATTTGTGTTCAATTGTGGTACCATGGCCTGTTGTGTCTGTGCTTGCTGGTACTATATCTGTTGGGCTTGCATAGGCACTTGCTGTGGTTGACCTTGTGGTGATTGCATTTGTAATGGAGCTTGCTATGTTTGCTGTGGTTGCGGTGCACGTGCCTGATTCTGTATGTGATCTATGGAATAATATTCCTGTGGTTCTGTATTATATTGTGGAACATAGTGCATCCCCCCTCTTGGAACTTGCCAATTTTGCTGCATGCCCATTCACTCTACATGTTCTGGCTATATGCTCCATCCTCCAGCAAGTCTAGCATTGTTGCAGCTGACCGCCATTAAATCCTCCTCCTCCCTTAGGTTTCTGAAATCCACCTCGTCCTCCTCCCCTGGGTCCACTCCCTCTTGGCCAGAAATACCCACTCTGATCCATAGGGTATACTAAATTACTCTGCAACACTGGTCGCATCTCTGGTGTTGTCATACCCTCATTACTCATCAATACCATTCCCTCTATGGCAAATTTTGACTATTTTTCCTAAACTAAATTTGTTTCCTCCTGTTTTCTACTTTCGGCTCCCCCTTTTTCTAATAATAGGAATTGTGAAAACCTATTCATTTAGCCCAAACGAAGATATTAGTATTGCTACACTCCCTTGAATGTCTCAGAACAGAGAGCAGGAGCAGGCTTCAAGGTCAACTACAAAGGAGAGGCCTTGGATTGGGGCTTTACCGATGAGAGACGATGGACTAATTGAGAAAGTGGGGAGTAGTCTGAGGTTGCTTGCAGCACCTGAGTTTCATTTTGCTTACGTGCTGCTAACGAACTGAAAGTACAAGGTTCGGAAAGCATGCCAACCAATCAGAGGGTGTATGTAACACAATGTTACAGAGACCAACCCGCTGCCATTTCTTCCGCTATAATCAGTATTATATGTATGTAGAGGTAGTTTGAGGTGCGCCCACCAGGTAAGGGTCAGCCAATGAAGTTATTAACATTTGTGCATACTATAGGGACATATGTTCCCCTAACCAATCCCTCTCTTCAATAGGTTTTAGTTTGCCAAGTAGGAAGACGTCATAAATGGTATAAAACCTTTGTATAATAACATTTGGGGATGAGTGTGTGAATCTGTTATTCGCCATATTGCCATACTTTATTATGTTAATAATAAAGTAGTACTGTCTGGTTATTTGGATCCAAGATCATTATTTGTAATTTCATCTAGCACATGAGATGCTTCAAGGTGCTAGAGCACATTTTGGTAGCGGGTGGATGGTTCTGATCTAATCAACCTAAGCCCAAATCTGGACTCTTGATTGATTCCCGCCATTAGCCAGAAGGCCGTGGAGCTTCCTGTGGAGATCCGCAAGCAAATACACACATGTGAGAAGAATCAGTCAACAGGAGCCCCTTTGACGAAATTCCTGTCTGGTCCCTGCAGGTGCCCCAGGGACTGAAGGTGAACTGGTCGATTGGGGAGGAGTCGATGCCGAGGGACTCGAGCTGAGCCATGGATGTAAGTAGAACATCGAAGATGGCAAAAATAGGGGCAGGGATTGTATTGCAAATATATGTATAAAAGTAATGGGATTTTTGGGGATTAGCAAGAAGAGAAATAGATACCTCAATTCCCAGTTCGAAGGGGGACAGAAGGGTACGTACTAAAACTCCAAAGAAGGGTATTATTTAAAGATTCCTGAGGCAAGGCCAAGAAGAAGAGTGGGTATCAAACTCCAAAATGGAGTAAAAAGTGAAATGAGATACATTTATTTAACATAGTAAATGTGCACATGTGCATGGGGTTATAAATATGTCAGCATAAAACATTTATTGTGTCTAGATAAGGAGATATAAAACGATAGTAAACAATTAAGGAGATCAGCTGATTTTTAAATAAAGAGATTGACGTCAATCAGGAGGGCAAAAATCAAATGAGAATAATAAATAAAGAGGAGACTCTTAAAATATCAATAATAAAAAAACGAAACAGTTAAAATCGATAGAAAGTGTAAACGAAGGAACAAAAAGAACATCATTGCATAGGTTTTTAAGTGTTTCAAAAATTGGTCTTTTGGTAATAAGCAGCGATTGATGGTCCCTGCTCAAATGAATCAGTGTGGTATACTTGATAAAGTAAATAAGAGAATAATAGATCTGGTAAGCATTCACAGTCGCGATCGACTTGTTATCATGGGGACACTCCTCTTTTACACCTATGTAGGACACTGCCGAGATAGACACCCAAGATAAGACAATATCAGGCAGAGTGGGTTAGAGGCACGACTAATAAAACACTCATGTTGTGGCCTCAGGAGGTCTTGTTGTCAAAAAGAGTATTGCAACATATGACAACATATTTACAACCTACATACAAGGGGAAGAAGTTACAGAAAAGATTGGCTGTTTTACAATTGTGGAAAATGTATAAGAGTGAGAAAGACGATCCGCCTGAGAAAGAGTGGAGGAGGATATAATGCCTTCGGCTCCTCTTTCCACTCCTGAAAAAACTCCTCTTTCCCCTTCTGAAAACAAGAGCATAGATACTGGCGAACAAGGACTGTATCCTTTAAAGGAATTGAAAGCAGCAGCGGGATATGTGTATGTTAATCCAAGATGCAAGCTAACCCACCTATAACAGTGAGGATAATGCAGAAGAGAGCAAAGGTAGAGAACCCAAATATATGCAAACACACGATGAAAGTAAACAGCGTGATGAGTGGAAGGAAGTGGAAGGACAGGCAGGACAGACTGCTGCAGGAAGAGGTGAGACAACAAAGGGAAGTGAAAGATGAGGCTACCAGAGTGACAATAGTACAGAATGAATGGATGGGTGGACAGATATTACATACATTAGATGATACAGGCATTGATGGGGTTCGAAAAAGGGAAGGAAGAGAAGAGCGGGAAAAGAAAAAAAGAGAACATGAGAGAGTATAAAAAAAGAGAAGGAAAAAAAGAGACAGCGAAAGGAAGAATGAAGAAAGTACAAGGCAAGAAAAGAAAAAGAAAGACTAGAAGAGAAGAAGTCAGAAGAGATAGAAATACAAAGAATGCAAGTACCCAGGTTGAAAAAAAGGCAAGAGGAAGAAGAGAAAAGAGATGAGAAGAACAGAAATAGGGGACTAAAGGATGATGAGATAGATTATCCATTTCATAGAAGCATAGTGCCGATCGAAGCACGAGAATGATTTGAGGAAGAGAGAGGGTCATTCCAGACCTGCAGGGAGCTGCAAGGGATCCAGAGAATACACACATGGGCTGACAAGCATGAAGCAGTAAACATAGGGGATTTATATAGGCAAATGAGAGATAAAGATGGGAATAACGCCCAAGAGGATGTTGAAGGAACTTTATCAAGGGAAACAGGAGGAGGGTCAGGTGATACATTAACAGATGAGCATAGAGCGATGTTGTTAAGTAGACTAGATCTTGATGATGTGGAAAGGGATGAAAGTCATACAAGATGGGGCATAATGATGTCAGACGAAGGAAGGGAAGAAAATGAGAAACCGTGAAGAGAGGGCACAGACGATTTCTCGAAGGAAAGGGGTAGACTTAGAGGACCCCTAAAATAAAAACACCAGAATTGACACCATACCCTGAGTGACTACAAGCATGGTCGCACAGTGCATGGGATGTATCCCCACCTTATGTAAACAGATTAAGGTCAGTACCAGGGCGGAGACAAATGGGCGAGACTAGCCCCACCTGGAAGGCAAGAAGCATAGGTGAGTATGATTATGGATCCCATTATTAGAAAAAGGGGAAGCCGAAAGTAGAAAACACAGAGACCACAAATGTGTCCATCTCAACCTTCTATTTACTGTTATTTGATTCAATTGTGCTGGGTGTCATTACACTTCTCGGCCTCTAGAGACTTGCTCACTCCATTTTACATGGACTTTCTGCATCTTCAATTGTCGAATACTTTGCTTTTGCAGCTGTTTTCTCCTTCGCTTAATCTAAGAAAAATATGTCTTACATACATGGCTTATCCTTTTGACTCCTCTTGTGCCTTGCAATTATTCCTTGTGATAGCATCCTTGATCTCAAGCCAAAAGACTCTTGTTTATTCCTGACATGAAACTGTTTTTCTAGCGTATCCGGATTCTGAGCCCTGGTCTGTCTTTGAGGTAGCTTGAATGGTTTTAATACGAGTCTGATGTCCACCTTTCCATGATGGCTGATCTAGCCATGTTATGTTTTCCTCTGCAGAAAGCTTCTATATGTCTCATCTACCTTGTGTTTCTGCGTATATACATTATTAACCAGCATTTTACTTTATCTTCTTTGCATATAGGTTTCTTCATATTCAATTACATATTTCTCTTGTTACTTCAGTTACATCTTTATTCTTTCAATATTTACATATCGTTTCAGTGAATCTCAGTATCTCTCCTCTATGACGTCACTCTGCTCTTGTCGGATTTCTCTTATAGCTCTATGATGTCTAGTGGTGTGTGCAGACATCCTTCAACCCTCTCCGTACGAGGATAGATTCGATACAGTTGTCTGAGTGCATATCGTCCCTCATAAACTCGATGCGGTATTGGGATTACACCTGGTGTCCCACACAGGGCTCTTCTCCTATCCATTATGATGGAGGTGAGGGGTCAGAAGCTAGGGATAAGATATCCACCTGCTCCTCTACATATCAGAAACAATGTTTCGATTTGAAAACACAGTTGCAAATCAACAAGGTGGAAGACAGTTGGGTTAAATTGTTACCCAATTTTTAAAGTACACTTTCACAAACCATCAGCTTTGGCTACTGGGAATAATTTTTAAAACAATAGTTTAGTGTGCATTCAAACGTTTGAGGGCTTTTTAGGGAGTATTTGGGGTGCAATCACAGTAAATGTGTAACATTTTAGGGTCATTTGGTGAATGCATGTCATTATCAAGATCAACATGTTAAAAACAAGATAACTTAGAAGAAGGGGAGAGTTCATTTGTTTGTAAAGCGAACATTTTGAGTTATTTCATTAGGTCTCATTACCTGTGATTGGTCATTTTCTAAAGCCTCCAAATGTTGGCAAGCAAGTGTACTCAGGCCCCGAGATGTAATGGTTTGACCAAGATCACACAGAAACACGCAGACAAACATCATGATCAAGAGGAGAAACCAGGCCTAGAATGAGCCTATTGGACCCCAACCACAACGTAATAGTAATACACCGTAAAAAATAAATGTCCCCTTTAAATATTACTCATTTCCTACTCAGGAAAGGCTGAGCCAGGCACACCTGACATTCTACTGACTATACCCCATCCCTATAAGTCTTTAGGAAGTACTGCTTTTGATGAAGTTGACACATTTTAATTGCACTCATGTCAATGGTACATAGTTTAAAGTCCTGAAAACGACAAAGAGCTGCTTCATGCGCATCTGACTTGTCGCTGGCTCAGCACACCTAGCCTTTCATCGACTTCAGAATGTAAATCTCATTTGACTGCCCTCCAGGTAGAAGGCTGTCAGGCACAGCTGACATGTAACCAGCTTGCCACCTCCCTATTAACCTCTCATGTACCTGCTGGATATCAAGCCTCCCCATGTTTATAAAGTCCACCAGGTGGATGAAAGGATGAGTCAGACACACCTGACATGTGACTGAGGCGTCTCTGACACCTCTCAAACCCGACTGGCCGTCACAAGGTGCCTGCATTTAACTAAATCTGCCCATTTATTATCAAAATCAGTGGAACTCATTTGATTGTTCTCAGAAGGATCAGAGGTTGAACAAGGCACGTCCAGAATGTGGATGCTTCTACTATATCCTTAAAACTTAACAAAGTCAAAGATGTACCATCATTTGGTGGTAAATCTCCAAATACATTTTCACTCACTTCAATTCTCTCTTGGTGTGACGAAATGACAGCTGCCGTGAAGGAGTACAGGGATGAGTAGTGATTTCTAAACTCCTACATTACAACTTGAACAGCAGGGATCTCAGTCATAAAGGTGAAACCGTCAAAGCATGAATGGTATGCCTCCATCATCTCTATAATGGAGCAAAGAGCAATGTCAGGCTATAATCATCGAGAGGGACTGAGCCATCACGGAGGCATCCAAAACAACAATAGTACGCTAGGGACGAAACTAAATGTCAAATCAATGTCCTATAAAAAATAAGACTTTAATTAAACTAAAAAGGACAAACTATTAAAAACACTAACAACCAATCCCTGTAACAAAATGCACAGTGACTAGAGACTTTGGAAGAACGAGACACACTGGGAATTGAAGAACAGGGGTCTGCAGACTTGTAAACTGTGTTGTACAAAAGTCAACCAAGGGCATGAAAATGGCTTTTTGCTGCATTGAATCGTGTTTGAGTCGGTTGACCTGGTTCAGTTGGATTCAGCAATGTAGTTTGATTCAACAAACGGCAATGGCTCGAGGCTCGAAGACACTTAGGACAAGCCGTATTATTTGAATCCACGTGGCTCTTAAATTCAACAATGTCTCAATGTGTGAAAATGGTGACTCAACTTTGGTGGCAACGTGGCTCAACTGAGGCCAACGACATAATGCAGTTTGTCAAGCAGCAACAGCTTGAAGCTCGAAGAAACTTGACACAGACAGGCAATGTTCGGATCAACAGAGTCTCTCAGGAAAGTGAAGTCTGTCTTCTACCCTTTCCAGCGAGGATGTTTGCCAGGGACACTTGCCCGGTATTCACTTCAGCAGGCAAAGTCATAGGTACCAGTCTCCAGAAGCAGTCAGGAGTCTCCAGAAGAAGTCAGGCCTTTTAAATGTAGATTCATTTTTTAGAATTATACCAAATTAAAATAGAATCCGGACTCACACTGTCATAGAATTGCGCGGCCCCCAGTATTGTTATGAAACACTATTGTTGATGGAGAATCATTACAGATTGCGGCCGGTGGGAGCTGTGACGAATCCCTTGGTGTTGTCACTTCTCTCCCGGAGAAGAGGCCCTCCCCATGGGGCCTGGGAAATGAGGCCGCTATCCGATAGTCCCCCTGGGGATAGCACTCAGCGGGAAGATCCCATGGGAGGGGACCCCCTCTGTGGGAGAGGTGAAGACTATCGAGGGAGAGGTAGTATAACAATTACAACTCTACCCCCAATACCACTACCCCCTCACTGTTAGGGCCAAAACACTCCCATCCTCTTAACCTCTTCTTTCTACTCATAGTTACTTTATGCAAAGTAGACCTGTCTATGAGTATGAGAAAAAAATACTGTGTGTGTAGACATTGACACAAGGAAGAACAAAAGAGAAGTGAACATACTAGCCCTCACACAAGTTGGCCAAAGATAATAAGAGAGGAAGGACTTCTGTTGTGGTCTGCTCCTCCCTGGAGGAACCGTGAGCTGGAGGGAGCTGCTGTATGGGGATGAGAGACCGGAGGAGAGCGGGATAATGGCCAGACAGCGGATGCGTCCCAGCAGAGCACACTGCTGACACACGAGGACCACAGCGGGAGAAGCAGATATCCAGCAGCAAGCTAGAGAGTGGAAGGAGGAATCATTGTACCTGTGATGGAGCATGGGCTGGGGAACCACTGCATGACTTCCAGGGCCGAGAGAAACCCAGAAAACCTGGGAGCCTGAGAGAGAAGCACCCCGCAGAACCGGGGTAAGGAGCAAGCCCCTGGGATTGAAAGAATACATAAAGAGAACTGTGTTAATGATTGTGGAATAGATCTATGAAGCAGGGGATAGAGCACAGACCCTGTTGGGATCTGGAGGTGCAGAGTTGAACCAATTTGGGTCAAAGGAGAGATCCCTGGGGTAAAATCAATTGTTTAAAACAATAAATCAGAGTATAAGAGCTGTCATCTTCCTTGTACAAGTAGTTGGAAGAAT
This sequence comes from Ambystoma mexicanum, assembly GCF_040938575.1. NCBI lineage: Eukaryota > Metazoa > Chordata > Amphibia > Caudata > Ambystomatidae > Ambystoma > Ambystoma mexicanum. The sequence continues at coordinate 497,555,469 of NC_090921.1, read as the reverse complement.
TTCAGAGAACTTTATGTGTCAAACAATGCATGTCAGGCTAGTGAACCGGGCCTGATTAAGAGAAATTCTAAACCTGAGAAAGGGGTCTGCGACCTAAATGCTGACAGGATTGAGGAGTTATATGTGCAAAACAATGCCTGGCAGGATAGTGTACCGAGCCTGAGTGAGAGAGATCATAAGCCTAAGAAAGGGGTCTAGGACCCACATAACTGGAAGAGAAGACCAGGGGCAGAGAAGGATATCCTCTGGCAAAACCAAAGTCATCATTGGGAATATTAAAAGAGAGCCTCAGAGAGGCTTGGGGAAGGTGGATATTTTCCTCCATCTTTGTATAACTATAAAGTTTGCCTGAAAAGGCCTGAGGAAGGGAGACCTCCCCTCCATCTGTGTGGAACTATATCAAAAGGCCTAGTTAAGACCAGGGGAAAGGGGGCAGTCCCCCAACAGTCACAGCCTGCCCAGCAGGAAGGAACCACCTTTCTGGAGTCAGGTTATAACTAGTTATATAGATATATATTTTTTGGTTATAGTTGTAATTGCAACCTTTCAAATATAAACATAGTTGGCAGGAGAACATAAATATTTTCACATAATCTAAAATATACATTTGCATGTAAAATTTCATTCAATTACATGAGTCAATTACATATAGTTTTCTTTTGAAGTGTAAGGGACTAAAATAGGTTTGGGGCATATGAAAGTGTACTATGTTTCTTTGGGCGCACATTCAGACACTACCTTTAGTTTTGGTTGAGGCAGGGAAACCCTGCTTACTTAAAGGGACAGATAGGGGTTTTCCTTCCTTTCTATGAAATACAAGTGTATGCCCACAAACATGTCCCCTCTGTGCCTCGCATCTACATCTGCACCCTTACAGAGCCTAGTTAGTAAATAGATGCTTGTGCAACTGAAAGTAGCTCAGCAAATTTCTCGTATTCACAGAAAGCATGCAAGTGTAAAACCCACGCAATCTCTTGTCTTGAAATGCACTGGTAGGCCCATGTGTGATGTGAAAGGGCACGAGTACTTTAACATTGTACCTTTTACTGGAGAATATTACATCTCCAGTCCAAAATCTGTAGATCTGAAGGCAAATGTATAGGAAGAGATTAAAAGCTGTGCACACATATGTAGATTGAAAGTTGCGCACACACATAGATTTAAAGTAGACTACACATACATGTGTGCAGAAAAGAGTGCACACTCCCTGTGAGTATCATGTTCCTAATCCAAACTTCTAGGAGTAAGATGCAGTTTGTTCTTACCTATCCTTAAATCACTTATACATAGCACATTCATTCAGAATCCCATGTATAGGTAGTTTACTGTGCAGCTTTTCTTTGCGGCCACTTTCATTCAATTATTTTACCACATTTCACCCAAAAAATAGATGGGGTATGAGTTGGGTTTATATTTAAGGTTGGGCGGTTGGAGGGATCCATGGGGGACTCCCCGCATTAAAATGGGGAAAATGGATTTTAAAAAATGTATTCAATGAAATCGGCCACGAATAAAAGCACTCAACAAAATCATGTAGATCCCAATCCCACATTGATATAGGGAAACCAAAAGAAGTGAATATGTGCATATGAATGTCATTTGTCCAAGGAAATTTTCTCTGATACATACATGTTTGATACTGGAAAGAAATCAAGCGTTATTGAATCATTTTGAAAGAGTTGATAAAAGGTTATATAATCATATGTACACATTGACCGATAAACTGCAATGTTATCATTGAAGTATATTGCGTTGCTTGGATAGAAACAATCATACAAGGAATGAATGTGATGTGTGTATTGGCAATAGTGAAATTAATGCATGCAGGGAACATTTCGTTTTGGTCATGAGCTGCCTTTGACTGAGTAATATTGTGCTTTATCCCTGCCATATATCTGTTGACCACCTTTGCTTGGATTTGACTTTAATTCCTTTTAAAGAAATTCCATACAACTACTTATTCATTGTCCAGAATTGTGGGGTTGGAGTGTATGCAGGGGACGTGAGATTAGCATGTCATTCTAATGAGAGCTTATCATTTAAATGTAAAACATAGAAATATCTTTACACACTTGTCCTTCATGTCATGTGCCTCACACTCCACTTTCTGTCTGCCCTCTCGTCCATGTACATCCCTATGTCTACTTGTGCATGTGCAGAAACAATATTCAAGACATGAAAGTCAAAGCTGTTGGCTTTATCCATAATTGTTCTTTTGTTTTCCTTTTCTCTTTCTCTTCTTTCCCACCTTCATTCATTTCTATCAAATTGGTGTGTTCTACTTTCTCTGTCTCCTCTTTCAACCCCTCTTTCTGTGCTTTCTCTGCACCACTATCGCCATCTCTCCCTCTGCAGCCTTTCTCTTGTTCTAATTTCTTCACCCTTGTCTCTCCAGTCTCACCACCACTGCCTTGCCTCTCCCTCTTCCATCCACTCTTCCATGCTCCTCTCTCTCCTGCCTTCAGGTCTCAAAGATGATATGTGGCTGCCCATTTCAAAATTATGGTTTAGGGTTCCCTTAACAACTTCTGGGAAAACCTGCTTGCAAATGCTCACAACAAAAAGGCATTCATGTTGTGTAGTTTAAGGTTTTCATATACAAACGAGCAGTGACAAAATGGTCAATATGTTTTATTGGGGCAGAAGCCGTTTTAGGTGCAGTTCTGTACCCTTGAGGCTACATCTGATCGAATGACCAATATATTACCAATATAGTATAAGGAATGGGAATAATTCATTCTGTGCAACAAAGATAAATGACTTCCTTTGTGGGAGGCAGCTGTGTGGTACACAGATTATAACAGAGTGTATGTTTAGTTGTATCATGAACTTCAATAATCTCCAAGCATATTCCCTGCCCAACATTAAAGAATTGAAAAGCAGGGCCAAACAAGTCTTTGATAATGGAACACCTTTTAGAGTTGTGTATGTAAGGGTGCAGAAGTAAGGCTCGGACACATGGGTGTCATGTTTTTGGGTTTCAACATTTTACTAAAATAAGAAAAGGTTGGAAAAATGCCTCTCAATCTCTAAAGCTAAGAGGCATTTTCTCTAACTGAAAGAAAACTAGTGAATTTGTCAGCAAGTCTGAAAATGAAGAGAAGAGTCCATCACTGTTGTGTCCAGAACCTGCTTCTGTCCCTAACACTAATAATCTAAAGTAACTGTGCAAGGGTGGTCTCTTCTTAAAGTAACATGTTCTTTGAGTCTCTCTGGTAATAGAAAGTGATGAACTAAATAATGTTCATAAATGCAAGATTACCATTTTAGGGTTGTTCTCCTTTCTCCTAGAGTTCTTCTCAATGTCCCTCCTTTTTGGCTCCTGAGCCCCTTCATCCTCTTAGGCAAATGTCAGTGGACAATATATGTTGTTTAGCTTCACAATCCTTTATCGTGGCAACTTGATACGGTTTGTTATAAAATGCAGGATTCCTTTTTACAAACTCTATTGTTCTTGACCCTCTCAATCTCTCAATTGGGTGCAGGGTCACAGACTCGCATTGTAGCTTGGTTCACTCACTTGCCAAGCTAGTGTCCTCTCATGGACTATCTCTCTTTCACATGGTTCCCAGACCCTCTTATTCTTCCTCATATTAGGGACTTGCCTTTCACATTAGTGCAGGTTCCAGTTTGTTAGTATGTACATTTGGTTCACTCTCCTGCCAAACACCTGATTCCTTTTGTAGAGGAGGAGCCAAGTGCCTCTACCAGAAGTCCTGCCCCATATTGCCTATATGTTGGAAACAGGAAAATGTGACATGCACAACACCTATAATGGTCCCTATACCGCGAAGAGTCCTTGAAACAAGGTTTCCATTAAGAAAGCCCTGTATGATGTACCCGGAGAGAAATTAAAGTCTTGTAAAGGAGATTCCGGAAGAAGTGTGAAGATGAGTGAAAGAGAAGACTGGTGATGTCACATGAAGCAGACATTATGCACCCAGAAAAGATGCCAATGTAGAGAGCATATATACCTTATAGAATCTGATGACCAAGTACAGAATTGAGAAACATTTCATGAGAAAAATGAAGATTGCATGTGCAGAAAGCCCGGAAGAAAATGCAAAGTCATTTTATAATTGTGCAGATGCTGGAACGCAAGTAGACTAAGTAAATCATAAGGCTAGCTATACGTAGTGAGTAGACTAAAGACGTTGCATTATATTTATGTATATAAAATCAGGATGTTCCAAGATGCATTTCAGCAAACTCGGACCCCATGAGCAGAAGGGCTGAAAGTGTGGCACAGCTAAAGAAAACAGCTGATGACGAAGGAAGGTTTGAGAAACATTGTCTGGCTCGGTGTCAAGGGTTGGGTCAGCCAAGGAACTGGTTATCTATTCGAGAAAATACAATGAACGTGAGAAGCGAGGCGAGCTCCTGTTGAGGTGTAATGGAAAGACATTAGAAGTACCAGGTTTTTATTAATTTAATAGTGTTAAATGCGAAGAAGGAGCTCAAAACGTGGTCTCCTGTCCCATGATCAAGCTGAAAATAGACTTTGGGCAAGTTACCAAGACATAAAGATAAGACTATGCTCACACTCCCTTCTATTCTCAGGCGCAGTGATACTTGCAAGGCCGAGTTCAAAGACTAATTGAATGGCACACAGCAGGAGTGATGATGGATGTTGGGCAAATTGGGTGGGGAGCCATGGTCAAGTCCAACCCTCCAGCACCTGGGGTACCAGCTTGTGTGCTGCTAGTGAGTGGAATATTCCAGAAGGGTACAAGTGTGCCAACCAATTGTAGATGCCACGTAGCAAAGATCCCTATAGTTTGAAAGCCAATGAAACATGTATTTCATAACAGCGAAGATGACTTGCCCTAGGGGTGGGCATAGCTGTACACCTGACCTTAGAAACCCAATCACAACCAATCCCTATATAAAAAGTATATTTAGATGATCCCCTCAAGCCAATCCCGACCCTAAGTAGGTTTTTCTTATTTTTCCACGGAATTTGACATCACATATAACACATTTTTGCTATAAAAGTAATGTTTTTTTATGAAATGCGTTGAGATTTACGCTGTGGGATGTACGTTTACACCTGTTGTTCTCCCGGTTTTAGACAATTGCAATTCAACACAGTTATGTTTTGCCAACTTCCTGAGTCGGTCTTATTATTGGTGTAAGAGTAAGATCTGCATCTCCATCCATCCCATAGAGCATTACATCACTTGAAGGGCCTACGGGTTCACATGGTAGCTGAGGTAGAATATTTCAATAAGATCCATCAATTAGTAGGTCTCGAGATTTTTGGATAATCGAATACTCTCTGCCATTTAGCCAGAGGATTGCAAAGTTTCCTGTGTAGAGCGGCCGATATAGAACTCTTGCAAGAAAATCGATACAGGTGAGACAGGTCCCTCTTTGCCGAAATCCCTCCTGGTTTCCACAGGCACTGACCGAAGGCGAGGGTGGTCAATTGGAGGAGGGGAGACAATAACGAAGGCCTAGAGCTGAAGAGCGAATGGTGAGTAGACTAAGGGGAATGGCAAAATAAGGGGATGGATTGTGGTAACATAAAAAAGTAACAGGGGGTTGTTTAGTATATAATGAGGAGCGTTAGAGATATAAAACGAGGAGTGTTAGAAAGCCCAGTTTCCTACCTTAAGGCAGGTAAATAGGCGGCACATCAACAGGTTTATGATAGGGAATGGCTCAAACTCCAATTAGGGTATTTTAGGGGCTAGGAGCAAAGGAGTACCATGGTGAATATGTGTAAAGTTGACTAGTCTGTCTGTATATTTTGTAATTGAAAAGTGTCAAGGAATGATGAGAAGTAAACTGTGAGGTTAAAGAAGAGTCAAAAAGTTGTTATCTATTCTAGGTCATTGTCAACTCTAACTGAATAGAAAGATTGTGATAATTGAGAAGAAGAGGCTTTGAGCAGCAAGGTTGGAGCACACTCAAATTTGTTGTTTTCTGAAATGTATCTGTGTAACTGATGGTAAGTAGTGACAGTCAATTGAGACCTGTCACAATGGGGGATGTTACTCCACTGATGCACCTGTGCAAGACGCTGCCAAAACATACACCCAACTCAGACAGTATAGTGCAGAGTGGGTAAATGGCACAGCAGATAAAATGTTCATGCCATGGCCACAAGGGGGATCACTGTCAAAGGGGTTTGGCAACACATGACCACATACTTGCACGCTGCATACACAGGGAATAAATTGGAGAAGAGGTTAGCTATTTTAGAGCTCTGGAAAATGTACCAGAAGGAACGAGAATATCTTCCTCCTGAGGATTGGATGCTTAATCAGTTTAGGGAGAAAGGTGTTGAGCCTTCTGCTCCCCTTACTTCGCCCAAAGTAAACAGCGATATCACCGAAGATGTAGGATTGTATCCGTTAAAGGAACTGAAAGCAGGCACAGGATATAGCACAGAGGAAGGGGTGGCTTTCAGAATAATCAGGGCAGTTTTCAGAATATGCAGAATGATAATCAGAGTGTGCAAGGGGGATTCAACCAAGGAAGGCTAGTTAGAAGAGCTCCTTCTATATGTTGGACATGCGGAATAACAGGGCACATCGCGCACACATGTGGAGGCCAAGGGTATGTGCAGAATGGGCAATTCTCAAGAGGGGGGACATCTTATCCTCCAGCATATAAGCTAGGGATGGGCCTGCCCAAGATCAGACAGTGTATCAAGCACAAGTGCCGCAAATGCAACAGGCTTTGCAACCACAGCAAGCAGCATTGAATCTGCTGCAAGGGCAGTCACAGCATGCACCCATGCAGATACAGCAGGGTGCAAACACGGGGCAGTTGTTGACACCTAGAGTATGGGGGTATTACTGTTGTGGGAGGAAGTCCTTTTACAGGTACAGGGATAAGTATGTACCCACAATAGGACAGTTCACAGGGTAACTTGATGTGTTCAGTACTATCGGTGACACCAGACCCCCAAGAGGAAGAAAGGGTTGATGTGACGATGGGAGGAAAATCTGTTTCTTTTTTAGTAGACACTGGGGCTACTTGTTCATGTGTATGAGAGGGCAAATATCCACTGTCGGGAAATGCCATGAATGTGCTAGGGTTCTCTGGAGCTACAAGTAGAGGAGTTCCTTTTACTGATGAATTGCCAGTCTCCATAGGAGAGTGTGTCATGTCTGTTCCATTATTGTAGTCAAGGCAGACAACAGTTAATATTCTGGGCTAAGATTTAATGACAGAGCTTAATATGATGATTTCTTTTACCAATGAAGGCATAGTGTGTTGAACTCCAGGGATACATTATATGAACGTGGACGAATTTAGATTGGTATATACAGGGCAAATGGCTCTGCGAGGAATGCCATTAGAGCCAGAAGTCTTTCTTTATGGGGTACGCATTTTGTTGACATGGCTGCCCGGCCTAGTGGGAAAGATTATGAGAATACCTGATGAGTTTTTGTTCAGGCCACAGGTACCTATGGACGAAGAGGGGGGACAAACTATTCTGCTAGAGTTAAATACAGCCATAGTGCGAGGGTAATTGGCCATGCTCGAAGGAACAGATGACATGGGCAGGCCATGGAGAACAGTGATTGCCATTGGGGAAGGGTATAGATTGACTGACATCACTGATGAGGATATGTTTAGAAATAATCTAGCAGATTATGAAGTAATATTCAAGATGAGTATTACATATTGGATCAGAATAGAGACAAGAGAAATCCCACAGCGAATGGTGATAATGGGGCAGTGCCCAGTATTTTGTTTATAAAGATTTGGAAAAAGTGCCAAACTGTTTATGTACTGCAGGCCCCTATGATATAGGCCTAATGAAGGGGGTAGGGAAGGTTAAACTCAAGCTGAAGCCAGGAGCAATTTTACCTTGAGCAAGGCAATAGCCAATGTCTCGACAGGCTGATTAGGGTATTTTTAAGACTATATCAGCACTAATGGAACAGGGTATTTTGGTGATGTCAGAGTCATAGTGTAACACCGCGGTGTACCCTGTGAAAAAATCAAAAGGAGGTTTGTGGAGACTAATTCAGGACATGAGATCATTAACCAGATTGTAGAGGCAGAGATACCTTTAGTTCCGAAATCCGACGACGATACTATGTAACATCCCCACAGAGGCACAGTATTTCACGGCGATTGAAATGAAAAATGCATTTTTCTCAATCCCGTTGCATAAGGACTCTGAAGACCGTATGTCATTTATGTTTCATCAAACAAAGCTGAAGAGCACTTTTTTGCCTCAAGGGTACTGTGAGTCTCTATCGATCTTTAATAGGGTCCTGCAGATGGACCTAGGCAATATTGATTTGGAAAATGGTGTGCTGCAGTACGTAGATGACATTTTGTTTTGTAGCACATCAGAAGATGAGTGCAGACAAGATTCGATTCAGTTAATGATTATTCTAGCAGACAAAGGATATAAAGTGGACAAGGAGAAGTTACAATATTGTCAAGAAGAAGTGTTGTACATAGCTCAGTTAATCTCACATGAAGGGAAGAGAGTCACACCTGAAGAGGGTTGAGGCAATTATGAAAATAGTAAAACCACACACGATAAAGCAAATGCAGCCATTTCTGGAATTATGCAACTATATTAGAGCTTGGGTATTTGATTATAGTTCATACACAAGACCACTTTTGCACGCTTTATAAAAAGGACAAGTGAATAAGGAAAAAATAGAATGGACTGAGAGAATGGAGGAAGGATTTGAAGAATTGAAGAAAGCAATTTGTACAGAATTTTTAGGAATTCCCAACTATGCTGAGGAATTGTTATTGTTTTCGCATGTGAATGGGACAGTCATGACAGCAGTGCCTACACAGAGGACTACATTAGGGTACAAACCACTGACGTATTACGGTGGGATTTTAGATCCAGTAATGAGAGGGTACTTTCCTTGTGAACAGACGCTGACAGCAGCCGCATTCGCAATAGAGAAGTCTATTAGTATTGTGATGAGGTGTTCTATGACAATGTTTGTTGAGCATGCTTTGTTTGACATTTTGGAGAAACCAAAGGGTACATTGACATCTCAGAGGGCTTCCGCATATGAGGTAGTTATACCGAATCCAGTAATCAAAATAGTCAGGTGTAGAATAGTGAACCCCGCCACGCTTGTAGCTGATCCTGTGGCAGAGGATGAGCATGTGCATGATTGCACTAACTACGAGGAATTCTATGATGAAATCCCAAGAGTAAAGGAGAATGGGCTAGTAGGCAGGAGATTCTCTTTATGGACAGGTCTTCAAAAATTGATCAAACTGATGGGGAAAGGCATTCAGGTTCAGCAGTGGTAAGGCACAGAGCCAATGGTGACTTTGAGGTTGTAGAAAGTGCAAGACTATCGTCTTACTTTTTGGCACAAGCAGCAGAATAAGTGGTGTTTATTGTCGCGCTCGAGAAACATGCAGGGGAGGAAGTGACAGTGTACATTGACTCTGCCTATGTGACGTCAACCGTGCATGCAGGGCTAGAATGTAGGAAAAGGAGGGGCTACCTCCGAGCAGACAGCACTCCAGTGCAAAACTCAGCATTATTGTGCAAGCTGTAAGTGATTTCAATCCGGCACACACCCAAGTCAACGCCTACCGTGTAATGCACAACTGAAATCCTTATTTATTTGTGTCTAAAAGTTATTTTATTCTGAACGATGTACCACTCATATCACGCTCCTCTCCTGGAACCCCCTGGTCACACTGAACCAGGCTGGTTTGCAAACTTAAAATATTTATTTATGTAGTTACAATTCAATCACACTATGTTTTAATGGGTACACAATGATCACCAATGGGGTGGTATAACACTAAATAATCTCTTTAATACACGAGGAGTAATAGTGAGCAAAACAATTCAGCACAGAAATAATACTTTTGTGTGTGTTCAGACCAAATAGCATTGTGGTTACTAGTCCCCCCTGCATGCCCCTCAACCCCCCAACAGGCAATGTAAAGAGATAAGAGGAGAGAGAGCAGTTATTCAGGAATGTCAGAATTCAACAAATATCAATTCCAATTTCCCCCCAGCAACACAAGAGAAAAACAGAATTGATTGGCAAGTGGTGAGAATGGTTTTAAAGTTGTCTTGAGAATGGAATGGGCAAAACACTAAATATGGGTTAAATTGCTGAAATTGGTTAAATTCCTATGGGAGCCGCTTTGGATAGTTGCACAGAAAAACTAGCAATGATTTGATACTAAGAAACAACGTGAAATCTTAAAATTCAGGTCGGAAGCAATCAAAAGCTGTTTTACTCGTGTCAGGATTTCCCTGAAATGAAATTTGCGGCAACCTTTTCAAAGCGCGGTAATCGCGATTACGGGAGAACTATATGTATTTGGAATGCCGTTTTAGATGCGAAGTAAAGCTGTGGATGTTAGCTACAAGCAGTTGAAATTTTGTTTATAGCACAAAAACTGAGGAAGTTATGGACGTTTTAGTGGAGGTCGTTTTTCGAGATAGGTGCACTTTTAAAATGACAAAAAAGGATTTCTTACACTATGTTAAAGACTACCAAAAAGTATAATGCCACACAGGAAGATCATTCACGGCCGATCATAACAGTTCACGTGTGATACTCTACTTTCTGTTTGGTTTGGGAATTAATTTCAATAGGAAGTTAGGGTTTAGGAACACACATGAGAGAAGAGTCCACGCAAAGATAGTTTTAACAATACTGGCTCGGAAGGAAAGAGAGGATGGGTTTAAGATAGGGATTAACTAAGCAAGGTACATAGGCTAGTGACACAGTTCTATCTATAGATACTCACTAAATGTGTTTCAAATGGAACCATCAGTATTCTGGTCAGGGATTCTGGTCAGGATAGACTGCTGGGCACATTTCATTGGCAGCATCAAGGCGCTCGGGACACAGCACGGCCCAGGTCTGGATCTGATCTGCTCTTTTTGGTTCTGATGATAATGATTTCAGCAAGCAAGCAGTACAGCAGAGCCCGGCTGTATTTTTTTGATGCTCCCCTTAGGTTTCTGGGGTAGGTTCTGGTTCTGGAAATTTAAGGCTTAGCTGAAAATGGTTCAGCTATGCAATGGGCCTTTCTGCTTAGCCAAGTTTCTGGAGTCTGGAGCAAGTAAGATGGATAGTTCTGCAGCAGGGTGCTCCGCCAGCATTCGGGTAGGGTGAATCTGTTTGTCCCTCTGAATGCTGAGCTGTCTCTATTTATGCTTATGATAAAGGGGTGTGTGTGCTAGTTTATCCTAAGCTCACCCCTTTGACAGGATTGGTCAGGATTGGTCAAGGTCTCCTCTCTGCCTTGATAGGAGGAGAGAAACAAGGTGTCACCTTTATGGTGTGGGTTTATGAGGCCTAGAGTCCACCCCTAGTCTCTTGAACAAAAATATACTTTTGGTACAATACATATTTGCCCATGTGCAACCTCTATAACAATCATATATACAGATTACATATTTTTTGTAGCAGATACTCCTCCAAGCCCCGTTGAGTGGGATCTTGCGTCTGCTTTTCACAAAATTCTGCCCTTTTCACCTGGAACACAATGTCCAATTTAGGAGCACATTTCTACAAATGTGCACGTTGAAAATGGGCATACGTGTATAAAGAGTTATACTTCTATCAGAAATACATTTTGTGTAATATCACATTTTCCGCCATTTCTTCCCAGAACATGCCACAGGGTTCTGGCGTCTTTTCACCCGTGCATCCAGAAATTACATTAACAATGTTATTTCTATATTTTGCACAATTTTACATAGTAAGTTATCAGTCTTTTTAAAATGTATCTTTTGTCTTTCTTAAGCAACAAATGGTTGGTTAGCTCCACACCCTTTGGTCTCTCCCAGGGACCTAGGAGCATCTCCTCCCTGTTTCTCCTTGGCAGAGGCCATTTACGACCATTCACACCTGGCGTTTCCTTTAGATGGAGGATGTCCATTGTCTCCTTGCCCACTGCAGACCAAATTCTTCCCCCACCCTATAATCATCACTTAGGTGTGATTTCCTGGTGGAGGGAGCTGGAGGGAGAGGTCTTGCCTCTGTGAAGAAAGCTGTTATTCCAGATTGGGTGGCTTTTAGCCAGGCTTAAATTTAAATGTTAATTCTGTTGCATTTTTCCTTAGCTTAAAAACAAACTTGTGATTTCAAACTAGCAGCTAGAACACTCATTTCAGATTCTAAACCATGGAATTAAAAAAGACAACATAGGTTACTCTCAGGAACAGGCCACTTAGATTTCAAACATTTGATTTCAGTTTATACAGGTTTTAAAGTTTATCATGCAGGCATCTGACAGCTGTCTTTCAGGCGACCGAGGGTACTGCGCCCAGATTTTGACAGATTACACAGGCAGACAACTTTTGCTGTGGATGTTTCTTTGATACTTTCAGCTTTTCAGTGCACTGTAAGTTCACAATGATTTCTTGAACTAAGTGAATTGTAGCACCCAGCAAGAATTTTAGATGTTTGAGGGTGTTTTGTACCGACATTCTGCAATTTCAGCAACAAAGAAAAAGGATTTAAAGCAAGATTTTTGGATTTCCTTTAGCAGAGCACTGCTTTTCCCTCTGTACTCTATTTGCTGTGGATGTTTCTTTGATACTTTCAGCTTTTCAGTGCACTGTAAGTTCACAATGATTTCTTGAACTAAGTGAATTGTAGCACCCAGCAAGAATTTTGGATGTTTGAGGGTGTTTTGTACTGACATTCTGCAATTTCAGCAACAAAGAAAAAGGATTTAAAGCAAGATTTTTGGATTTCCTTTAGCAGAGCACTGCTTTTCCCTCTGTACTCTATTTGCACTTGTTGTGGAGCCCAGTGACATATTTCAGGAGTGAGATCTCTGTTCCACCACTGACAACATGCGTGGTAGATTGGGAAGCCATCTTTTTGTGTTTTGCAAAGCACGATTTTCAGAGGTTTTGGCGCGCACCAGGGTTTTGCAGCCATTTTGATGTTTCTGACACCATCAGAACACAGTGATGCCGCATGGCAGAGCAAAAGTGGGTCAAGACATCCCACAGAGCCCCCCTGCCAACTTGAATTTGACCACCCGTCAAGGGCAAGTCGGGAGATTGGGATGTTCTTTCTTTCTTTGGTCCAGGTGGAGAAAGTTGTCTGCTTCTCCCATCAGTGCTGGATCGACTGGTTCTCTTTGGCGGTTCTGGATAGGAGTATGGAGCGATACTCCGTGCCCCTTGGGTCTTTCCTCTACGGTCCCCGAGTTGTCCTCCTTGGTACTTAGAATCCTTGGTTTCAGTTCTATGAGACAGAACGGAGCATGGTTATGGAATTTTCCCCACTACTATTCATGTAGTGGGGCAGATGAATACATTGAATACTGTATACAATATTCCCCGCCTGTAATTCCTAGGATTTTAACAGGTGGAATGGTTTTAACAGTTGGAATTTTCTAGGGTGCCGGAATGTCCCCCTCTGGGTTTCCGGTTGACTCCTCTATTTGCCACAAAGTATGCCTCGGATGGCAACTCTTCAGCTGGTTGATGTAGACCCACTTGTCTTCCCCTTCTGCCAAACTGCCCTTGGGGATGCAGATTTTGTAGGTGACTGGTGAGACTCTATCTACCATTTTGAAAGGACCCAGCCAACTTGGGAGAAATTTGCACTGTTTGGCTTGGTTCTCCTACTTGGTATACTTTTTTAGTTGTTTTAAGGTCATAGTGGGTCTTCATACTGTCTGCAGATCTTTCTAGATTCTGCTGAGCATAGGCGAAAGCATGTTGAAGGTGTTTTCTCAGATTCTCAACATACTCATGAGTTGTGGAAGTGTTTATCAAGGTCTGCTCTTGGGTTCTGTAGAGCAGATGCTGGGGAAGCACCATCCTTCGTCCAGTCATCAGCTCAAACAGAGACATTTTTGTTGCAGAAGACCGGGTAGATCTGATGGCCATCAGGACAAGAGGTAATAGAATGTCCCAACTTGGCCCAGAATCTGCCACAAACTTTTTTGATATGCTCACAATAGTCTTGTTGTATCCCTCAACTCCACTAGAGGCTGGCAGGTAGGCAATGTGTAGTTTCCTTTTGACCCCAAGTATCTCCTACATCTTTGTCATCACTTCGCTAGTGAAGTGGATACCTTGGTCGGACTCAATCCTTTGGGGTAGTCCAAAACACGAGAAGATGTGATTGATCATCAGGGCAGCTGCTGTTTCTGCCTTGCAATTTGGGGTCGGGAGACATTTCAGCCATTTAGTGAACAGGCATGTCACGGTCAACATGTACTTGTTCCCCCTAGAGGAGCAAATCATGGGCCCGATAAAATCGACTTGTAAATCTGACCAAGGCAGTGTCATCCCCCTCTTTTGGAGGGGAACATGGTGTGTGAGTGATGTTGGCTGAAATTGTGCACACACAAGATACCCCTTCAAGTATTCGTCAAGGTCCTGCCCATGTGTGGCCTGTATGCAACCTCCTGTAAGATTTCTAGTGTCGTATGAAAGCCCCGATGACCGGCTGTGGCCGCATCATGGGTGTGACATAGCATCATGTTTCCGAATGAGGTGGGGACCACCCACTGGTCATGGCTAGCTATGGATCTCCTTACCAACAAACCGTCTTGGATTCTGAACATTTTTTGGACATTTCATCAACACTCTGAGGTCCTCTTTCCCAATGTAAACGGAATCCGTCATGGGAAAGTTCTCAGGGTCCTCAATGTGTTGATAAAATGTACCAATTATTGGATCCCCTTTTTGAGCCGTAATCAAATTAGCATTTGGGGTCTCCTTACTCCATTGTGCAGTTGAGAGTTAATTGTGAGAATTTGTCTGGGACCATGTGATAGCATTGACCTGGATTTCCCCCAACAGGGACTCAATCGCAAGTAGATCCCCTTGGATGGCTCTGGTTTTGGCCAGCTGATCAGCTAGGTAATTTCCAGTTTTGTCTGGTCCCTCTACTTTAGAATGACCCTTGATCTTTTTCCAGTAGATGGTCATCCCATTCGAGGTGGCCAGATCATCAATATTTTGTATTAATTTCCCATGTTTCAAAGGTTTATTATTAGCACATAGCATTCCTCTGGTTTTCCAGTTAACCAGGTGCTCCACGAACCAGTTCCGTACATAATCCGAATCAGTGATTATGACCAGTTCGTGGAGTTGGTGTTGGACAGCAGTGAGGATGGCTTGATGCATAGCCATCAACTCTGCCACTTGACTACTTCAGGGACCGATTTTGTACCCAGCGGAGGGTTCTGGGCATCATTCACCCATGCATTCCCTACGCCGGCCACAAGTTCCTTTTCCCCGTTGTTGTCAACATGGTAGGAGCACCCGTCCACATAGACAGTGGGCATTCCCTCACACTGGTCTTCTTCATAGACTTTGTGTGGGGAATTAAGGTATGCCTCCATGTTGTCCTTGATTTTAAGACTTTCGTCTTCGAGACAGTTTTCTCTGGCACAATCATGCAAGTCAGCCAGACAGTGTGCCAGGGGACTCTTCTTGTTTTGGCCATATCTGACCTCCACAGGAAAGACTTGCATTGACGGAATCCAGGAAGTAATTCAGGAATTACTCACATTTCTGGCCTGGATTCTGTCCCTTTGAAGATATTGCAAAGGTTTGTGTGGAGTCTCCACCATGATGTGTTCCCCCTGGATAAACGGGCGGTAATTCTTCAATGCCCACACCGTTGCCAGGTTTGTCTTCTCACAATCGTTCAATTTTTCCTCCCCACAGGATAAAGTCTTACTGGCATAGGAGATTACTTTATTGACCTTGTCATGCTTTTGATATAATACTGCAGTCAAGCATGTATTTGAGAACCCTGTCTCCAAGAAGAACTCCTTGTTTTTGACAGGGTAAGCTAGGCAAGGTGCTTATGAGAGGCTTCTTTTGAGTTGTCTTACTGCCTCGGCTTGTTCTGGACCCCACTCCCACTTGACCCTCCCCCTCAAAAGATGGATCAGGGGTCTTGTAATCTCTGTGTAGCCCTCAATGAACTTTCTGCTGTAATTAGTTAGTCCAAGGAGGCTCCTTAGTTCCCGCAGAGTTGTCGGGTCTTTTACATTCTGGAGTGCTTCCACTTTCTTTTCCTGTGGACAGAGACCCTGAGGAGTTATCTCATGCCCCAAGAAATTGACATGGGTTCTGCACCACTGTGCCTTTTGAAAGGAGAGTTTTGCTCCGGCAGCCCTCAACTGTGTCAGGACATAACGGATCTCTGCTACGTGTTCCTACACAGTTGAGCTTTTGACTACAACATTGTCTACATAGGCCAGGCTACCCCTTTCACCCAAGTCGGGCATGGCCTTGTGTAGAATGATGTTAAATTCATTGCCGGAGTTGATGTATATGAATGGAATCCGGGTCCAAGTGTACTGCTGCCCCCCGAAGGTAAAGGCCAGTTTGTATTGTTCCTCCCTACTGACAGGTATAGTCCAGTACCCATTGGTTCAGTCTATGGCTGTGAATACCTTTGACCCCTGGATCTGGTCCAGCCCTTGGTCAATGTAGGGAAGAGGCCATCGGGAAGTGTGGGCCCATTTGTTGAGCTCCCTTTAGTCAGAACAGAGTCTCCACTGGTTTCAAAATCCCCAGCACCGGATTATTGAAGGTACTGTGGACTGGGCGAATTCTCCCACGGGACTCAAGGTAATTAATTATTTCAGTAAGGGACTCCATTGATGCGAGAGGCAAGTGATATTGCCTCACAAACACAGGAGTCATGCCAGGGTCCATGGGAATTGTTGTTGTGTGGATGTTGGTGCGACCACAGTCATATGAGTCCACCGCAAAGAGATCTTGAAAATCTAAGAAAACTTGTTTCAGTTTTTGCTTCTGCTCCAGAGTCTCACAGGCATCAGCTAGGGTGACTCTCTCTTCAACCATCTGCCTGAAGCCTGGAAGGACTTTCGGTTTGGCTATCTCAGCGGCCTCATCCAGCTGGGTGGAGAAGTCCCTGGTCAAAGTGCTGATTTGGACTGATGGCTTCAGGTGGGGAAGGCAGTCCTCGTGGACTTGAAAGATCACCTCATCCCTCCTGAAGTCACAGGTCACATCTTCCTTACCATAAGTGCAGGAAGAGTACACCAAGAAATTCCCCCCATGCCGGGTGAGGATCCTATCTGGTGTTGTGTCATCGTCGCTATCACTATCAAAACCCTTCGGGATTGGTCCTAACAGTTCGTTACCTAAATCTATGGAAAAATGTTGGTCATCAACCGCCATTCCAATAATGGTGCCTGCATCCACAGTGATACTCCTTAGGTCGCTGTTATCCACCTCTATTGGAATGGTGTTGTGTTCTATGTTGACTAGTGGTGTTGGGTTTACCCCTAGCCCTTGCTCCTGGAAATGAGCATTCAGATGGACATAGGCGTCAGGGTTTTTCAGTTTCTGTCCTTTTTTAATTTTTACTTCCAGTGAGAATTGTCGGGTCCGTTCTGGGATGGTGACTTCCTCTCCAATCTGAATTTCAACTGCATATGGACATGATGACCCAGAGCTTTCTCTGGGTCATCAAGTCCATGGGATTACCCGCTAATCGGAACCAAGCTTTGAAGTTTATTAGGTCCAAACGAATGGCAAAGCGTTTGAGAATGTCATTGTCTAAATAAAATGCGGCAGGGACATCTCACACGACCCAACAATTATGGACAATGCTCTTGTTGCCTATGGACATTTTGAGCATACACCTGCTAGGCAGGAGATGTTTTGAATCGGGTATTTCCAGGTCCATTTCCCATTTGTCTAACAGTTTAAATGTGGGAATGGCTGGATCTTTTGGGAGTTTGCGGAACATGGCCTCGCTGATGAAGCTCTTACCGCTGTTCACACATACTCGGGCGAGAACAGAGTCCTTCCCCTCATTTAACTGAATGGGGATGAACATCTGCTCCCCAATTTTCTGAATATCTGCCAAGGTTTGAGCTGATTTCTCATCTTTTTGGACTATAGGAATGGGATTGTCTGATTGTGAATTTGTATAGAATTTCAGAGTGTATCCTTCCAGTGTAGAATGACACCTTAGACTGGAAGGAAGGTTGATTTTCAGAAATAGAGAGGACTCCCCATCACCAGTTTGTTGTCCTACTGCAATTACAGTCACGTCTTATTCTGTAAGTGAAATTCTATTTGGTCAGGTGTTTGTTCAACCATGTGGCATGTGCCATTTAAACTAACATGGTTGACACTCTGTTTCAATTTTATTGGTTGGCTAGTCTGGGTCCAGAGGACATTGTTTACACAATCTATGAGGGGAGACCACCTACACAGGATGTAATTTCCTAGTAAACAAGGTGTGCCCTCTGGAGTCACAACTATGACCGGGTGCTTCACTTTGTGTCGCCCAATTTTAATGTCTAAATCCGCTGTCCCCTCAACAGGAATTTCCTTCCCATCAAAGTTCTGAAGTTGTCCAGGAAGAGGGTTGAGGAGAATTTGGTATTTCTCCCCCTTCCCGAATTCAGTTAATCAAAGGCCCTTTTTGATAGAAGGATGGCTTGGGATCCAGTGTCTACCAGGGCCAAAATTGTACATTGCCCCTGTATTTGGACCGGGGCATAAAATCTTCCCTCCTTTTCCTCAAGGGGGCAAAGATAATGCACATTTTTGGCCAACTGGTGGGTTAGTTTCTTTGCTTTTGATGCTGACAGAGAGATGATTTGGGCAGGATTCTATTTGGAATCTTGGGAACCTGTAAGAAAAAGGTGACAGCTAGATATGGGGGATGTTTTGGGTTCCCCTGGCTCTGATTCTGGTCTGCCCCCCCCTTTCTGTAGGCAGTCACCAGCATGGGTTTGAACCAGGGGATTTTCGTGCTGGTCATTCTGGGTAGTGATGATGGGCGGTTTTAGCTCGGTCCCCCCATCTACCCAGTCTGGATTTGGATCTTTGGGACCCATTTTTCTTTGGGAGGAGTTCCCCCGTCCCTGAAGGAGAAGATCCTTTTCCCAGAATCCACTGAGGATCCCTCTCCTTCAAACTGGAAGATTTGCACCTCCTTCACAAAATGGGCCTTTTTAGGCTCTTTATTTCTTCTACACACCCTCTGCTCCTTGGGTTGCAGACTTTCGGGGGCAGGAGATTTTGGTTCCGGTTCCTGGATTTCAAGGGGCTTTTTACAAGTGGGGAAGGAAGCTTCCTCCAAGGCTTTACACCCCCCTTCCCCTTGTGCCTCCTCTCTGGGAACCGGTGGGTTGTCGGGGTTCTTCTTCTGTCATTGTTCTGGAGCACCAGACCCTGAATTTGAGGCGTTCTGAGCTGCCATGCTCATCTGAGGGTTCTGTTGAGCCCTCAGCATGCGACCCAGATCCTGTGCCATGTTCTGGACCTGGCGCTATGGTTGGGACACGTGCTCTGGCTGGTACGGGGTCCTCATATCTACCTTGGGTTGATTCCGTGAAGGGTAACTATCCCTTCTCGTAAAATACCCCTAGTTAGGAAAGTTCGGGTACCCCTCCACCCTTAGCCTCTCCTCTCCCAGATTGGGCTGTCTGGGCTCAGGAAAGTGGGGAAAGAAAGAAGGGTTGCTCTGGGGTTGAAGTTTGGCGGGTATCGGGTAAGAAAAATTGTCCGGTATTTGGGGAATTACTGCCCTCCTGGGGAATGTGAGGAGGGAAGTTTCCTGGGTTTCCTGCTGTCTGGTGGGATCCCCCCCTTGGGCTGGAGGAGTCCACACATAGCTGAGGATGGGTCTATTTCCCTTGTAGCGTGGGCTGATGTAATCAGGGGAGTTAGGGGTCCCATTTGTGGGGTTACCTCCCTGGCTCCCTGTTTGGGATTGGCCCGAGAGCCTTCTGGGTTTGGAGTTGGTTGGATTCTGCGCGGGAGGTTTCTTAGGCCCCTCCATCTCCAGATCTAAAATGGGGGCAACCTTCACCTCCGCCAGCTTAGCAGCAGCAGGGTTGTTGGTTGTTTTGGGGTTTTTGCTACTATTTTTATTTTTCAACGGCTTCTGTACTTCATAAATGCACGTTGCTTGTTCAATGACCCAGTCTAGTGATCTTTTCTCATGAAAGTTCCTCACTAGCTGGGTCATAATATACTTAGGGAGAGCATGAAAGAAGGTGTTCACAAATTCCTTACTGTCAGTGCGCACCCTTCTAGTGGTCTGCGCAAAGGCGCATTTCAATTCCTGAACAAATTCTTGTGGGGCGTGGTCCTCCCCACGTTGTAAGTTGTAGGCTGCCTTGCGAGCCTCTTGAGGGTTCCTATGAATGGAAAAATGTTTGAGGATGGCCGCCCTATAGGTGGACCATCTGGAATGGTTCTGATCCTCCAGCCCCGCAAAGAAGCTGGAGTACTCAGGAGAAAATGTCCACTTTACATACTGAATACAGCGTTGGCTGTCCTTCAGATGGAAAGTTTCCATCATCTGCTCAAATAATTCAAGGTGCTCCCAAACTGAACATTTAGCATTTTTGTGGTAGGGTGTGATGACTCTCCTAATAGCTTTGATTTGTTTCAGGGGATCCTCGAGTAAATCCCTCTTAACTTTGTTAGCTTTTTTAGTTTGGGTCACCTTGCTCTATTCATCCTCTGACCCAGAGGCACTGCTACCAGAGGTGGCTGTCTGGTCTTCTAGACTCTCCCGGATTTTGCGAGCTTGGGTATGGCTGGCAGAATGTGGGGGCTTAGTTTTATGAGGGTCTATTTTCTAGTGACCTGTGGCGCTCAGAAGAGTCCTCTGACTCTTCCTTGCTCCCAGGATAGGCTGAGTAGCCCCCACCCCCACTGTCCTAGTTGGGAAGAGGTTTTTAGTATGCTCTTAGTGGGCCTAGTCTCATGGAGTTCCCCACCAAATGTCACTGCCTGATCTCTTGATACGTTATCTTTCTGAGAATCCATTTCTCTGATTCTCCCCTCACTGGAGTCTCCCTGATCAGAGAGGATGGCCCTAGCACTTGGGAACCTGTACATAGATGCCCGCCCATCCATTTCTGGGAGGCGCTGACCTATTAGCCCCATATTCCTCATTGGGTTGAAGTCTACCATCCCCGTGGCCCTTGGCTCATGTGAGCCAGTGGACATGGGGTGGCAGAGTCCATGGAATGGAATAGATTAAAATCTCTGGTGCCAGGGTTCCTGAGGTTATGCTCAGGGGTTTCCATCTAATCTCTCTCATCCCCTACTCCCTGATGGCATGCAAGAATCTGACCCTTTTGTTCTTCTATTAAGGCCTTACTGGTCTCTATTAGTTGTTCCTGCATGGCTATTTGTCTATGGAGCCTGTCATTTTTTTCACAGAGACACTCACTGTCTCTCTGTGCTTTCTGTCTGATTTGGGAGTATTGGGCCAATTTTTGCTGCAGGGGGCTCACCTCCCGAGTTCTGTCCTTACTGGCCTGGTCATTCTTTGCCAGAGCCTCTTCCGCCCTCCTGGTGTGCTCTAACAGCTTTTCATAGTCTATTTTGAGTTCACCCAGTCCCTGAAGGGCCAGGTAATTTTCTTCCACCTTGGTTTTTAAATAGTTGACTTCCTGGCCTAAGGCGTCCCTTTCCTGAATTAGAGTACCCCTCTGTGCAGCCAGGCTCTGTACAGCCAGGTCATCCTTTTGTTTTTTTAATGCACCAGCTTTCTGGCACTCTTCATCAAATTCTGTTTGGGATTCAAGGTCTTTAAGAATTAATGTATTATTTTCTTATTTTACTTGGTCTATCTGGTCTTGTAAGACGTGGAGCTGTTCTGATCAGACTCTGTTAAAAGTTAATTGTTGCGCCAGTTTTTGTTGGCTCTGTTTTAAAGAGTCCAACCTTTCTTGACACTCTTTTTGCAGTGTCAGTAATTTGGTGTCTTGCTCTACCCTCTCTTGCTGCAGGAGATCCAGATCTTCTTTTACTTTTGTTAGGTACTGTCTGGTTTCAATCTCTGATTCCTGGCTCTTTTGTAGCCTTTTCTCTGCAGAGTCCAGATTAGTTTGGGTCTACTCTAGGGATTGTACTTGCCTTTTTGCCAGGTCTAGGTTTTTGGCATATTTTTCCTGTATTTCTCCAATGTGGAGGTACAGGTACGCCGCTATTTTGGCAATTTTACATTGCTCTTCTTTTACCCTTGGGGCCATATACAGTTCACTAAGTGCCAGGTATAATGGACCCTGGTCCTGCCATGCATCTAATTCTATGGCAGTGATTTGTTGTTTGATTTCCTGCAGCCAAACATTCTCATCCTGCTTTGTCCATTCACCCCTGACAAACAATTTGTGCAGTAGGTGTTCTTTTGCCATATTATTTTCCACTGGGGCCTCCATTCCGGAAATATTCAATTCCTTCTGACTTATATCAGGGTTATTTTTACCTTTGCAAACAGGCCCAACTCCTTTAAGTATTTCAATTGAAGGGTGGTTTTACAGTGTAGCACAGTGTGGTAGCCCAACAAGGTGTATGTACCCCGTCAGTTAGCACGCTGTGTTAGACTGTCACAAGTGGTATGTCTAATTCAGAAATCTCGTGACGAGCCCCCATTCTGTAAGTGATTTCAATCCAGTACACACCCAAGTCAACGCATAGCGTGTAATGCACAACTGAAATCCTTATTTATTTGTATCTAAAAGTTATTTTATTCTGAACGATGTACCACTCATATTACGCCCCTCTCCTGAACCCCCATCCCACCCGGTCACACTAAACCAGGAATCAGGCTGGTTTGCAAAGTTAAAATTTTTATTTATGTAGTTACAATTCAATCACACTATGTTTTAATGGGTACACAATTATCACCAATGGAGTGATGTAGCACTAAATGATCTCTTTAATAACAAGGGGTAATAGTGAGCAAAACAATTCAGCACAGAAATAATACTTTTGTGTGTGTTGAGACCAAATAGCAGTGTGGTTACTAGTTCCCCCTGCACATCCCTCAACCCCCCAACAGGCAATGTAAAGAGATAAGAGGAGAAAGAGCAGTTATTCAGGAATGGCAGAATTCAACAAATATCAATTCCAATTTCTCCCCAGTAACACAAGAGAAAAACAGAATTGATTGGCAAGCGGTGAGAATGGTTTTAAAGTTGTCTTGAGAATGGAATGGGCAAAACACTAAACATGGGTAGAATTGCGGAAATTGTTTAAATTCTTATGGGAGCCGCTTTGGACAGTTGCACACAAAAACTAGCAATGATTTGATACTAAGAAACAATGTGAAATCTTAAAATTAAGGTCAGAAAAAGCTGTTTTACACGTGTCAGAATTTCCTTAAAACGAAAATTGTGGCAAACTTTTCAGTCTGCGGTAATCGTGATTACGGGAGAACTATATGAATTTGGAATGCTGTTTTAGATGCGAAGTAAAGCTGTGGATGTTAGCTACAAGCAGAAGTTGACATTTTGTTTCTAGCACTGAGGAAGTTATGGACCTTTTAATGGAGGTCGTTTTTCGAGATAGGTGCAAGAATGAAGAACAGGAATGCACTTTTAAAATGACAAAAAGGATTTCTTACACTATGTTAAAGACTACCAAAAAGCATAATGCCACAAAGGAAGGTCATTCACGGCCGATCATAACAGTTCAGGTGTGAAACTTTACTTTCTGTTTGGTTTGGGAATTACTTTCTTAATCAATCAATAGGAAGTTAGGGTTTAGGAACACATATGAGAGAAGAGTCCACGCAAAGATAGTTCTAACAATACTGGCTCGGAAAGAAAGAGAGGATGGGTTTAAGATAGGGATTAACTAAGCAAGGTACATAGGCTAGTGATAGAGTTCTATCTATAGATACTCACTAGATGTGTATGAAACGGAACCGTCAGGATTTTGGTCAGGGATTCTGGTCAGGGATTCTGGTCAGGGATTCTGGTCAGGACGGACTGCTGGGCACATCGGATTGGCAGCGTCAAGGCGCTCGGGACACCACACGGCCCAGGAATGGATCTGATCTGCGGTTTTTGGTTCTGATGATAATGATTTCAACAGGCAAGCAGTACAGCACAGCCAGGCTGTATTTTTTTGATGTTCCCCTTAGGCTTCTGGGGTTGGTTCTGGTTCTGGAAATTTAAGGCCTAGCTGAAAATGGTTCAGCTATGCAATGGGCCTTTCTGCTTAGCCAAGTTGCTGGAGTCTGAAGCAAGTAAAATGGATAGTTCTGCAGCAGGGTGCTCCGCCAGCATTCCGATAGTGGGTGAATCTGTCTGTCCCTCTGAGTGCTCAGCTTTCTCTATTCATGCTTATGATAAAGGGGTGTGTGTGCTGGTGTATCCTGGTCAAGGTCTCCTCTCTGCCTTGATAGGAGGAGAGAAACAAGGTGTCACCTTAATGGTGTGGGTTTATGAGGACTAGAGTCCACCCCTAGCCTCTTGAACACAAAATCTACTTTTGGTACAATACATATTTCTCATGTGCAACCTCTATAACAATCGAATATACAGATTACATATTTTTTGTAGCAGATTCTCCTCCAAGCCCCGTCGCTGTGGGATCTTGTGTCTGCTTTTCAAAAAATTCTGCCCTTTTCATCCAGCACACAATGTCCGAGGAAATTTCTACAAATGTGCCCATTGAACATGGGCCTATGTCTATAAAGTGTCATACTTCTATCAGAAATACATTTTGTGTAATATCACATTTTCCGCCATTTCTTCCCAGAACATGCCACAGAGTTCTGGCGCCTTTTCACCGTGCAACCAGAAATTACATTAACAATGCAGTTATTTCTATATTTTGCACAATTTTACATAGTAAGTTATCAGTCTTTTTAAAATGTATCTTTTGTCCTTGTTAAGCAACAAATTGTTGTTTAGCTCCACCCCTTTGGTCTCTCCCTGGGACCCAGGAGCATCTACTCCCTTTTTCTCCTTGGCAGAGGCCATTTACGACCCTTCACACCTGGCGTTTCTTTTAGCTGGAGGATGTCAATTGTCTCCTTCCCCACTGCAGACCAAATTCTTCCCCCACCCTATAATCATCACTTAGGTGTGATTTCCTGGTGAAGAGGAGCTAGAGGGAGAGGCCTTGCCTCTGTGAAGAAAGCTGTTATTCCAGTTTGGGTGGCTTTTAGCCAGGCTTAAATTTAAATGTTAATTCTGTTGCATTTTTCCTTAGATTAAAAACAAACTTGTGATTTCAAACTAGCAGCTAGAACACTTATTTCAGATTCTAAACCATGGGATTAACAATTACAACATAGGCTACTCTCAGAAATAGGTCACTTAGATTTCAAACATTTGATTTCAGTTTATACAGGTTTTAAAGTTTATCATGCAGGCTTCCGGCAGCTATCATTCAGGCGGCCGAGGGTACTGTGCCCAGATTTTGACAGATTCCATGGCAGGCAACTTTTGCTGTGGATGTTTCTTTGATACTTTCAGCTTTTCAGTACATTGTAAGTTCACAATGATTTCTTGAACTAAGTGCATTGTAGCACCCAGCAAGAATTTTGGATGTTTGAGGGTGTTTTGTACCGACATTCTGCAGTTTCGGCAAAAACAAAAAGGAATGAAAGCAAGATTTTGGGATTTCCTTTAGCAGAGCACTGCTTTTCCCTCTGTACTCCATTTTCACTTGTTGTGGAGCCCAGTGACATATTTCAGGAGTGAGATCTCTGTTCCACCACTGACAACATGCGTGGTAGATTGGGCAGCCATCTTTTTGTGTTTTGCAAAGTGCTATTTTCAGAGGATTTGCGGCCATTTTGATGTTTCTGGCACCATCAGAACACAGTGATGCCGCATGGCAGAGCAAAAGTGGGTCAAGACATCCCACAAGCCTTATCAAGGCACTACAACTCCCAGTAGCCATCGCAATAGTTAAATGTGCAGCACATACCAAGCCAATGGACTTTATCTCTTGCGGGAACAAAGCCACAGACAAAGAAGCCAAACGGGTTGCATATTCACCAGATATTTCAAGTTGCAATGCTCCAGAAGTAAAGGAGAAAGTAATCACAATTATGATTGTAAATGAAGGGTTTAATCATTTATCAAGAACACAGTTGATGGAGGTTCAAGGCAATTTACCACGGGAATAGCAAGAATTATGGAAACAAAGGGGGTGTTCTTTATTCCCCTCTAAAACATTGTGGTGACAGGACAGCACTGGAAAGCCGGTGATGCCTGTAGCCTTGTTAAGGGTAGTGCTTCAACAGCTGCACTACCCTGCACATGTAACTAGGGAAAGCCTTGCAGCAGCTATTGCGGAGGACTGGTTTGTACCAAACCTGTTAGAACCTGTTACATTTTATGTAGTCAATTGCATCGTGTATCAAATGTTTACAGCTGGGCACACACTGCCAACAATCTGATGAGTGATTCCTCGACCAAATGGTCCTTTCCGGCATTTACATATTGACTATGTTGATATGCTGCAAGTATATAGTGGATACAGGTATATGATAGTGGTGGTGTCCATTTTCTAGGTGGATCGAAGCAGGTGCTTGTACACACCATGATGCCACTTGTTCAGTGAAATTTCTAGTCCGAGACGTCTTTCCCAGATGGGGAGTATGTGTGGTGCTGAGATCCGACAATGGGTCCAATTTTGTTAATGAAGTATTTGCACAAATTAGCTTATTGCTTAGTATAAAACACACGTTTTCTTCTGCATATCACCCCCAATCAAATGGAATATGTGAGAGACTCAACGGTCTTCTCACAGAGAGAATTGTTAAACTCAAATTGTCACTGAAGAAGGGATGGCTCTAATTGCCTCCCCCTAGCATTATGTGCATTAAGGAATCAGCCAGGGTCGGACCACAACCTCACACCCCACAGGATAGTGACAGGGAGGTGAATGGGAGGTGAATGGGAACGCCTCTGTCGCCTCCATTTAGGAGCAGAAGTGATGCCCAGAAGACTGCAGAATTGTTAGGAAATTAGTTTGAAATTAGTACTTATTTGACATGTATGACGGCTAATATCTCTGTCATTTCAGATCAACTCAAGTGCAAGGGGTGTCGGTCTCAGGACACAGATGAAGACCATTCAGCAACCAGACTTCAAGAACTATTTCCTGTACCTAGATTGCTTGTGGGAGATTCCGTCCTAGTGTGTAACTTCACAAGGATGTGGCACAAACCCTGTTTTAGTGGTCCCTATATTATGGAGAATGTTACTCCCTCAGCAGTCAAAGTCAAAGAAAGACGCGCATGGATACACTTTGGCGATGTCAAATATATGCTGGTGAGACCGATGCACCCCAACCATTGATTCAGAATCAATACAAGAAGAAGAAGTTTAGCATGTGTGACGAGGAAGAAGGACGCTAAGATTTCTGATTAAATAAATGCAAGGGTGCATTTGGACTGTGGCTCACCCCAGACACTCTTTATAGATATTATAGCAGGAGTGCTAAGCAAAGTTCTAGAGTCACAGGAATCTTTGAATTAGAAATTAGAAAGTGTTGAAGTGCTAAAATATGCCAAATCTAGAATTTGAGTTTTACGACTGGAAAAGGGAGCAGTTTCCCAATTCATTCCTCACTGAGTTTCTCTTTGGCTAAGCCCGTGGCCCTATCTGATGTTGATGTCCATAGGCTCCTTCTTGCTGTTTTTGTTTTTATTTTGCAAGCTTTTCCTGCTCTTGTTGGGTGCAGTACTAATA
Source organism: Ambystoma mexicanum (assembly GCF_040938575.1). NCBI lineage: Eukaryota > Metazoa > Chordata > Amphibia > Caudata > Ambystomatidae > Ambystoma > Ambystoma mexicanum. The sequence continues at coordinate 497,528,043 of NC_090921.1, read as the reverse complement.
TACATGTTTTTCTGCACAAGCCTAAAAATGGCCATGCAATCTTGAAGCTGCTTATAGCAATAGTTGAACAGATCATGCCGCTACCTGACCATCTAACAGAGTTGCCTGATTAAAAGTGTTTTTCCTTCCTTAAAGCAGTACACAGGCACAATGAGGAATGTTGAAAGTGCTACAGTTTATGAAAGTGAGCAACTCAACGATGTGTGGAGAATCACAAATGGTGGGGATTGATGTATTGGTGCATAATATATGCATGCTCAGCATTTATTATTGTTTATCTGATTTTACCAATCCATACTGTCTACTTCATTGGTCCAAGAAAGGTAGGAGTCCTTTTGACTCTTCCCACTCCAGTGACCTATGCAGAATTACCTGTTGCAAAGAAATCAAGGCCATTTGTGATTATCCCTACACCAGTGACACATGTAAGGTCACCCATTTCTCTGACAAGTGTTCCTATGATTACCCTGTAGGAAGGACCCTTATTGATGTACTTCATGAGCATTATGCACGCACCCTCCTTGCAAGAGGGAGACACAATGATTATGAGTTAAATAATTATCTAGTCTGTACAGCACATTTGGGAAATAACATGTGGTATCAGCAAATGAAAGAGGTGGGAAAAAGGACATCCAAGGAGAGTTGCTATGTTTGTGCCCTCCTACCTTATGCTATGGGGAATTCCAAGATATTTATAGCTATAGAAGTAGAAGCCCAGAAAGCTCCTTGCCTGATGCACCTTGCACTCTGCCATACAAGAGCTCAGTTCCAAGGTCGAACAGAATCCTTGGTATGGGTAACCAAGTGGACAGCTCCAGAAGAAGATGATTGTGTGCAAGATTCAAAATCAAGAGTGAGAGCACACACCAGAGATCACGTGATAAGATATGCACAGCCTGGAATGAAGGGAGCAGGAATCAGATGGGAAAAAAACAAAAAACTCAATTGTCAAGGAAAGGACTTTGAAGAAATATGAAGATGCAAGGAGAGAGGTCAGCAGAAAATCAAGGGAACTGTACTTTCTCCAGATGGATGGGAAGATGGCCTGATTGTGTGTAAGACTATGGCACTTACAGGATACTATGAGCCAGTTATAAATACTGCAGAGAAAGAATGCAAACATCAGTGGCCGAAGATTACAAAATTGCTGACATGGGTTGATGATAAAGGAGGCCCGCTGCAGATAGTGCCTCTAGCCAGTGCCAGTGCCAGTGCAGAACTATGTTTCAGAAACCATGGTACAAGAAAGGTTGGACTGAATCAGCAATGCAATCAGATTTTTTGATTTACCCAGAATGAAGGATGGAACAGTAGTGATAATGGACCCAGAGTTTACATGAACTTGCCCATGGACTGGGGAGGGCTGTGTTCTATAGTTATTGGTGATTTCGAAGAGTGACCTGAATATTGGAGGGTTTCAAAAAGCAGATGCTCACCTGAGAAAGAGCAGATCAGTTGAATTTCTCAATCGAATAAAGAGGGAAAACTACTTTTTAGCTAAATCAATAGAAGCCTTTAACTCTGTTCCGTATGAACACCGGTTGTTCAGTCAGATTTCAGCAGTATTCATGACAATCTTCATGCCAGGGATCCAGATGATGGCAAATGCCAAATGGTTACAGATTACCAGAAGAGAGCTCCTGCAGACGATCAAAACTACCATAAAGGGATTAAACACTATCAAAAAAGAATTGAGAGCCATAAGACTGATGACTCTTCAGAATAGATATGTAAAGGACATGATTACAGCTATGGATGCAGGTGCATGTGCCATAATCAGAGACTCATGTTGCACATTCATGCCTTCTCGCGATGAAGAGAATGGGAACTTGACAGAGGCCATAACGATGCTGACGAACTTGCACATCAAGATGGAAGACGAAGTACAAGATATTGCAGATGACAGCTGGTTTGCATCAATCTTCTCATAGGTTCCACAATGGATGGCGAATATCTTTAAGTTCCTGTTGGTTATGATCATGTTTGGATTCTGTGTGATCAGAGTAATAATCACATAGTGCAAGAAGACGGCAAAGTAAGCCGTAGGAACGAAGATCATGATCGATGTCGAGTCAGGATTTGAACCCAAAGAGCTGAGAGATGAAGAAATCAAAAGGTATATGTAAGCAAGTATTCTAGCACCTCAGGGAACATAGTTCCTGTAGTTAAAAAACCACAAGAAGTATGTGGGAAGATGGATCGACTGCAGCCAGAATGGACAATGTAGTCTCATGACCTGGAGTGTTGATTAACATGTAAGATCAGCAGGATCTCTGAAAGGAATAATGAAGATATGGACCCCGAAGAAGCACTTTTTCAGATGAGAATGCCTAGATGTGAAGACTAGTGGGACAGTGGTCGATCACTCAACCAGAGCGAGGAGTGTAGAGAAGGAGCCAAGTACCGGAAGTCCCGCCCCCATAATACCTATATGTTTGAAACCGGAAAATGCGAAATGCACAACGCCTATAATGGTTCCTATACCACGAAAAGTCCTCGAAACAAGGTATCTGTTAAGAAAGCCCTATATGATGTACCTGTGGAGAAATAACAGTCTGTTAAAGGAGATTCTGGAAGAAGTGTGAAGATGAGTGAAAGAGAAGACTGGTGACGTCACATGAAGCAGAAATGACGCACCCAGATGAGATGCCAATGAAGAGAGTATATAGACCTTATAGAATCTGATGACAAAGTAAAGAATTGAGCAACATTTCACGAGCAAAATGAAGATTGCACATGTGGAAAGCACTGAAGAAAATGCTGAGTCATTTTATAATTGTACAGTTGCTGAAATGCAAGTAGACTAAGTAAGCATAAGGCAGGCTCATCGGAGGATCATTCTGCTTCCGTCCCTGCACTGAGTTCCTTATGAACTCACACATTGGCCAGCAGTATTTGTCCGGGCAATTGACATCTCACTAGACCATTCAATCTGCTTAGCCCGAGTGATCCTCAGACTCTCCATGATCTTCTTCTTCACAGTTTTCTCTTTTAACTCAGATGCAAGGTACTTAGTATTCTCTTGTATTCTAGGTTTGTCATGTTTATTAAAGTGACTGCCCTTGCAGCAAATTCCATTCTCTCTACCTAGAAGAGGGGCAGATTTGGTTTTTGAGAAGGGATTAAATGTATTATGGGGGAACAATAACCGTTCCCTGAGAATACCATATAGGTTTTCCCTACCCATATGATCCTCCTCGGTGCGCCACCCCCTAGGATAATATTGTACTGTGAACGCACCACCCTGGTGCCATGGGAAAGGTCTCTCTCTAAGGGAGAAGGGACGACATACTCAGATTCGTGACATGGGTCTTTGGCCAGCTAATGGACAGTTAAAGTGAAATGTAGTGAGATCGTGCTGTGCAGTGTTCGTTGATGCCTGTTGTACTCCCTATTTTAACAAATGTTATTAAAACAACCGTGATTTTGCCAAACTTCCTGAGTCGATCTGATTATTGATGTTTGACTAAGACCTGCATCCCCATCCATCTCAGATACTGTTACCTCATCTTAAAGGGCCAACAGGTTCACGTGGTAGCAGGAGAGGAAGGTTAAAACCCCATCAACCCAGTAGGCTTTTAGAATTTCGGAATATTGCGTGTCCTCTGCCATTTAGCCGGAGGATCGCGAGGCTTCCTGTGGAAAGCGGCTGATATAGAACTCTTGCAAGAAAAAGATGATACAGGTGGGACGGGTCCCTCTCTCAAAAAATCCTCCTGGTTTCCACAGGCGCTGAGCGGACCGGAGGTGACGGTGGCCAGTAGGAGGAGGAGACGATCCTGAGGGTCAGGAGCTGAAAAGGCGAATGGTGAGTAGATTAAGGGGGCTGGAAAAATAAGGGAATGGGGATTGTGGTAAAAGTATAAGGAAAGGGGGGTCGGTGAACGTATGACGAGTAGCGTCTAGACGAGGAGCATCTGCATAGCCCAGAGTCCAAAGCTCAAGGAGCTTTTAGAAGAAGTAATTTCCAAACCCAAGAGGTACTTAGGCAGGACAGAGATAGATCTATGAGAAGAAATGATTTAAACTCCAGGATGAGTATTTTAGGGCAAGAGATAGCAGCGAAGAGCGCTGAGGAGATACATGTGAAGTCGACTAGCTTGTCTGTTTATTTTGTGTATTAAAAAAGTGAAGTGTTGAAGAGTGACAAAGATAGGCTGTGTTGAGTAAAGATCAAAAGTTAATATCTATCTTTTAGCCATTGTTGGCGCCGACTGAACAGGTAGATTGGAGTAAACTGAGAAGTAGAGGCTTTGAGCAGCGACTGTTGGTGCACGCTCATATTTGTTATTTTTCTGAAACGTAGTTTGTGTAAATCAACTGTAAGTTTTGACAGTCATGATGGGGGATGTTACTCCACTGATGCATCTTTGCAAGCAATTGCCAAAACACGCACCCAAGCTCAAACAGTACAGTGCGAAATGGGTTAAAGGTACCACAGATAAAATGTTCATGCCATGGCCACAATGAGGGATTGCTGTCAAAGGCGGTTTTACAACACATAACCGCATACGTGCACGCTGCTTACACAGGGAAGACATTGGAGAAAAGGCTAGCTAGTTTAGAGCTTTGGAAAATGTACCAGGAGGAATTAGTATATCCGCCTACTGAGGACTGGATGTTTAATCAGTGTAGGGAGGAAGGTGTTGAGCCTTCTGCTCCCCTTATCTCGCCCGAAGTAAATGGCAGTAGTACAAAAGATGAAGAATTTTATCCATTAAAGGGAATTAAAGGCAGCGACAGGATATAGTAATATGATACACGAACCACCTATGTATAGCAGTGATGATGGTTCAGAAAGGACTAAAGGAAAAGAGGCGACCTTTAAGGGCTCACACGACAAAGAGGAGAAAAACAAACAACTAAATGTATCTTTAGATATAGAACGGGAGATTAAGAGATGGAAAGGAGAAAAGGATAGAGCTGATGAGGTTACACTCAAACAAAAAGAATGGGTGGGTGGAAAGATATTGCTCAAGCTTGATGGGAAGAGTATTGAGGAAGTAAGGCAAGGGGAAGATCAAGACGAACAGGATAGAAAAGACAGGGAACATGAGAAAAGATTGAAAGAGAATGAGCAGAAAAGAAAGAGTAGACAAAGAAGAGAACAGATGTATCAGGAGGAGCAGCTAAGAAAGGAAGAAAGGGCAGAGGAGCAAAAAATGTACGACAACAGTCAGAGAGCAATCAAAGAACAAGACAGGCGTTACATTGGATGTTTAGGGTAGTACAGATTACTCTGGAGCCTCAGGTGACACAAGTAGCTTTACTGGGTCCATAAGTTACAGGTAGGTGCATTAGGAGTAGGTAAGATATATTCAAGACAAGTTATTAATGTAAGAGACATCCACCGGTCCCCCTGTGCTCAAGATTCAGTTCCCAACTGACTCTCTGGAATGCCAGAGGCTTTAGATCATAACATTCTACACATAGTCAACACTCCATTCTCAAAACTCTATGCTCAGACACACACATCAGAAACAACCAGATCAGGTAGAACATAACACATCTCCCCCCTTACATAACATAACACAATGCATACTACGGAAGAGACAGAAGGAACAGTTGCCACTAAAAATGTATAAGACCACAAAACACAGACTATCCTTCTAAATATCTATCCAGCAAACCGCTCCAAGCAATAAAGCTATTCCCCTCCAGAGACCCTCACAGTATCTACCAAATAGCCATACTATTTCCAAAACTATCAACAGTACCATAATCGGCCTATTATGGAACTCACACAAGGGAACCAGCCCACCTTCCAGCACAATAATAACATCACTTAAACATCACACCAATAACCTTACTTCATCATCCGCTAACAACTGCTTGTGTCAAAACACAAACAAACAGGATTCTAACCCCACTGACCTAAAGCAAAAAATACATCTCCACTGCATGGCACCAACCATAATGTCCCATACCACTAGCTTTGGCGCCAACCAAAATTTGGTACCATACCTGAACAACCATATGCTCCCATGGGCATCCAAACCCACACCAAAATCTGTACCATACCTCAGCAACCATATGCTCCAATAGGCAGCCAAACCCGCACCACAATTGGTACCATACCTGAGCAACAATCTGCTCCAATGGGCATCCAAACCCACACCACAATTGGTACCATACCTGAGCAACCATATGCTCCAATGGGCATCAAAACCCACACCACAATTGGTAACATACCTGAAAAACCATATGCTCCCCTGGGCATCCAAACCCACACCAAAATCTGTACCATACCTCAGCAACCATATGCTCCAATGGGCAGCCAAACCCACACCACAATTGGTACCATACCTCAGCAACCATATGCTCCAATGGGCAGCCAAACCCACACCACAATTGGTACCATACCTGAGCAACAATATGCTCCAGTGGGCATCCAAACCCACACCACAATTGGTAACATACCTGAGCAACCACATGCTCATGCTCCACACACCCTTTGCACCATCACCCACACACATTTCACCACCACAAACCAAATGGACGAATTCAGCATGAAAACATGGTAAACGGAATATATGAGTTGCCCCACACGAGAGTCCCACTATTTTATGCTGGCAGAGTCCATCTTGGAATGTACCTGGGGAAAAATTGTCAGGTTAATGCAAAGTAGAACATGACTGAAACTGACATTTTCTCCAAATCCAGTAGGTCCACAAAATCCTCAGAAACCTATCAAAGAACCCATTTTGGCACCACACATTACCCACTCACTTGGCACCATACAACACCTCCAAAAATGTCTTCAACAAAATGCCCTCACTAGAACCAAAAAATGCCACCTTATGGCATTATAAATGCTGGGAACTACGTCCGACAACCTTACGTAAAACTGCAAACAAATTGCAAACACCATGTTTTCACACACACAGCACCATCACTGTGACCACGCCACACATACAAGCTCAGCATCAACTCACAACAATCACTGCCAATAAAATCAATGTTCCAACCCAATAGCTTACTGCAGAACTAAGCATCACTATAAGATGACTGCCCACATCAGTGACCAACACACAACAACATTGCGATGTTAATACAAATAGCACATTATGCACTACAAAATTGGGATAGTTAGCACATCTCATGGGAATCTTACTGAAAACTTTGCAGCAAAACATGTTAGTCACCATTGTCTTAAAGCGACACCAAAAAAAAAACTTCCAGTAATTGGAATCACGTTGCAGTCCCTCTGAAAAGATTATGACCAAAACCGCCACTTCAATTCAAAATCTGATGATGTCAAAGTTGAAACACCTTGTGACACAGCAATGCATCATACCATTAATCAAAGGCTACGATCACTCTTGGCTGTTGTTGCGCTCTTCAATAACTGCCCATAGAAGAAAATGGGGTAGCAATTCTTGGAGTGCGCCGGCGTAAACAAAAAATCAGCTGATACAGAACGCTCCGCAACTCTTTACTAACCTTGAAAATCCAATCGTAAGATAAAATGACATCTTGTACTTCACCGCATCACCGACATTGAAAGCATAGTTACCAAAACTCTGTCTTTAATCCTCTTGATACGCCGTAACGTACCGTCCATGCTCATGATGACACTCAGAGCACGTTGGGACATGTTGGGAGAGTCCTTTTTTTAATAAACACTTACATTTCCGTGACGTAGTCCTGACTGCTGCCGGCTCCAGAAACGTTTGCGCCGGCTCCAGGAACGTTTGTGTCACCATCGCCGATACCCCACAGAGGACCATTGGTCACCATTGTTCAACGGAGCGCTGACCTGAACAGAGCTCCCTGCACCAACCGTCATAGGTGCTTCCATCGGTGCTTCCATGGCAGAAATACCTCCAAGCTCCTGCCAAATGACCAAAACGGCCACACCACGATAAAACTGCACCACAGGTACCGCCATTCGAACACTTCTGCCTGTAAATCGTTTCAGCCGCTCCTCTTAGTTGCAAAACACCACTTTTCACCAGAATCACACACTTATTCCCCCAGCCCCTTAACTGCTGCCAACATAAGCCGCCAATCCCTGCTGAAGCGCCAAACTCAGGTGCGCCACTGCCCTTATTTACTTTTCTCAGGCGCTCGCTATGGCGAAGGGAAATTACAAAGTGGCCTATATGGCAGAGCCAATGCAGGTGCGCAGCGCTCGCCCCCCCCCCCCAAAATCACTTTAAGTGACCCTGCCTCTCCAGCCATGCAGGGCACGGGGCACGCTCTCCTTGAGGCTGGGGTCTAGTACGTACTCCAATTTTCCACTTCATGTTTCTTAAATTGCAGTTCCAGCTTGGTCCTTTCTTGTACTTCTTGCACCTGCCCTTTCAGTTTCCAGAATTGGTTATGGTAATGCACCGTATTATTGACCATCTTAATAAAACATTGCAATAACACGGTGCATTACCATAACCCCCTTTAAATGGGACAACATTGGCATATGGCGACACATTACGGCAATCCATTTCTATGAGCATTTAGATCCAAAAAACTTGATTGACGGATGGACACCCAACCACCGACAAAACACTGCAAAAAAATGGCTGGAGAATTAGTAGACCATCGCGAGCCAAAATGCAAACTAATATGCATGAGTTAAAGTTACACATCCTTGTTGGCTCGACCGTGTAACTTAACTTCAACACCAATGCCCTTGCAGTTGAAATGTCACCAGCGTCCTGCCAAAAGATCTATAATGTCGCACCACGCTAAGGCCGCACACAGTTACCGTTATGAGATGGTGCAGTCTTCCATGCAACGCCTGCCTTCATCCCTTCGTTAACTGCAGGCTGCACTCCAATACTCTGCGACTGTGACACGGAAAAGTCCATATGCCAGCTTGCATAATAAACGCTGCGCCCGCTCTTCTAGAAGGGATATATTTTTAATTGATACCCAAATTCATTTAGTTGCTCCCCGGCCCCTTAAACTGTAAATGTCACCGTCAGTACATTCCGTAGCTCTCAAGCTCAGCTGATGTACAGCAACGCAGCGCTACAATGCTGATACATTATTGCTGTGTGGCGAAGAGTTTACCCAAATGACTCCATGACACTAAAATACAGTGCACAACGCAGTCCCCAAAATCACTCCAAACGCCCTTGCTCACTCCAGACATGCAGGGCTTGGGGCGTGCTTACCTTGGCGCGGGGGGTGGATGTCTGTGATTCAAACTTCTTACTGGTGGGCAACTTCCTTGCCTCCCTTGTCTTCCTGGCCGTCAGGTCCTTTCCTGCAACCTTTTCTCCTTGTTCCTTTGCAGTTCCTGGTATCCATCAGTTTTCATCCCATCCTCATCGTCAGTGTTAGATTGGATGTTTAGGGTAGTACAGATTACTCTGGAGCCTCTGGTGACACAAGTAGCTTTAGTGGGTTCATAAGTTACAGGTAGGTACATTAGGGGTAGGTAAGCTATATTCAAGACAAGTTCTTAATGTAAGAGACATCTACCGGTCCCCCTGTGCTCAAGATTCATTTCCCAACTGACTCTCTGTAATGCCAGAGGCTTTAGATCATAGCATTCTACACATAGTCAACACTCCATTCTCAATGCTCCATGCTCAGACCCACACATCAGCAACAACCAGATGAGGTAGAACATAACAAGAGGCTAGAAAAGAAGAGAGAAGAGTATGAGGTTCAGAGATTACAGGATAAAAGAATGCAAAGCTGAAGAGAAGAGGAAGTGCGTAGAGCAAACAAAAGAAGGGAAGAGAAAAGACAAGAAGAGGAAAGGGTTAGATGGGAAGCGAAGAAACATAGAGAATTAGGCAAAGGAAGTACGGGAAAAAGGAGACAGAGGACATGCGATATTGATCGCATTGAGAAAGAGAAGATGGAACTGAGTCAAGTAATATCATGGGGTGACATAGAGCAGGGACTTCATTTCACCAAAATGTCAGGGGTAGCGGAAGTGACATCACACGACCCTTGACCCCTGGTGACGTCACAGGAAGTGATGTCATTTGACCCCACCCCGAAGTGATATCGTGGGATGCGATAGAACGCGACCTTTCACCCGTTGACAAAACAGGAAGTGCTATCACATAGCATTGTACACTACAAAAAATATGGTTACGATATCGCTATAATGTGATGTACATTTCATACAAGAATGGATCGCCATATGTATCGTTAAGATCAGTGTATATAGGCCCATATTACCAAATTACTGTGAATGCAAGCAGACGTCCATGACTAAATGATAATGATGTGTTATTATATAGCACTTACGCTTAAGCGCCTTATATAGAAAAAAATATACACCCAATATCACCCAACCTGTGTTGGTACTCATTTATCGACCTCAGAAGGATTAAAGGCTGAGTTGAGGCGTTTAAGAACAGACTAAATCAGTGATTCACCCCCTGAAGTGTGCCTGAAATAAAACTTTAATGAGTCTAGCAATTATTGTAGAATTCCAGAAAGACACATTATTTGGTATTCCTAATCATTCTTATTTAGGGTCAGTGCTGAAAGTGTTAGACATGTGGCACTCCTGTTCTTCTTTTTCTTCTTTTTTTTAAGGGGCTTTAACAAGAAAGCCAGCCACTCCAGAAATAAAGAGCCACATGGTGCTGGCCACAGAGGTCGCAAGGGTGACCACAGAGGTCGCAAGGGAGACCTCAGAGGTCGCAGTTGCAATCTCTCGCGACCCCCAAATGACGTCCCTGACATAGAGGAGTTTCTCCCGTCACAGGGAGTAATGCCAGGACCATCGAGGGTAAACCTTGATGATAATTTTGAGCTAGGACGCATCAGAGATAGGATCCTATAAAGCTTATCAGGAGATGAGGACAAAAGGTGACACGCAAAGCAAAGGAAAAGGAGATCAATCTATAGTTGCCTGGTCACAAGGCAAAGAAGGAAGCCCATTTAGTCTCAAGCATAGAGCCTTTAGACAGGCTGACTTTAAATAGGGATGAGAAAGATGAAAGCCATACTAGTTGGGGACTAGTTATGTCAGACAAAGACAGGGAAACCTTCCGTGGGGTGGAGGGAGAAAGTGCATGTGGTCCTGAGGGATGGTTGCAGACAGACAAGGAAGTGAGATGGTCAGATCTAGAGCAACCTAAAGAAAGGACTCCAGACCCCATGGTGTACCCAGAGCGACCTAAAGGACGATCGTATAGTGAGAGGGGGGAATCGCCACCATATGTGAATAGGTTGAGGTCATTGCCAGGTAGAAGGCAATCAGGAACCATTGTCCCCACTATGAATAGGCGAACGATTGGAGCCGATTGTGGATTTGGATTCATGCAATTCCCCTTATTGGAGAAAGTAGGGGCCAGACCGCAGTATATCCCCTGGCCCCAGATGGATAAGGATAATTTAAGATGTAAACTCCCTAGTTTAACGGCGGGTAGTGGAAAATGGATTCATGAACTAGAAAAGATGACAGGAGGGAAAACTCTAGCTATAGGAGACATCAAAGGTCTCCTAGCAGCCATTCCTGGGGAAAGAGCTGATGACATTTGGACGAGAGCAGTTTACTCAAGCGGCACGGTGAAGAATACAGCTCATGACGGAGCGCCATTTTATAATTGTATGGCGGCTGCTGGAAAGCGCTCAGAGTACAGTATCCTGATACGTCAGATAGGGGTACAATTATGGCACGTAAAATGAAAGCTGATGAAGATCTGCTTGCTTACATTCAAAGTAATCAGGAACAGTGGACTTTGGAAATGCGAGAGCCATGGGGGAAATCAGTGCCAGTATTTTACCACATTCTGTGTCAGGGATTGCTAGAGCAGGTACAGAGACAGCTCAAGAAGCTAGTGGGAATGGAAGCGACGCCATGGGCATAGATACAGTTGACTAACACGCATCAATGCTAATTATTACAAGAGAAAAATATGAAGAAAGAAGATGCTAGGAAACTTGAGGAGGTTAAGTTAGTCCAGAAGAAATTGTCAAAGTACGCCATAGAAGGGGCGGTACTGACAAGCAGAGAATGGTCGGGAACACAGCAAGCAGTGGGTATATTGTGAACAATCAACGCCGATCAGATGAAGAGGGGAATGGGTTCACGCCGCGAGGCAGAAGAATGTATTTCAGAGGAAGAGGTGGTTTCCAGAATTTCTTTTGACATTTTGTGACACTACATGCAACTTCGATGTGACACGTATTTATATGTATAACTCAATGAACATTTTGTTTGGGTAAACACATACATTAATGCATGTACCATGAACCCTGGGACCTGATAACTCATTATTATGTTCATGGGGTGATTTCACACTGTCATCTGATTGCGTAATTTATGGTGATTTTACGACTTGATTATGGATATTGATTGTTATCCAACAATGATTTTGACAGCTATATTGCAATGTGGAACATATATCCTGTGTTTCAATTTGTGTATCTACAAAGTGTGTGTTGATTACAAATGTTATACATTTCCATGCGTGGTGGGGCATAGATCTAATCAGTAATTGATTTATAACGATATGAATCAAGATGAGCAGGCCCCGAGGAAGGATAAACATCCGAAATGCATAGGCCAATCATAGCTCATTTGATGCATCTGCTAGAACAGTGACTTACAACTGTACAGCATGAACAAGAATATAAATAATATTCAAATCTACGCACCTTAACAAATTTCTTGGAATTCAACTATTTATAGAGAAACAGCACAAGTATTACACCACATCGTGGTAATAGGGTGTGCAGCCCGCACCGCTGGCTTCACGGCCAAGGTCTTTTCTTTCTTGCTCACTTTGTGTGCCATTTCACAGAGGCACCTTTCCAGCGGGTTTGCACCCCATCATAAATTACACCAACATTGGATCAAGTTTGTTTAACAAAAACAAGCCGCAGGTTGTGCACGTTCACCTCGACCACATGGTTTCCAGAATAATCAGGGTGGCTTTCAAAATAACCAAGGCGAGTTTCAGAATGCACAGAATGATAATCAAAATATGCAAGGAGTGCAAATTAGATGACTCCCTCCTGTATGTTCGACATGTGGCATGACAGGGCACATTTCGCAAACATGTGGGAGCCAAGGGTATGTACAGAATGCTCAATTCTCAAGAGAGGGACATCTTATCCTCCAGCATATAGCCCACAAACTAGGGATGGGTTTGCCCAAGATCAGACAGTGGGCCTCATTACGAGTTTGGAGGTAGCTATGCCCTTAATAACGGCTGCCTGGCTGCCTCCAAACTCGGGTCCGTGGTCCCTGAATGGGGAAATACCGGGCCATTCCGACTTTGGAGGGCTCAGTATTTCCCCATTCAGGGAACCCAGACCATCCCCATTCCCAATAGGGCCCAAATTGGAATGGGGAGCATTCTAGCAATGGGCCTGTTAATCACAGGCCCGTTGTTAGCATGCTGGTCCCTTCCCGGGACCCGCAAAGGACGTCTGGTCGGACCAGAAGACCAGAGCGGGTCCTGCGAGGGGACCTCGTAATGAGGCAGTACGGAGTTAACGGTGCCGGCACCTTTGCCGGCACTGTTAACCCCTTACCGCCTCACTTGTAATGAGGCCCAGTGTATCAAGCACAAGTGCCGCAAATGCAACAGGCTTTACAACCACAGCAAGCACCATTGAATCCGCTGCAAGGGCAATCACAGCATGCACCCATGCAGATACAACACGGGACAGTTGATGACACATAGAGTGGGGGTGTCACAGTTGAGGGAGGAAGTCCTTTTACAGGTACAGGAATAAGCATGTACCCACAATTGGACAGCTCACAGGGTGACTTGATGTGTTCAGTACTAGCAGTAACACCGAATCCCCAAGAGGAACAAAGGGTTGATGTTAACATAGGAGGAAAATCTTTTTCTTTTTTATTAGATACTGGGGCAAACTCGCTCATGTATACGAGAAGCAGAATATCCGTTATCGGGAAATGCCATGAATGCTCAGGGCTTCTCTTGAGATACAAGTAGAGTTGCTTTTACTGATGAATTACCAGTCTCTATAGTAGAGTGTGATATGTCTGTTCCATTATTGTATTCATGGCAGACACCAGTTAATATTCTGGGCCGAGATTTAATGACGAAGTTAAATATGATGATTTGCTTTACTGATGAAGGCATAGTGTGTTCCACTCCAGGGATACATTATCAAAACGTGGGTAATTGTATAATGGCATTTACAGGGCAAATAGCTCTGCGAGGGATGCCATTGGAGCCAGAATTCTTTTGTTATAGGGTACGCATTCTGTTAACAGGCTACCCGGCTTAGTGTAAAAGACTATGAGAAGACCTGATGAGTTTTTGTTCAGGCACAGATACCTATGGATGAAGAGGAGGGACAGACTATTGCCTTAGGATTAGTTGCAGCCATAGTACGAGGGGAACTGTCCATGCTCGAAGGAAACAATGATGAAGGCAGGCTATGGAGAATAGTAATTGTCATTGGGGAAGGGTATAGATGGACTGACGTCACTGACGTAGATATGTTTAGAGATGATCCGCCAGATGATGAAGTGATATTCGAGATGTGTATTACATATTGGATGAAGATAGAGAAAAGAGAGGTCCCACAGCAAATGATGACAGTACGGCAGCATCCAGTATTTTTTGATGAGGACATGGAAAAGGTGCCAACCTCATTATTGACTACAGGCCCCTATGACATAGGCCTATTGAGGGGGGTGGGAGAAGTTAAGATTAAGCTGAAACCAGGAGCAATTTTACCTCAAGCAAGGCAGTATCCGATATCTCGAGAGGTGGGTGAGGGTATTTTTAAGACTATGGGCCTCATTACACGGTAGGCGGTATGGGTTTACCGGTACCGGTATGTTACCGGTACCGGTAAATCCTTACCGCCTTAATATGAGGTCCCTTTGCGGGTTGGGGAATTTAACGCCTGCTTTTTGCAGACGTTATAAACCAACCCGCAAAGGGACCCAGGGAGCTAATTACAGTACCGCAATTTGCGGTGCCGTAATTAGCGCCTTCCCCATTCCCATTATGCCCTATGGGGCAAAAATGGGAATGGGGAAGGGCAATGGTGGAAGGGGGAATTACCGCCCCGCCAACCTTGGAATGGGGCGGTAATTCCCCTTTTCACCAAGGCAGTGCCGGTATTTTACTGGCATGAACCATGGCGCTAATAGCGCCATGGTTCTCCGCCTACCGTGTAATGAGGCCCTATATCAGCTATGATGGAACAGGGTATCTTGGTGACGTCAGAGTCACAGTGTAATACTGCTGTGTACGCTGTGAAGAAATTGAAAGGGGGTCGTGGGGATTCATTCAGGACATGAGGTCAATTAACCAGATTGTAGAGGCAGAGTTTCCTCTAGTTCCAAATCCTGTGACAATTTTATGTAGTATCCCCACAGAGGCACAATATTTCACATTGATTGACTTGAAAAAAATGTGTTTTTCTCAATCCTATTGCATAAGGACTCCCAAGACCTTAAGTCATTTACGTTTTGTCAGACTAAGCTAAAGAGTACTCGCTTGCCCCAGGGGTACTGTGAGTCTCCATCGATCTTCAATAGGGTCCTGCAGATGGACCTGAGCAATATTGATTTGCAAAGTGTTGTGCTTCGGTACGTAGATGACATTTTAGTTTGTAGCACAACAGAAGATGAGTGTAGACAAGATTCGATTCAGTTAATGACTATCCTCGCAGACAAGGGATACAAAGTAGACAAGGAAAATTACAATAGTGTCAGGAGGAGGTGTTATACATAGGCCAGTTAATCTTGCATGAGGGAAAGAACGCCACACCTGAAAGAGCTGAGGTGATTATGAAAACACCGAAACCGCACATGATAAAGCAAATGCTGAAGTTTCTGGGATTGTGCAACTATGTTAGAGCATGGGTATTTGATTATAGTTCATACACAAGACCCCTTTTGCCGGATTTTAAAAAAGCCCAAGTGAACAAGGAAAAAATCGAATGGACTTAGGAAATGGAGGGAGGGTTTGAGGAATTGAAAAAAGCTATTTGTACAGCTCCAGTTTTAGGAATTCCCAATTATTCTGAGGAGTTCTATTTGAATTTGCACACAAATGGGACAGGTATGACAGCAGTACTTACACAGAGGACTACCCTAGGGTACATACCTCTCGCATATTATAGTGGGATTTTAGATCCAGTTATGAGAGGACACTTTCCTTGTGAACAATTGCAGGCAGTAGCCGTATTCGCCATTGAGAAGTCTACAAGCATTGTGATGGGGTGTTCCATGACTTTATTTGTTGAGCATGCTTTGTTTGCTGTTCTGGAGAAACCTAAGGGTACACTGACATTTCAGAGGGCTTCTGCATATGAGGTAGTTATATTGCATCCAGCGATTAAAATAGGTGTAGAATAGTGAACCCTGCCACGTTTGTGGCCGAGCCTGTGACAGCGGATGAGCAAGTGCATGATTTCCCTATTTACGAGGAGTTCTATGACAAGATCCAAAGGGTAAAGGAGAATGCTTTAGCAGGGGGGAAGGTTCTCTTCATTGAAGGGTCGTCAACAATTGATCAAACTGATGGGGAAAGGCATTCAGGTTCAGCTGTGGTAAGGCACAGAGTTAATGGGGAATTTGAAATTGTGGCGAGCATAAGGCTGCCATCTAATTTTTCGGCACAGGCTGCCAAATTGGCGGCACATATTATCGCGCTTGAAAAATATGATGGGAAGGAAGTGACGGTGTACAGTGACTCTGCCTATGTGACGTCAACTGTACACGCAGGGCTAGCACGTTGGAAAAGGAAGGGCTACAGCAGCGCGGACGGCACTCCAGTGCAACACGCTACAATATTGGACTTGCGTATTTAGGCACTACAGCTCCCAGCAGCCTTTGCAATAGTTAAATGCGCAGCACATACTAAGAGAACTGACTTTATCTCACGCAGCAACGAAGCTGCAGACGAAGAAGACAAACGGGTTGCAACTTCTTCAGGCATCTCAAGTTTTGATACTCCTAATATAAGAAAGGGGGTGACTATGGCTATGCTAATGGAAGACGGTTTTAATCATTTACCAAAAACACAGTTAATGGAATTTCAAGGCAGTGCTCCTCAGGAAGAGCAAGAACTGTGAAAACGGAGCAGGTGTTCTCTATCCCCCTCTGAAGCATTGTGGCGACAGGACAGCACTGGAAAGTCGGTGAGACCTGTACCCTTATTAAAGGTAGCGCTTGAACAGCTGCACAACCCTTTGCGTGTAACTAGGGAAAGCATTGCAGCAGCTATAGTGGAGGACTGGTTCGTACCAAACCTGTTAGAACATGTTGCCTTTTATGTAGTAAATTGCATCGTATGTCAAATGTTTACCGCTGGGCACACACTGCGAACAATAAGAGGAGTAATTCCTCAACCAAACAATCCTTTTCAGCTTTTTAACTCTTACCCCTAAGAGCCCTTTAAGATGAGGTAGCAATTCTCAGAGGCGGATGGGGATGCAGAAGTTACTCAAACATCAATAATCAAATTGACTCAGGAAGTTTGGCAAAGTGGGTTTCTGTTTTAATATCAGCTGTCTAAAACAGGGAGTACAACGGGCATCATTCGACACTGCACAGCCCAATCTCAAAACATTTCATTAAAAAAAGCTCTTTTGTGACAAAAATTCGTCACTGCTGATGTCATACTACGTGATGAGTACCTGTGGTTGGCTTTCAGTGAACATCTAAGTATACAGTCTATATAGTCACTGGTTATGATTGGGTAACTAAGTCAGGTGGGCATCAAAACCCACCCCCAATAACTGGTCATCATTGTCGTCACTAAATACACGACGATCAATTGGTTCTCCAAACTATAGGATTCTTCATTACATGGCACACTATGATTGGTTTGCCACCCTTGTACCCCTCTAGAATCTTCCACATGCTAGCAGCACGCAGGCTACCATCCCAGGTACATGGAAGCTCATCGTGATCATGCCTCCCCTCAAATTAACCCACTATCCATCAACACTCCTTCAGTCTATCAGACAATTAAGCTTTTGAACTTGGCCTTGAAACTGTTGACTTCGTCTGGAAAATAAAGGGAGTATAGCTTCACTCTGTCTTTTAGTTTCAGTACAGCCTGACCCAGGCTATTTCGATCTCAACCATGTGGCGTGAAGACCGCTCTTTTTGAGCTTTTGAAGCATTTAACCTATTAAATGATGAACTGTAGAAACCTCTAGGGTTTTTTCATGATGCTTCAAAGTATACGCTCTATATAGTCACTGGTTATGATTTGGTACCTAAGTCAGAAGGGCATCAAAACCCACCCCCAATAACTGGTCATCATTGTCGTCACTAAATACACGATGATCAATTGGTTCTTCAAACGATAAGATTCTTCATTACATGGCACACTATGATTGGTTTGGCACCCTTGTACCCCTCTAGAATCTTCCACATGCTAGCAGCACGCAGGCGACCATCCCAGGTACATGGAAGCTCAGCGTGATCATGCCTCCCCTCAAATTAACCCACTATCCATCAACACTCCTTCAGTCTATCAGACAATTAAGCTTTTGAACTTGGCCTTGTAACTGTTGACTTCGTCTGGGAAATAAAGGGAGTATAGCTTCACTCTGTCTTTTAGTTTCAGTACAGCCTGACCCAGGCTATTTCAATCTCACTCATGTGGCTTGAAGATCACTCTTTTTGAGCTTTTGAAGCATTTCATCCAATTAAATGATGAACTGTAGTAACCTTTTCATGATGCTTCAGACAGATGCGTGTTCGTTTCTCACATTCGTTGTAGCCTTCTTGACTGGCATCAGTTTCACTGTGGTCTTATTTCCTTGGTTCTGAGCCAGCCCCTTCTTCTCGGAGACTTGCCTTGCCATCAGTAATTTCCAACTGTGCCACTCATTTTGAAAATCTTTTCCTTGTTCATTGGGGCTCAGGCCTGCTAAAGTGTGTTGTGGAATCATCCAGGTTACATACATTGCTATGAATATACATTGGTGCATCGCCGCAATCTAATTCACTACGTAGCAAGACTTATGAATCCTTTTTCCTGCTTGCATTTCAGCACTGTACACGTGTAACCTGATTTATATATTCTTCAGCGTTTCTGTAGCATGAGCGCCTTCATCTCAAGCACGAAACATTGCCCATCTGTACCATCTGTTCTTCAACTCTTAGAGAATACTGTTAAGTTCCTTCTCTCCATCCAGCGTCTAGATACGTCAACTCCTATTTCATATGATGTCATCAGGCTCCTTTCTTTGTTTAAATGCACATTTCTTCCGGTACTTCATCCAAAAGAAGACTTTGTCTCTGTACATTTAGGTAGGGTTTCCTCAATGGATATCTTGCCTCGAAGGTTCTCTGCAGTATTGGTATACTGACTGGGACTGCCCATGTTGTCATCTCTGGTTCCCAACATATAGGCAACACAGGGGCGGAGCTTGGAGTGAGGATGTCTGACTGTACCTCTACAATTTGCGTATCGACTATGTCGAATGCTGCAAGTATGTAGTTGATATAGGTATATGATAGTGGTGGTGTGCCCCTTTTTGAGATGGATTGAAGCTGGTTCATGAACACACCCTGCTGCCACTTGTGCTGCAAAGTTTTTAGTTTGAGAATTCTTTCCTAGATGGGGGGTATGTGAGGTGCTGAGATCCGACAATGGCCCCCATTTTGTTAATGAAGTATTCGAACAGATTAGCCGATTGCTTAGCATAAAACATATGTTTTCTTCTGCTTATCACCCCAAAGTGAATGGGGTATATGAGAGACTCAACGGTCTTCTCAAAGAGAGAATTGCTCAACTTAAATTGTCACTGAATAAGGCATGGCTGTACTGCCTGCCTCTTGCATTGTATGCATTAAGAAATCAGCCTCGGTCGGACCACCACCTCACACCCTATGAGTTAGTGACTGGAAGGTGAATGTGAACGCCCCTGTCCCCTCCATCAAGGAGTAGAAGTGATGCCCAGATGACTGCAGAACTGTTAGGAAATGAGCTGCGTGCGTATTTAACATGTATGACCACTAGATCTCTGTCATTTCAGATCAACTCAAGCGTAAGGGGTGTCGGTCTCAGGACACAGATGAAGACCATTCAGCAACCATATCTAAAGAACTACCTGTACCTAACTTATTTGCCGGAGATCCCATTTTAATCCGTAATTTCACTAGGAAATGGCATGAGCCCTGTTTCAGTGGACCGTATTGTCAGGAATGTCACTCCCTCAGCAGTAAAAGTTCAAAAAATGCGCACCTGGATACATTTGGGCTACATAAAGCCATATGCTGGTGAGACCGGAACACCCCCACCTGATTCAGAAGCAAGAGAAAAAGAAGTAGTTCAGCATGTACACACTTGATTGAAGATGAGGAAGAAGGACGTTAAGATTACTGATTAAATAAATGCAAGTGCGCATTTGGACTGTGGCTTACCCCAAACACTCTTTATAGATATTTTAGCAGGAGTGCGGTAAGTAACATTCTTAAGCCACAGAAATCTCTTTTATGGGACTTTAGAAAGTGCTGCTGTGCAAAAAACACCAAACCTTGATTTCATATTCGATGATTGGAAAAGGGAGCAGTTCCCCGACTTGTTCCTCTCTGAGTTTCTCTTTGGTTCATGGTCCTATCTGATGTCGATATCCATAGACTCCTTCTCGCTGTCTTCATTTTTATACTCAAAGCTTACCCTGTTCTTGTTGGGCGTAGTACTGACATACGTACTTTTGTGAAGGATCCTAAGAATGGCACTGCGATTAGAGGATTTCTGGCAGCAATAATTGAGCAAATTCAGCAGTTACCTGAGCATCTGAGGAGGCTGCCTGATTAAAAAGATTTTTTCCTTCCTTCAAAAATAGTAAACAGGCAAATTGTGGAATATTGAAAACAATATAGTTCCAGAAAATGAGCAGACTCAACGACGAGTGAGAGACACTAGTGGTAGGGTCTCATGTTTTGGTGCATAATGTATGTGTGCACAGCATCTATTATTGTTTTTCTGTTTTTGCTAATGTACGCTGCTTACCTTGCTTGTCCCAGAAAGGTAGGAGTCCCCTAATTCTCCCCACACCAGTGACCTATGCAGAGTTAGATGTTGCAAGGAAACCAAGGCCATATGTGATTATCCCTACACCAGTGACACATGTAAGGACACCTATTTCTCTGACAAGTGTTCCTATGAATCCCCCTGTAGGAAGGTCTTTTTTTATATGATCCGTGATCATTATGTACACACTCACTATACAAGAAAGAGACCCAAGAGAAGTGCAATAGAAGATGATTATGAGTAAAATAATTATCTAGATAGTATAGCACATTTGGGGAAAAACATGTGGTATAAACACATGAAGGAGGTAAGAAAGAGAACCTCTGAGGAGGATTGCTATGTTTGTGCTCTCCTACCTTATGCTATGGGGAGGTCCAAGATATTCACAGCTATAGAAATAGATGTCCCCACAGCTCATTGCTTGACTCACCTTGCACTCTTCCATACAAGAAATCAATTCCAGGGTTGAACAGCATCCCTGATATGGTTGACTGAATGGTCAGCTCCAGAAGAAGATGATTATGTTCAGGATTTGTAGACAAGAGCAAGAGCACACACCAGAGATCATGTGATAAGATACGAGCAGCCTGGAATGAAAGGAGCGTGAATAAAATGAAAAACAAGAAGCTCAATTGCCAGGGAAAAACTGATGAAGAAATCCGAAGATGCAAGGAGAGAGAGCAGATGCAGATCTGGGGAACATCACTTTCTCCAGATGGCTGGGAAGAAGGCATAGTCATATGCAGAGCTGTGGCAGTGACGGGATATCACAAACCAGTTATAGATTGTGAGGAAAAATAATTCAAACCTCTATGGCCAAATCTTGCAAAGTTGCTGACATGGGTCGAAGACAAAGGAGGCCCATTGCAGATAGTGCCTCTGGCTAGTGCAGAGCTATGCTTCAGAAACAATGGCACAGAAAAAGTTGGTGAGAATCAGCAATGTGGTCGAATCTTCGAAGTACCAGGAACGAAGGATGGAACAGTAGTGATAATGGATCACTACTGATATGATATGATATGGTATTTATTACGCGCCTATACACACGTGTTTCAAGGCGCGACGAGGCAGGGGAGGGAAAAAAGTGGAAAGACAGACAAGCGATCCTACTAGGCCAAGTGTCATTCAGATCGTGCAAGTGCAACGGTAGGCAGAAAAGGAAAAAGTGCCTGGGGGAAGGGAGAGGGGGAAAGTGCAGTACATGGGCTAGAAGAATAAATACAATAGGTAAAAGCGGCCTGATGGTGGCAAGTGCAAGGTAGAGCAGACAAGTGCTGGTGGGGGGGGGGACTGTAGGGATACAGAAAATCAGTCCCTAAGTGCGGGGGTTTCCAGGGAGGCAGGGCAGGAGTGCAAAGGGTGGGACCTCGCCCCAAGATCAGAAGGGTGGCCAGGTAACCAGTGCAGATTCGGCCGGGGATTTCAGCAGGGGAGAGAGGCAGAGAAAGCAGAAGCAAAGAGGAAGGTTTTGAGGTGTTTCCGGAACCGGAGATGGTTCTCCTCAAGTTTCAGGGAGGCAGGAAGGCTGTTCCAGAGGGAGGCCCCTGCCGAAGAGAGAGATCGACCACGAACTCGTTGCTTGGAGAAGCGGCTGACCCTGAGGGAGTTGGAGGCAGATGAGTGAAGAGCCCGAGAAGGAAGGTATTTAGGAAGAGAGAGTTGAAGGTAATGCGGCCCCAGGCCCCAGAAGGCCTTGTGGATAATGCAGAGGCCTGTGGATCCAGAGCATATATGAAGCTTCCCAGAGATTGGGGAGGACTATGTTTTATAGTGATTGTCCATGTTCCAGCATTGGTGATACCAAAGAGTGACCTGAACATTGGAGAATTTCCAAAAGCAGATGCTCGCCTGAGAAAGAGCAGGTCAGTTGGATGTCTCAATCGAATAAAGAGAGAGAACTACTTCTAAGCTAAATCAATAGAAGCTTTCAATGACATTCCGTATGAACACTGGTTGTTCAGCCAGACTTCAGCAATATTCACTACAATCTTTATACCGGGGATCCAGGCGATGGCAAATGCCAGATGGTTACAGATAACCACATGGGAGCTCCTGCAGACGATCAACACTACAATAAATGGATTCAATGCTATCAAAGAAGAGCTGAGAGCCATAAGACGGATGACTCTTCAGAACAGATATGTCTTGGATATGATTACAGTTATGGGTTTATTTATTTATTTATTTATTTTAATTTTTATAATGCGCCGACATGCCCACAGGCCTCAGGGCACACACAGAACAAGACAAAGACGAAGACAAACAGCCATAAGAGGCAGACGGAGAGAAGAGTCAGAAGGTTATTCTAAGTTGAAGTAGTGAGTTTTTATGGTGGTGGTGTTTGTGCCAAAATCGGAAAATCAGGTTGCACATTCATAGCTTCTCATGATGAAGAGAATGGGACCTTGACAGAGGCCATAACGATGCTGACAAACTTACATGTCAAGATGGAAGATGAAGTAGAAGACATTGCTGATGACAGCTGGTTTGCATCAATCTTCTTATGGGTTCCATAATGGATGGCGATTATCTTCAAGTTTCCTGAAGCCTTGTTGGTGATGATCATGTTTGGATTCTGCATGATCAGAATAATAATCACACAGTGCAAGAAGACGGCAAAGAAAGCAACAGGAATGAAGATCATGATTGATGTTGAGTCTGGGTTTGAACCCAAAGAGCTGACAGATGAAGAAATCAGAGACTATGTAAAGGCCAGTATTCATGCACCTGAGGGAACAAAGTTCCTGTATCCGAGAGACCACAAGAAGTATGTGTGAATATGGATCTACTGCAACCTGAATGGCCAGTACATTCTTATGACCTGAAGTGTTGATGAGCATGTGAAATCAGCAGGATATCTGAAAGGAGTAATAAAGGTATAGACTCCAAAGAAGCACTTCTTCAGATGAGGATGTCTAGATGTGAAGACTGATGGGAGAGTGGTCGATAAATCAACCAGAGGGGGGAGTGTAGAGAAGGAGCCAAGTGCCTCTACCGGAAGTCCTACCCCATTTTGCCTATACGCTGGCAGCCGGAAATTGCGATATGCGCAAAGCCAATAATGGTACCTATATGGCTAAGAGTCCTTGAAACAAGGTATCCATTGAGAAAACCCTATATGTATCCACAAAGAAATGACAGTCTTCTGAAGGTTTTTTCTGAAAGAAGTGAGAAAATGAATGAAAGAGAAGACTGGTGACGTCACATGAAGCAGAAATGACGCACCTAGAAGAGATGCCAATGAATAAAGTATATAGACCTTATAGAATCTGATGGCAAAGTAGCGAATTAAGCAACATTTCGGGAGCGAAATGAAGATTGCACATGCAGCGAAGCACTGAAGAAAATGCAAAGCCATTTTACAAATGTACAGACGCAGTAACACAAGTAGACGAAGCGTAGTAATCATGAGGCTGGCTATGTAGTGAATAGATTGCAGGCAGTGCCGCCAATGTATATATATAGGAATGTATAGAATCTGGATGTTCCACAATGCATTTTAGCAAACTTGGACCCATGAATGAAACGTCGAGAAGTGGGGCTCAGCAGAATAAAGCAAGCAGAAGGCGAGGGAAGATTCGAGAAGGCTTGCTTACCTGGCCCAGTGTCAAGAGTCGGGGCTTCCAAGAGCCTGGTTATCTGCTCGAGAAGATACAATGAATGTGAGAAGCTAGCTTAGCTCCTGTATGAGGTGTAATGGAAAAACACTAGAAGCGCCAGGTTTTCTTCATTTAATGATATTAAATACAACAAAGGAGCTCAAAAGTGGTCTCCAGTCACATGGTCAGATGAAAATAGACTTTGGGGCGAGCTACACCGAGACCAGTAGATAAGGCCACGCCTTCACTCCCTTTTATTCTCAGGCACAGTGAGCCATCGCAAGGCCGAGTACAAAGGAAGTAATTGAATGGCAGACTGCAGGAGTGATGATGAATGTTGGGCTAATTGGGTGGGGAGGCATGATCAGGCCTACCCCCAACAACTGGGGTACCAGCTTGCGTGCTGCTAGCGAGTGGAATATTCCAGAGGGGTACAAGCATATGAATCAATTGCAGAGGGCAATGTAGCAAAGAGCCCTATAGTTTGAGAGGCCAATAGAACGTTGTGTATTAGTCTAACACGGAAGATGAATTGCACTTGGGGTGGGCCTAGTTGTCCACTTGACCTTAGACCTTAGGTTTTCTTATTTTGCCACGTGGTATGACATCACTTATGGTGAGTTTTTGTCATAAAAGTATAATTTTGTATTAAATGTACAGAGATCGTGCTGTGGTGTTCCCTGATGCCCGTTCTACTCCCTGTTTTAACAAATGCTATTAAAACAGCTGTGATTTTGCCAAACCTCCTGAGTCGGTCTGATTACTGATGTTTGAGTAACATCTGCATCCCCATCCATCTCAGATACTGTTACCTTGTCTTAAAGGGACTATGGGTTCAATGTGCATACCATCCCTCCTTATGGCTTCATTCTCTTGCACAATCCTAGATAAAGCAATGGAGGGAGGGGATGAGCCGTTGCAGGTTATAAAAGGAGCATATTTATTGGCCACTACACAGCATAACAACGAAAGGCAGCCAGTTGGGAAGCTGACATCATAAATGCCTCTTAATATTTTATTTGCTGTGAATGGTGATAACCGAAAGAAAGTATATATTCTCTCTTAAGAAAAGTGATTGAACTTTCTTTGTGAGAGTCACAGTGTGCCCCCCAAGGTGTGTGCCTGAAAAAGATGAAAGGCCCCAATGCCAGAGCTGCCTGCCACTTTCTATCCCCATGCCTCCTTTCTCTGCATGCTCTCTACTCATCCCTGACTGCCTCTTTCTCCTTCCTTAGCTGCTCTGTATCATTGACTGTCTCTGCCTCATCTCTCTGGCCTTCTCTCTCCATTTTCACCATCACCCCTCTATATCTCACTCTTTAAAGGCCCCTTTTCTCCTCATTTCCCCGCTGCATACCTTCCTCTTAATTATCCCAACCACTCTATCCCCTTTCTCTAGCCCATCTATCCTCAGTCACACTCCTTTGCCAACACATTTGCAATGCTCTACCCTTCTCTCCCTGGTCACACCCTGACCCCCTACCCCCAACCTCACTCACTGTATCTACTGGGTCATCCTTTCTCTGTTCTCATCTCCTCACTATCCTGCCCACGCTCGAAAAGGCTCTGCTTAACTTTCCCTTCTAGCGCCTATCCCCATCCCTCTATCCGTTTTCCCTCTGTCTTGCTGGAGGACTGAGCTTCTACTGGAACGAAGAGATATGGACCCCGGAGGACACGCAGGCCCTGCACGCAGGGAATACTCGAGTTCATGCGAACGTTTTTAGAGACAGTGAACGTGATTCACAGCGCATAAACTGCTCCTGCTGAGCAGCTACGAGCACGTACACGCTGGAGCCAAGCTGCGAATGGACTACAGGACAATAGGCCAATGCCCGAAGGGCCGGCCTGAGAGGCTAGTTTTCTGGGTAATTATAGGCCCCTTAGTGCACTCTGTAGCTGGTAGAATCCATCACTATTACTGTCCTAGCGTACTTTACATATTGTTCCACACATTTCCCAAAACCTATGCACCCACCACTACTCAAACAGTTTTCATTAAAAGAATCACTAGTTCGGATGTGTGAATGTGGGCCACTTTTGTATGGTACCCAGAACTATTATTTTGTCCCAGTCAGAGCCTGCAAGAAGCATATTTGCTGGTTGCATATCCACTACTTATTTCCCCCTGGCAAGGGCATGAATATGTAGCCCTCCTAGGTGGTTGTTGTGAGAGTGTAGCCCAAAGCGGGCACACTTTGACTTCCTCGCAGATGACCCAGGGGCAAGCCCTGCGTAAGATGTGTGGAGCCCATTTCAGGATGATGGTTGACAACCCCCACCACCTTGCTTATAGCGGAAAACAGTCTGAGGCACCTCTGGGGTCATTCATTATAACGGAGACAAAGAAATACAGTCAGGGGTTAATAGCCGCCGATTATCGCAGGACGGCCAGCCAGCAGGGAGCTGCAACACTAAATGGCCACTGAAGAACTACTAATCCTTCTTTGTCAGCACATGGCTGATGTGGAGGAACCAATGTTACAAGGCAACGAGTTGATAACACTTCTGTATTGTCCGAGTGAAGTGACAGCCAGAAGGGCTCCAGTAAATGCAGCTTGTAATGCGAGCTCTGCAAAGCGCACATGTAAAGCCCCAGGACTAAAGTAATGTAGAAAGGAATGTATTGCCATGTTAGCACCCCCTGCACACTCCCCCCCTCCGCCCCAAGGCTTGAGGACCATTTCAATTGAAACATTTGATTTGAAAGGCCCGTACACTGCCCCAGTCAGAAGAGTCAGCAGACCCATTTCCTGGGACGGGCAAATCAGACAGCAGGCCGGGAAGGAGAGCTTATTAGCTCGTGGGAGGATGGGCACAGGAAAAGTCCCACCCAGATAGCTGACTCTGAGCACCCCGCTGAGAAAAAGCTTTGTAGGAGCAGAGTGTGTGTCTCCAGAATAATTCATACTGCTCCAGAGACAATCCCCCTGTGCCCTCACTCTTTGTGTTGACAGCCTCTAAAATGGGGGCAATTTATAAGTATTGGCTCATTCGACAAGCCATTCTTTGTACACAGTATGTTCTTAACATTTCAGTGTTAAGTACTGAACACGGGGCATTTTTATTTTGAAGGCCAGCACAAAGCATCAGTTAGTTGACCAAATCTGCCCATTCTTCAAAGAGAATTAACAAGCAACACAGAAAAAGTTTTCAATTATGTTCTTTATTTTCATGTCTTTTTATTTGCCTCATCAAAACCTTTTTTTGTATACTACCTTTTAGTTACATATGGTGCAAGCTTGGGAAGGTTAACTGTCATTTTCTTGCTTAAGTATTCTAGTCACTGCCTCGCGACACCAGAGGGCTCCTCAATGTGACTTGGCACCTTCATTAGGAAAGCAGGGTTCATTGTGTGTCCCCACGCAGACATTGGTCCATGGCAAATCAATGCAGTGATATGTGTGCAGCAATGATGTGTGTGCTGCACAAGTCACCACCTTGTTGGGTAATGGCGTCTACGTGGTGTTCCTCTATGTAACAACACACATGCCTTTTTTTGTCTGATGTGTCCCATGTCCATACAATAGCACACTGGAATGGTTGGTATATGTGGCTTTGACGAGTATGTCAAACGGTGCCCACACTTAAACACATAAAGCAATCAAATAGGTTGCATCAAATTGTACATCCACTAGGCCAAACACCCTTTCTACACTGCCACACAATACTTTTCACTAGCTGCAGGCAAGCACTAATAGAATATGCTAATGCCAACTCTGTTAGAAAAAGCATGGGCCTTCTTTTTTTTCCAGAAATAACCGCTGAGGTCTACATAATGGCGAGGAGGTAGTGGCTGAGGAACTGTGAACTCCTTACATGCATTAGCAGCCAGTTTTGTTTAAATCGCTTCTTCAGCTTATTATTGGTCAGGCTAAAGTTTATAAAAGGTACAATACTTTTTCTGAATCATTTCTGTGCATTGTTTATTGGGTGTCTCTTGTAGGGTATCCTTTCCTGTCTATAGATATAATTCCCTAAAGATGTTCTGCATTGTTGGCTGGGCATACTCACACTGAGACCCAGGCCCTCATCATCTAAAACTATGCAGAAACAAGAAGCAAAAGAGCCCTTGTAGCTCATTTGAGTGGCTGATGTTGCAACCATTTTATACTCACATCCAAATACTTAAGCTGCCCCAATGAGTCGGTATGGTTCATGGTTGCACACGTTTTAATGTTAGGATGAGTCTTGTGAACAGAGATGTGAGCACCAAGCATTGGCCCTCATTCCAAATGTTGGTGGTAGTCATGGTGCTATTTGCGCCATGACTACCACCAATAACGGTACCGTGTCCGGATTGGTGAATTGGGGACTTACCGGTCCAGTCCGACCTTGGCGGGACCGGTAAGTCCCCATTCACCAAACCATTCCCCAATCCCATTTGAGCCACCATAGGGCTCAATGGGAATGGGGAGGGCGCAAATAACGGGCCGGCGTATGCCAAGCCCGTTATTTGCGCCCAGGTCCCTTAACGGGTCTCGTCCTTAACACCTGGCCAGACCAGGAGTTAAGGAAGGGACCTGCTAAGGGACCTCGTAGTAGGGCGGTAAGGGATTACCAGCACCGGTCTCCTTACCGGTGCCCGGTATCCCTTACCGCCCTACTCGAAATGAGGGCCATTGTGTCTGTTAGGTGTTTAGAGATTCACACATACAAACCTTTTATTACAGACTTTTTTATAAAATAAAGAGATCTCTGATCATTGTTATATTCCTGAAATGCTCTGTAATTTAATGCAATGCAGACAGGAACACTTGTTGGTGCTATTTGTCCCCTTTCTTACTGTCATAGAGGTATTATGAAAGAGTATAATAAGAGTGTACCAGACTGTCCATCTTGGAATAATAACCTATCAGAAAATAATTCATATGGTTAGTGTAGTATTGCCCCATGGGAAATACAAGTGATGTGCTTTGAAAAGAACTTCAGCAACACAGGGCAAGTCGTCAATGAGTCCTCAGACCCCAGCAGGTTGGTCACACTGCAGGGTGCCAGTACGGACAGTTTGAAAGTGCATTCAGGCAAGGCCTTCCTTAAGAGCAGGTGACAGAAGAACCATTTACTTGGGCAGCTCTGTTTTCACATTAGATTTCTTTGAGTAAAGTAGTTGAATTACAATGTAATGAAACCAACTTCATTTGCATATCAATGATTTATTGATATTGAGGTAGGGTTTTGTGGCATCACAAAGGTGTAGTTTGGGAGTGACGTGTGCCTGTTGAGGGGGGGCGCATTCTAGTGTTTCGCTCTGGGCTCCAAGTTGGCTAGAGACTGCCCTGGGAGTCAGGCTGCCGTTATGAAATCATCATGTAACATGTACCCTATTTTAGTGGCAAATGTTTTTTATGGTCCTCTTTGGCAAGAAGTGAGTGGACGACGCAACAGACAACCAGCTTATCTCTGATATAATGTGGTGTTAACACCCACATTCACGGCTGGCTTGGCTATTAAAGGCAACCAAGCCCACTATAAAGTAAGTAGGCCTGAGCAAAGGGAGGGCCTCTGCGAGGACTGAGGGCCATTATTAGCCAAGCCCACCTGTGAATGCGGGTGTTACCACATTAGCATCCGAGGAAAAGCACCAGCCAATCAGTTGAGATGAAATGGGGGCATTCCTCTCTGGTGAGTGCCCCGGTTCCACAGTAACCTGCTAGCACCTCTCTGTATCTACCACCCTTTGGTCTGTCTGCCCTAATTTCCAGCTTTCTCCCTCGCCCCAAACACCACCCACTCCCATCCTCACAGAATTCCCACAGGAGTATGCTCCCACCTCCAATCCCCCCATTTGCCTGCCCTTTGCGACATCTATGTCAGCCGCCTCGCGCCTTAAAGTAGAAAAAGAACAAAGTCCCTTTTCTGTTTTTGTGGTGTCCATGTTATGCCTACTAGTTTGTTTTTATGGAATTGGTTGCGCACAGAGCATTAATACACTTCCCCATAAAAACGAATCCAAACATCCATCAGTACCCTGGCAGGAGCCTCAGGAGGCTATTGAGGTTAAGGCTCTGCGTGGAAGCTATCGCAACCTGTGGGGGAATAGGCCAGGTAGACGGTACGAGTTGATGCACCTGGTGTTAAGACGAGTTTTCCCAGCCCTGTATTCAAGGTGTGGGAGTAAATGACCCACAAGCTAATGTGAGAATTTAGAAATGAGAGTTGGACACAAATATATCATTTAATCGACATTTTATTAAACAAAGAAAAGCGGTTAAATATCTCGGCTTTAAATATTCCGCTCCTGCTCATTGCAGGTTTGGAAAAAAAACTAGTCTGCATGTTTAACTTCGAGCACCTGTCAGTTTGCATAAACTCCCTTGTCCTCATCCTCGTCTGAGTAAAAGGGTGGTTATGAGAGTGAAGTCCATAGTTGCCTTGGGTTTTTAACTCTTTGATGATTTTTCTTATGGATGCCATACAAGGGTACATTAACAACGAAAGATGTCATGTGTAATTTGTGGGTTTTATGATCAAAGGTGGAGGCTTGATTGGAATGACAAAAGGCCATTAAGAACTCGGTCGGGTATCCGAGGTTCATCCTATTCAGAAGGGGTATGGGGAATGCATCTTGACCAATGTAGTCAAAACCTCTCCCTGGTGGTTGTCTCCTCCCATGTGATTCTTCTGCATGAAACTGATGCCAGGGTAAGGATCAGGTAACGGCTGCCGTCCCCTGGCCACATGGGAGGAGTCACTGCGGTGGAATCCGTGATGACTCCACTGGATTCATCACACTAAGCAACAAGGATTCCCTTTTGTCCATCTGACTCTCCTAGTGGAAAGGTGGCTTAGCAGTGCTGGGCTCTTATGGGAGGTGCAGGGCTATGTCAGATACTGGGTAACGTATACAGCATTCAATAAGGCAATAGCCACACCAAAGATGTTTGTGTCCCATGACCTCGGATTCACACGCACTGTCAAAGTTCCTCCCGGACCTGCAGATACCTATTTATACAAGTCGTTGTTTAGGGGCACCCGGACACCTATGTGCTCTCAACAGGAGTTAGTCTCTCATTGGATTGGATGAGAGAGACAAACCAACTTATGATTGGCTGAGAGGGATAATGGTTCTAATGCTGCGGTTCCCAGGATATTTCTGTACTATATTATACTATGCTATGTTCTACTATACTATACTTTACGACCCAGTAGGCCAGTTTTCACATATAGTGAAAATACTAATGTACCCAACCAAAAGTTTGAGAGTTTGAAAAGTTAAATGCCATAATTTGCAGCGCTGGTGTCCTCGTCTCCAGCGACGTTTCCAGTGGTGACAATAAGGTGCTTCAAGAAAGCTGGATGACAGATGAACCACTTCAGAAGATGCTTTGCCGCCAAGAGATGAACTGGAGCAGCAGTACAGTGTAGATGTCGAATGGCTAACATTGCATGCCCGGTCACTGGTAGATGCAGGAATAGTCGAGCAGATACCGTTCAGGTACGATTCACAGTCTGCAATGTTGCACCAACACTTTCAAAAGTGTTTTAAAGTTATTGGGCTTCTGTAACAATAGGCCTCAGCCAGGTGCTATCGAATACCAGTTCTCGGGTGTCAGGTGATCTCTTCTCTTTGTGTCCAGTCCAGGCAAGATCCTGCAGGAACAAGGCCTCTCTGGAAGCAAGCAAATCCTTGAGGCTTTCAACTTGATTGAACTTGCAAGGTTAAGGGAAAGGGGGACAAGCTCCATGGTCCTCTATGGTCTTGAGAAGTCTGGTCTATGCAAACACTCTCTGACAGAGTGCTGCCGTCAAATTGGTTCTTAGAAAGATGTAGAAGGACTTCCTGACAGTCTTCTTTGGTTGGCCATCTTCTTGTGCTTCAGGGCTTTCAAGACCTGTGACAGGATAGGACAAGGTAAGGATGCAGACTCCCTGGTTGCATAAAACAATTAGGACCTGTCTGTACCTTGAGGTGCTGCCACGTATAAAACCCCTTGGCTTCTCTCCTGGGCATTCAATCCGATATTAATTCCAGTCACATCCAAATCTCCTTGACTTCTTTCTTGGGCAGTCATTCCGATATGGATTCCATTTGCATCCAAATCTCCTTGACTTCTTTCTTGGACATTCACTCCAATATGGATTCCAGTCACATACAAATCTCCTTATCTTCTTTCTTGGGCATTCACTCCGATATGGATTCCAGTGGCATTCAAATCCCCTTGGCTTCTCTCCTGGGAATTCACTCCGATATTAATTCCAGTCGCATCCAAATCTCCTTGACTTTTTTCTTGGGCATTCACTCAGATATGGATTCCAGTCACATCCAAATCTCCTTGACTTCTTTCTTGGACATTCACTCCGATATGGATTCCAGTCGCATTCAAATCCTCTTGGCTTCTCTCCTGGGCATTCACTCTGATATTAATTCCAGTTACATCCAGATCTCCTTGACTTCTTTCTTGGGCATTCACTCCGATATGGATTCCAGTCGCATCCAAATCTCCTTGACTTCTTTCTTGGGCATTCACTCAGGTATGGATTCCAGTCACATCCAAATTTCCCTGACTTCTTTCTTGGACATTCACTCCGATATGGGTTGCACACATTAGCACAGCTTTTCTCTATATGGGTTGCCCCTAAAAACAAATAAAAGCATTGGCTGTATTTAATATGTTTTTTGTTTTGTTTACAATTTACCATATTCTGTTGTTGTACATAATGCAAACAAAATTGGACCACACTAAGTTAGATCCACCCTTGGTGAAGAGCAGTTAAAAAAGAGATGTACTCTACTCATAGGTCATTTATCCCAACGTGGCAAAGTAAATGGGCAATCATTAAGGCCACGAGAAAAGACAAAAAACGAGAGCGTGACAAGCGAGGACCAGGAGATAACCCAAATAGTAAGTGGCTCCCCTTATATTCAGTGCTGCTCAATGGGCTGGCTCGGGACCCCAGGGGCGCCTCCAAGGGGTCGCCAGGGGGGGCCACGCCCACCCTTATAAAAGCATGGGGCCCCCTCCACCGGGCCATTTATTTATGTATGTTTGTTTTGGTGTGCCACCCCAAGACTTCAAGTGTGGCCACCCCTATGAAAAATGTCTGGGGGCGCCACTACTGGACCCAGCATTAGATGTCTCCCCAGATTTCAGTCCTGGCCTGTCGCAGCCCTACCAAGTATTTACCGAGCTCCCAGCTCTGCCGAGGGAGGGACTCCCTGGGTAACACTTTATCCTGCTGCAAAATTGGGGGCTTGGTGTTCTAATCTGCTCTGTGCGCTCTAGCACGGAAAGCAGATTACACCACAACACAGAACTATTACTAACGTCTTGTCCAAAACAATAGTCCCGTAAATGAGACGTAATTATAAAATCACTCATACTTGAAAAGCTGTGTCAGGCTTTTAAGGTACGAGTGATTTATAAATCATGGCTCATTTAAGGGACTATTGTTTTGGACAAGACGTTTGTAAATGTTAAGAAATGCCAGTGGTTATTTCCATTCCGAAAGCGCACAGATAGCACCAGTTTGCGGCCTAAATCTATGCCCCTTGAATTTATAACAGAAAACAGTTTTTAAACTAACTACATTATTTTCAGATGTTCATATTTAACACTCCAAAATGTTTTTATTTTTGGTATAATGGAATATTTTCATAATATGTGAACCCTGCATTTGTCAAACACTGAAACATAAGCAGGGAACCTTTTCACACGTTACACTTTGTTATAAGTCTTGGAAGTAAATGTTCAAACCCCAAATGCCATTTTTTTGCCTTTTGGTGAAATGGGGTATGGTATTTGTTGTCTCCCAGTCAAGCTGGGGGCAATAATGTCACAATTGTACACGTTTTGCCTAAGTAACGTATTTCCATAAGGATTTATATATTTGTGTGAGTACCTTACTATGGTTTGCGTACTTTTCAAGCCATCTTTATAAAGCAGAGTATTATTGAAAGCCAAACAAGGGGGTCAAGGAGGAGAGATGAGAGTGCGAGTGAGTCAGGACTATTTGGCCAGGAAGTCACGTGGCAAGAGAGTTTGCAATCCTAGAGCACTTATTTTTCACTGATTGTGGCCATGTGCTGCTTTTCAGGGCACAAGGAAAGGATGTGAAGTGGGAGAATGGAAGACCAGGCTCCCGTCCTTCACCTCTTGCGCTTGGCCTAAAGGGTCACGGCCCAGGCACCCGCCACGAGAAGAGTTTGCCCATCTACCAGATGACCAAATACCCTGGTACAGGAACATACGGATGTGTCCATCTGCCTGCCCAGCAGCCAGCCCTGGCCATGCCGACACCTGCGGCACGGATCAACTAGACTAAAACCTACACGTCGTTAGAGATGCCATGACAACCTAGCCAACGGTCAGCACACCTGTACAAATATACACACTGGACACTCCCGCACCAATCTACACGAAGAATATACTCAGTGCTATGATGTAGGCGACCGACATACCCACGGACGTGCATCTTTATTATTTTCCACATAGGCTCTCAAAATGCAGAAACGCAAGACGCATCATGAACCCATCTAAAAAGCTTGCTTACGCTTCTCCTAAAACCAGGTGCCACAATGAGAAATATAATGAAGACACGATACTGGTCATAAGACAATATGGTACTATAACCTAAAGCGCCTGTGCACCAAACGGTTCCACCTATACACCAGGCCTAAGTAGGCCGCAAGCAAGAGCTTCCATGGACGTTAAAAGAACAAGAGTCAGGTTGCTGATCCTGCAGAATGAGCCCGGCGAAAGCAAACAGCCAAGGTCGCAATGTTGCAAACCCACATTCCGAGAGCAGCCCATCAAGGGCACGATGTTGCAACCTCGCACACCGCACACCAACGTTAAAGTCACACCTGCAAATTAAACCAGGCACACAGTGGAAAAACAATATTAATTGTGCAGAATTCTGCCTCAAACACGGTCCCACCTCACGTGACCAAGCCGAACCTGACACGATGCCAAGCCCAGGAGGAAGAAGGCGTCTGGATCCCTCGTTACAAGACACAAGGCAGATACAATTAAAAGGCTCAATGGACATCTGCGACAGTGGGAGTAGTGGGCCTTCCAGCTCATGAATCAGTCCTCACATTGTCTGCACGTACTCATAGTGAAACATTGTTGCAAATGACAGGTACACCGAGAGCTGGGAACAGCGATGGTCCCAGGCTGGGAAGCTCGCGGGCGCACCAATCAGAACATGGGGCTCTTATCACTGACGCCATTAACATTAACCAATCATCAGGGGTCTTCATGTAACAATTCTCATGTATCTAATTGTAGGGACAACCCAGATATATCACCTGACTAACCCTTGTCCACTAATATTGTTCTCTATACGTATGCTATACTAACCCTACCATTCGAGCAACCAATTAAGAGTGGCGATAGGTTTTTTGCTAACTTTCCAAGGTGACGCAAGTAGCGCGTCATACTAAGGTAAAAAGGGCCTGCGAGCCCCACGATTGTGTGTGTGTCAGGACGGACGCGAAAGATCCTTGACCCATCCCTGCCGTTTTTGTCTAATAAACAGCAGAGTCACCTTGCTTCTTGCGTGTGTCTCATACTCTATCTCTTTTGGGATATACGGGAGGAGTTGGGGCCTCCCTGGCCGGAGGTCTGCGGACGGCCCGGCCGACCCCGGCAGAATTTCCCCCCGACAAGTTGGAGGCACTGCTGAGATCTGTTTGAGATCCGCCTTTTTATTTTTACTTTTTCCAGGCACTCCCGTTGCGAGGAGGCCCGGTGGCGCGGCCCCCTCTGCCGTTGCCCCTTCTGAGGACTACAGGACCATCGCGGAGCTGCGAGAAGACCGGACAGCGCAATCCGGATATTGGCCCTCGGGAGCCGGTTGAGAAGTATCCCGCCCGCGGTTGGCGAGTGTCCAGACGTGGTCCAGACGAGGGGAGGTGACGAGCCGCTTGGAGGGGTGCACGCAGTCGAGCGGCCCCGTATAAAGAGAACTTGGTGAGCATGCCACGCACAACAAGCAATGTGAAATTGTGAGGGAGGGGGGAGGAATTAAATACGGGAGGTGGGAGGTGTTGCACAGGTGCGCGGTGAAGGTTTGACAATTTAGTGTTGGCAATGGAATGAATGGTAGCCGAACAAGTGCGAGAGCAGTCGGCTACGTTACGCGAGAGAGGGGGGCGGAGCACGAAAACATCACGTGCGGCCGCTCATAGAAACTGATTGGCCTACGTCGCGACTACGTGTAAGGGTGGGTGTGTGTGGTTTCCTACGATTTGGCATTTATTGATCAATGAGTAGATGAGGATCCCTATTGTTCGAGCAAGAAACTCGATATGTAGATGACGTTTCGCTGTAGGCGGTAGCTAGGTAGTTGCCCAATACGGAAGATAATTGGCTGGTTAAACCCTCCTGTCGAGGGGCGTATCACACGCGAGGCGACGCAGCGTGCGCAGTCCGATTATATATATTGTGATTACCTTGTTCCAGGAGTGACAGGAAGACAGCTGTGGGGTTAACGGGGGTGAATAGCAAGTGTATTTTGAACTCAAAGAATATATGAAGAACTTACCAGTAGCTTGAAGAGATCGGTGACGTCACCAGTAGGGCTTTCATAGGATATCGCGAGCACAAGGCATCTTCGTTTTGAGAGGGGTGGGGAAGAGAACTGTGATAAGGGAGTGGGAACGGAGGTGAACGGTAAATGAGTTGATCGGGGAAAGGCGAAACGGGGGACGTGGCTGCGCACGGAGAACGCCGGCCACAGCAAGTGTAGAAGAAGGAGGAGGAGCAAATGAAAATAGGACGACTGTATAAGAACGTCACAAGGGGTACGCAGCCGCAGGGGGCTACGTGCGCCTCGGCCACAGGGGGCGTCGTATAAAGAAAGAAAGACAGAAGAAAATATACAAATGTAAAATACTATATTTTTTTTTATTTTTTATAATTTTCCTTAGCGGACTATCGCAAGTCCCCAAACTTACGGGGCCAGGTAACGATATAAGGCTGTATATTGTAAACTGCTGGTGAGATAAACTGCTACCAGATAGGGGAAGGGTAACAAGTGGAGCGCTACTATGTCATACGGGACAGGATCGGGAGGGTGGGGGAACACCCTCACTACCCCACTACAACACATATGCACAACACTGCCACCCCATAGGGAGAAACTGATTAAGTACAGCATAGAATGGACCCAGGGGACGGATAACAAAATGCTAACACCGTGGCCGCCTAATGGTAGCTTCGATCCATATGCCCAACATTCACTGCTAAACCATCTGCACAATACATATAAGGGGAAGAAGTTGGCAAACCACGTGGAGGTGTTTAACTTATGGAGGATGTTCCAAGGGT
This sequence comes from Ambystoma mexicanum, assembly GCF_040938575.1. NCBI lineage: Eukaryota > Metazoa > Chordata > Amphibia > Caudata > Ambystomatidae > Ambystoma > Ambystoma mexicanum. The sequence goes on along the minus strand of NC_090921.1, from coordinate 497,490,252 downwards.
CCCGACCAGGACCAAACGGAATGTTCACTATGGGGGAAATACCGGAAGAAAAGGAGATTAAGGAGGAAGGAGAGGATGGGAAAAAGGGGAGTGCAGACCCAAAGAACACGGGGAACGGAGGAGAGGGAGGAGAAAAGAATAATAAATTAGATGACATAAAAAAGGAACCAAGCAACGTTATACCCCTAGCAAATGGAGTGAAAACAGAGGGAGGGGGGTTGTACCCTTTAAGAGAATTAGGAGAAATAGAAAGAGGACAGTTAAGGGCGGCTGAGGGATACTCGAACCCGGCATACAGCCCTCCACCATATGTGGCTCATAGGAAGATGCCAGCAGGGGAGGGGAGGACTGGAGAAGACCAGACTGTGGAAATAGGAAATGATGAGTGGGTAGCTGCACAGATATTATTAAAATTACGAGGTTCATTAACAGGAGAAGAGAAGGAGGTAGTAAAGAAAACAGACGAGGATAATACCAGGGAGAGTGAAATGAGGGGGGAAGAGCTATTACGACAAAAGGAAGAGATTTTGGAGGAACGACTAGCAAAGTTAAGGGATGAGCAGAATGAATTGATCAAGCAGCTCGAGAGGGAGGAGAGAGAGAGAGCGAGGAAAAGGAAAGAAGGTAAGAACGAATTGGAAAAAATAAGGGAACGAAATGAGGAGCAAAGGAGAGAAGCTGAAAGGGTAAAAGCAGCAGCAGAAAGGGTGTCAAGAGTAGTGCTGCGAGAAAAGAAAAGGGAAGAAGAAGAAAAAGAAAAAGAAATGGCAATGTGGAAGAGGAGATTACTATCAGAAACAACTAAGAAATACGAAGAAGGGAGGGTTATAGAGAGTATAGTGGAAAGAGAAAGGGTGAAATGGGAAAGGAAGAAAGAGGATGAAAGAATATTGGAACAGATGAGCAGTGAAGTGATGGAGGAATTAAAAAGGAAAAGGGAGGAAAATAGTAGGGAGATGGAGGAGAGAAATGAAGGAGAAAGAGAATATAGGAGAAGGGAGAGTGAAGCATGGGGAGATGTATATAGAAACACAGAAGTAGCAACAACATCAGCACAAGGGGGAGCGGTTGATAAAGGAGAAAAAGGAGAACTGGACCTAATAGACTTACAAACAGTAACAATCAAGGGGAAAAAGACCGAGTGGGGGGTGCCGTTTATGACTGACTTTTGTAGTGAGGAAGAAGAAGGAGTGGAGAAGGACGGAAGAAACAGTGAAAGGGAAAGCTTAGATAAACTGTACATCACCCGGACCAACACAGACTCACCATGGATCAGTAGGAGAAAGGATGAGCTGGAGAGAAGTGAGGAGGGAGAGCAAAGAATAGCGGAAAGACAGACACATACGGCCGCACCATCCCCATCCCCATCACGCCCTCCCCCATCGCACCCTACATGCTCAACCACCTCACGCTCATTACGCAAAATAAAACTTGCGCCCTTCACAGACGAACTGACACCCTATGCATGTCGGCTTAGAGACCTCCCTAGTCGCAGGCAGGAAAGACGAATACCCACATGCCCACATTAAATACAGGAAATGATGGGAGAAGGGGAAAAGATGGAGAAGAAAGAGTTACGAGCAGGGGAAATACAGACGAAATTGAAGATGTAGAAGAAAGGGAAGAGGAGGAAGGGTGTGAGGACTCGATATTATGGAACACAAAGGGTGAAACGAGACATAACTTAATGCCACTTTTAGAGAGAGGAGGGGTTAGACCACAGTATGTCCCTTGGAAGCATACCGATAAGGAAAATATAAAATGCAGGCTCCCATCATTAAGTGGAGGTGCGGGTAAGTGGATATATGAAATGGAAAAACACACCGCAGGACAGAAACTGGCAGTAGGAGATGTAAAGGGCCTTTTAATATCAATATTAGGGGATAGAGCGGATGACATTTGGAAGAGAGCGGGATTCCATGGGGTAACAATAACAAACACATCGCATGATGGGGCACCATTCGCAAACTGCAGACATGCACTATGGCAGGCACTGAGGGTACAGTACCCAGACACATCAGACAAAGGTGCAATTACCTCCCGCAAGATGCGTGAGAACGAAGATCCTGTTGATTATATCCAGGAAATCCAAGAGAAGTGGCGCATGGAAACGAGAGAACAATGGGATAAAACACCAGCAATATTTTATCATATACTAGTACAAGGGCTCCCAGAAGGTGTTCAGAAACAACTAAAGAAAGTAGTGGGAATGGAAGCAAAACCATGGCCAGAAATACAACTGACTATAGTGCATCATTGCAGGACATGGCAAGGAAAAATGAAACAAAAGGAAGAGGACAGAAAAACGGAAGAGGCTAAACTAGTACAGAAAAAGCTTACTAAATATACAATGGAAGGGGCACTAATAACCACGCCTACAACAATGACCCAAAGCCCCACACAAGTAGTGGCTGCACAAGATTCATCCCAAATACCACCTTCACAGACTATAACACAACAGGCGCCGCCACTCCAACCATACACGACCAACATGGGAGGAGGACACCCAATGGCAGGAGCTGGGTATTATAATTATAACAGGGGGAGAGGAGGAATTATGAGAGGGAGAGGATACGGATATAACACCCAACAGCAGGTGGGGGGAGTTAGAAGTTCCTACCCCACAGGGCAACCAGTATACCAGGACAACACATGGAGCTTCCCATGGCAGAGTAGGGAACCACCGGTGTGTTGGAGTTGTGGACTATTAGGGCACATGTCACGCACGTGTAGAGTTAGACCAGGAACACCATCATGGAGTGAACAGGGACAACCAAGGCCCTCACAGGAACAGCAGGGCCTACAGCAACAGCAGACGTTGCAACAGGGAAATGAACAACAACAACAAATAACACAACAACAGCCACAGACATATTCACTGCCACAACAACAGGTAGCGATGACACAACAACCCCAAGCACAACAAACACAACTGGGTAGGGTGACGGTTTTGGGACACAACCCTTACACAGGAAATGGCCAGTCGTTGTACCCTCAATAGGACAGCCCACAGACGGCCTTGGTGTGTCCCATCCTGTCAGTAACACCTAATAGTGCGGAGGAACCACGCATAGAGGTAACGATAGGTGACAAAAAATTATCATTCCTTGTTGACACCGGGGCGACCCGGTCTTGCATAAGGGAAGGTAAATTTAAGATGTCAGGCGAAGCCATGAACACCCAAGGATTCTCTAGGGCTAGGGGGTTGGTTCCCTTTACTGATAACATTCCCTTATCTATTGGAGATTATGATCTGTCAGTTCCACTTCTATATTATAGTGCCTCACCAGTAAATATACTGGGGAGAGATATAATGAACAGGTTGAATATGACGATCTCCTTTACTGAGGACGGCATAATTTGCTCTACTCCAGGGATTAACATGCTCACAGCACGACAGATTATGCAAGCGTACTGCGGACAGACAGCGATTAGGGCGGAGCCAGTAGATGGCGAACTATTCCAGTATGGGACAGATATGGCATTTGCATGGATGCCAGGGATAGAAGGGAAAATATGGAGGAGGCCAGCAGCATATCTGTTCAGACCAGAAACACCTGTTAATGAACCAGAAGGAAAGGTGGTTCTAATGGACAATGAGAGCATTATTGCAACAGCTGATTACATTGCTGTACATGCCCAAGACAGAGAAGGAAGAGCATGGAGGGCAGTGATAGCATTAGCAGAAGGATGTAGGCTCACCCAGGTGTCAGATTAGGAGCTGTTCTCAGAAGAAAAGGAGGAAGGTGAAATGGTGTTCATGATGAGTGTAGAAATATGGCTAAGAGTGGCTTACAAACAAGTAGCACAGAAAATTGCAATGGCACTTGAGGCACCCGCATGCACCCCAGTCCCCTTCTTTAAGGAGGATATGTCAAAGGTACCCAAATCATTGTGGACTACTAGCCCCTATGACGTGGGGTGCATAAAAAGCATAGGGGGAGTAAGGATAAAATTGAAAAAAGGTGCAATACTCCCCAGAGTGAAACAGTACCCACTATCAAAAGAGGCAGATGAGGGCATATATGAAACCATAACGGCCCTTATAAATAATGGCATATTGGTCCCCTCAGAATCACCATGTAACACGGCTGTATACCCAGTGCGCAAGGCTAAAGGGGGGTCTTGGCGCTTCATACAGGATCTCAGGCCCTTGAACAACATAGTAGAAGCAGAATATCCCATAGCAGCAAACCCGGCCACAATATTGTGTGACATTCCAGCAGAAGCATCACGATTTACGGTGATCGACCTTAAAAATGCTTTTTTCTCAATACCATTGCACCCAGACTCACAAGATCTGACGAGCTTCACTTACAGAAACACAAAGTGGAAGCACACCAGATTGCCACAAGGGTATTGCGAATCACCCTCAATTTTCAACAGAGTAATACAGATGGATTTGGGTAACATCGAAGTGGAAAGCACAGTGTTGCAGTATGTGGATGACATAATAATTTGCAGTACAAACGAAAGAACATGCAGAGAGGACTCCTTAAAGATGTTGACAATATTGGCTGAAAAAGGTTACAAGGTAGACATGGAAAAGATACAGTACTGTCAAGAACAGGTACTTTACATTGGTCAACTTATATCCCAACATGGAAGAAAGATTGCACCACAAAGAGCACAGGCCATTTCAAACACTCCAATGCCACAAACTGTGAGGGAACTGCAGCAGTTCCTGGGGCTGTGCAACTACTGTAGAGCATGGGTATTTGATTACAGTTCGTACATAGGACCCCTGCTTGAGGCGTTAAGGGAAGCTAATAAAGGGGAGAAAAAGTTGGGGTGGACGATGGAAATGAAAGAGGCTTTTGATGAATTTAAAGATAAGATATCAACTGCTCCAGTACTAGCATCCCCAGACTATGAGCGACAATTGTTTATATTTTCACATTGCGACTCAGCAGTAATGAAAGCAGTGTTGGCTCAAAAAACAAGCATGGGCTACAAACCAGTAGCATTCTACAGCGGCCACTTAGATCCTGTGATGTTAGGTCACTTCCCTTGCGAACAAGGTCTCGCCGCAGCTGCTTTTGCGGTGGAAAAAGCATCAGCAATAACCATGGGGTGCCCAACTACACTGTTTGTGGAACATGCACTATTTGCGATATTGAATAAACCTAAGTCCACCCTAACCACGCAGAGGGCATCAGGTTATGAGATCATTTTATCCAGAGCTGAACTATCAATTGTTAGATGTAGCACGGTCAACCCTGCAAGGTTCCTAGCAGAAGTAATTGAGGAGGGAGATTATGCCCATGACTGTACGCAAATAACTGAAATGTACTCATGTACTAGAAAGGTTGAAGATAACGCACTAGAGGGAGGTGAGCTCTTGTTTATTGATGGGTCATCAACTATCGACCAAAGGGATGGTATAAGGAGGACTGGGGCAGCAGTGGTAAAAATGATGGAGGTACCGGTGTGTGTGGCAATGAAATGTGTACAATTACCACAGCATTACTCCGCTCAAGCAGCGGAATTAGTTGCACTGATCTTGGCGTTGAAGGAAAGCTTTGACAAACGAGTGACCATATATTCCGACAGCGCATATGTTACATCCACTGTCCACTCAGGGCTGTCGAAATGGAGAAGAAGAGGGTTTAGGAGAGCTGATGGCACTCCAGTGCAACATGCCCTCTTATTGGCTGAACTAATTGAAGTAATAAATGACCCCCAAGAATTAGCTTTAGTAAAATGCACCGCACACACCAAGGGTGAAGACCACGTCTCGAAAGGGAATGCAGCAGCAGACGCACATGCGAAGTATGCTGCATACTTTGGTGAGATATGGAACCCCCCAGAGTCACAGAGAGGGAGAGGGAGGGGAATGGCTAAGGAGATGTTGATAAGAGAAGGGTACACCCATCTCCCAGCCACACAGATTATGGAGCTACAAGCGGCTGCACCAATGGCCGAAAAAGAAATATGGGTAAAAAGAGGATGCACAATGTCACCAACCGACGCACTATGGCGCCAGGGTGGCACTGGAAAGGTTGTAATACCATTGGCACTTTTGAACACCGCCCTGAGCCAACTACATCATCCAGCCCACACAGGCAAGGAAGTAATTGCAGCACGAATTAGGGAAGACTGGTTCTGCCCCGAGTTAAATTCTCATGTGTCAAATTTTATCAGTAATTGTCTCACATGTCAACAGTTTACGGCCGGCCATACTCTAAAGGTGATAAGAGGTACTATACCCCGGCCAGAGGGACCTTTCCGGCATCTCCATATTGACTATGTTGATATGATCAACATATGTCAAGGAAATAGGTATATGATTGTAGTAGTATGCCCATTCTCTAGGTGGATTGAAGCAGGGCCCTGTTCACACCCAGATGCATTTAGAGCAGCTAAATTCCTAGTCAGGGAGGTCTTCCCCAGATGGGGAGTGTGCGAGGTGTTAAGGTCAGACAATGGCCCACATTTCGCAAACAAAATGTTCCAGCACATCACATCCTTGCTGAACATCAAGCATAAATTTGCATGTGCATACCACCCACAGGCCAACGGTGTATGTGAACGCCTGAATGGCCTATTAAAGGAGGCAATTGCAAAGATACAGCAAACAACAAAGAAGAGTTGGTTATATTGCCTTCCATTAGCCCTATTTGAGCTAAGGAATAGACCAGGGTCCGACCACCACCTCACCCCTCACGAGGTGGTTACCGGACGTCAAATGCGCCTTCCCCTAACGCCAACGTCAAGAGCATTTACCGACCACGAAAGTACAGCGAGTGTTCTTGGTGATGAAATGTACCAATATGTGTCTTCTTTGATTACTAGTGTAGTGTTTGTGTCTCAACAGCTCGAGCGCACACGTGGCGGGTCTAACAGCAACCAACAAGAAGACGCGGATAAAGAATTGGAAAAGGAAAGACTGTGTAAAATTGCTAAAGGTGACCACGTACTACTTCGCAATTTCAACAGGAAATGGAATAGTCCACAATTCACTGGCCCCCATCTGGTAGAGGAGGTATCAACGAGAGCAGTAAAGCTACAGGACAAGCGTGCCTGGAACCACCTACACGATGTAAAGATCTACAAATTCCAGACCCGCCCCAGCACCACCGACAGGTCCATTGGGAGAACAACAACAACATCACCAACGGAGGAAGAGAGTTCTACCACAGCTAACGACCTAAGTGTTTCCATACCCTGTCACTCCCCAGATTCCCCAGAGACAATAACTGAAGAAGAAAGGGGTGATCCCCATACTGCCCACCCCATGGTCACACACTCAAAGAGTAAAGATACTTCCGCCAGTTGAGCCCCAAACCCCCTGCCCATTGACCCCTACCCCCACTGCAGTAATAACTGAACTGAAGGACATTGTCTCGCACACGTACACATGTAAACACTTGAATGCTCTCTTTTCTTTTCTCTCGCACATGCAGGAACTGCGTATTATTGTACTGCTAAGAAAATAGATAACTAACAAATTCACTGCCCAGGAGTAGATGGTACCCTCAGACGATAACTACCCAGAAGAATTGTCACACCAATTTGTATATGAAATAAAAAGGCCAACGTACCTGAAAAGAAGAAGGGTACGTGTCTACTACACAGCATTCCTCTTGGCCATAGAATATTCAATGCCCCACCTCCACCCATACTTGCCTGTCCTAAGAGATAGATCGCTTAGATTAGCGTGGGAACAGCTCTTCGCCTGGGCACTGAATGACTATTTGATAGGGAGAGCTTAAAAAACAACAACTAACACTTAATAACCAGCATATTGAGAATTTTCAGGCGGGCAACTTTAACGTCGCAAGAATACGCTGCCGGACTGCAGCAAGGTAAGAGCAAAATGCCGGTGAAATTAGCATATGTAATAAAAATAATAGGGATTTTGATGATCACCGGGTTCTTGGCTGCCTCTGTATGGCAGTACAGCTATGCTATCCATCTTATTGCTGCACCCAAACCTAATACACCCCCATCCCCAGCTGCAACAGGTGTTACGTCAGGTGATACTAGTAAAATTGCACACAAGCAAAATAGAGTTCAACGCAGCACATACTCAGATAATAAAGGTATTGATAATTATATACAAGATTCAGCACACGTCTCAAACAACATATGGTACCAACACATGACCCGCATTGGTAAGCAGACAACAGAAGACAGCTGCTATGTTTGCTCATTAATACCATACGCCATGAGCGCTTCTCGAACATTCGTTGCCACAGAAATAGATGAAAAGACAGCACGATGCATAATATACTTGCCACTGTTCCAAACGAAAGGAAGATTTCAAGGGACAGTGGTGCATATGGTGTGGAAAACACAAGACTCATACCCATATGAAAACAACTTCCTCAAGACTTATTTGAGTTACCACAAGAGCAGTCTACATGCTGAAGCATTCAGATACATAACAAGTGGTCCTGCAGAAGGGGAAACAAAGAAAGTAACACTGCAGTATTTACCATGTGATTGGTACGCCACTGAAGTTCCTGGTAAACCAGGATGTTGGCAGAGGCCACTGGTGACGATAACGGGGAAGGTGTACCTGGACAACAAATGGGAGATAGGAGTGATTGGCAGCAACATGGTAACAAAAGAAACTATCTCAACTATCGATGCACACAACCACAGATGTTGGACGACTTGGATCAAGTACGTACCCATGCTCACGTGGATAGAGACGGATGAAGACCCAATAACAATACTGCCGCTGACTGCGCCTAAGGTATGCTACCAACATAAAGGAGAGGTGGACGTAGGATACAACACCAACTGTGCAAGCGTGATGGAGTTACCTGAGGGGGGAGCAGGAACAGCAGTAATAATGGACCATTATTGGGCCTGTGGAGAAAAGGCATACCATACACTGCCCCCTCTGTGGAATGGTGTATGCACGATGGTGCACGTCAATGTACCATCACTAGTGGTACCCCAGAAGCATGTGAATGTGGCAAACTTTCCCAAAATGGATGAAGGGGACAAGAGGAAGAAGAGATCTGCACCACCTCAGGAGGGGCCAGGGAACAGGAACAACAGCAATGATACTGTCCTAAATAGAAGGAAAAGACAAGGAGAACCTCTAACAGGAAATTACCTATGGGGAAGGTCGGAAACGGCACTCACTTCAATTCCGCCAGAACACAGACTATTCAGCAGAGCAGCAATGTTCTTCTCCTCAATAATCCATCCGGGGCTGCAGGCTTACGCAAACGCAAAATGGCTCCAGATAACTAGATGGGAACTAATGATGACCATCAATTCTACAGTAAATGGATTCAACGCAATAAAAGAGGAGCTACGAGCTATAAGGATGGTAGCACTTCAGAACATATATGTATTGGACCTCCTCACAGCCATGGAAGGAGGAGTTTGCGCAAAGATAGGACAATCATGCTGCACGTTCATTCCTGCTAACGATGATGACAATGGTACACTGACAGAAGCAGTTTCACAATTGGCCCAGATGCACTCCAAAATGATGGATGAAAGTAAAGGTGTGAAAAAGGATGAGAGCTGGTTTTCACTATTATGGTCATGGATGCCATCTTGGCTGTCAGATGGACTGAAAATTATAGTTGGTTGTACTATTTTGGCTGGAGCTACACTGATCATAATAAGATTTTGGAAGGCCCGGAAGGCACGCACCACAGACGAGTTGCTTGAAATGGTCGGTATGCACCCCTTGATGCCAGCAGATGACGGCCAACACACAGGTACAATCATACAAGAGAGAGAGAAGTTGCGCAACCAGATCATCACCAACCACCTGGACCCACCATCGGTGAAGATCGAGAACCCAAGAAACCCCAGGAGCTACATAGGGAAATGGGTATACTGTACTCCTGGAGGAACCTGTGAATATATGTATTGGTCATTTGAAGATCATGTGAACCACTATGGACATTTAGGAGGAATAACTAAGATATGGAGAGTAAGAGGAGACAACGAAAAGGATATGTTTGTGGTCGACAAGTCGACCAGAGGGGGGACTGAAGTGGGAGAATGGAAGACCAGGCTCCCGTCCTTCACCTCTCGCGCTTGGCCTAAAGGGTCACGGCCCAGGCACCCGCCACGAGAAGAGTTTGCCCATCTACCAGACGACCAAATACCCTGGTACAGGAACATACGGATGTGTCCATCTGCCTGCCCAGCAGCCCGCCCTGGCCATGCCGACACCTGCGGCACGGATCAACTAGACTAAAACCTACACGTCGTTAGAGATGCCATGACGACCTAGCCAACGGTCAGCACACCTGTACAAATATACACACTGGACACTCCCGCACCAATCTACACGAAGAATATACTCAGTGCTATGACGTAGGCGACCGACATACCTACGGACGTGCATCTTTATTATTTTCCACATAGGCTCTCAAAATGCAGAAACGCAAGACGCATCATGAACCCATCTAAAAAGCTTGCTTACGCTTCTCCTAAAACCAGGTGCCACAATGAGAAATATAATGAAGACACGATACTGGTCATAAGACAATATGGTACTATAACCTAAAGCGCCTGTGCACCAAACGGTTCCACCTATACACCAGGCCTAAGTAGGCCGCAAGCAAGAGCTTCCATGGACGTTAAAAGAACAAGAGTCAGGTTGCTGATCCTGCAGAATGAGCCCGGCGAAAGCAAACAGCCAAGGTCGCAATGTTGCAAACCCACATTCCGAGAGCAGACCATCAAGGGCACGATGTTGCAACCTCGCACACCGCACACCAACGTTAAAGTCACACCTGCAAATTAAACCAGGCACACAGTGGAAAAACAATATTAATTGTGCAGAATTCTGCCTCAAACACGGTCCCACCTCACGTGACCAAGCCGAACCTGACAGGATGCCAAGCCCAGGAGGAAGAAGGCGTCTGGATCCCTCGTTACAAGACACAAGGCAGATACAATTAAAAGGCTCAATGGACATCTGCGACAGTGGGAGTAATGGGCCTTCCAGCTTATGAATCAGTCCTCACATTATCTGCACGTACTCATAGTGAAACATTGTTGCAAATGACAGGTACACCGAGAGCTGGGAACAGCGATGGTCCCAGGCTGGGAAGCTCGCGGGCGCACCAATCAGAACATGGGGCTCTTATCACTGACGCCATTAACATTAACCAATCATCAGGGGTCTTCATGTAACAATTCTCATGTATCTAATTGTAGGGACAACCCAGATATATCACCTGACTAACCCTTGTCCACTAATATTGTTCTCTATACGTATGCTATACTAACCCTACCACTCGAGCAACCAATTAAGAGTGGCGATAGGTTTTTTGCTAACTTTCCAAGGTGACGCAAGTAGCGCGTCATACTAAGTTAAAAAGGGCCTGCGAGCCCCACGATTGTGTGTGTGTCAGGACGGACGCGAACGATCCTTGACCCATCCCTGCCGTTTTTGTCTAATAAACAGCAGAGTCACCTTGCTTCTTGCGTGTGTCTCATACTCTATCTCTTTTGGGATATACGGGAGGAGTTGGGGCCTCCCTGCCCGGAGGTCTGCGGACGGCCCGGCCGACCCCGGCAGAATTTCCCCCCCGACAGATGCATGTGGGTGGACAGTGTCGCTTTTTTTCATAGGGCAGACGCAACATCCCAGGCGTTTTTATTGAGGCTGGCAAGCTTGCTCAAGTGTTTGGCACCAGGATTTCACCAAGGTTGATATGGTCCCAGTGTTGAGACTTAACCGCAAGGCCACATAAAATTGTCATCAAAGCACATGTATCATATTTGGATTTTGTTTTCCAGAGAATATTGCACTATAGATTGCTGGGTTCAAAAGGTGAGCACCTTTTATACTTTGCCAGAGCAGTTATTGGAAAATCTCATCTCTCAGGTTATTTTTCAGATGATGGGATCCCAAAGCAATTTTAAGGTGGCAATGATAACATGTTTTGGGTACACAACTGCCAATGGAATTGATGTACAGTGCAGAGTTTGGAAAGAAGCAGCATGAAAGAAATTGCACCATTATTTTTAAACTATATTTTTTAACATTTCCCTTGAGCAGAATGCAACTGCCAGCTCCATCTCCTCTGAACTTGGTTTCCTCGGAACTCAGCCCCCTCCTCCAGGCTCCACCTTTAGATTTTTTCCATTTCCACCACTGCGTTATATTAAGCAGCGAGATAACCGATATCACATTGCAAATAATCATTTTGAAGTGGGTACAATTAGTAAATTACACATCCACTATATTGCCTGTTTAGTTCTCTCATGGCACCTTAAATAGATTGGGTTCTAAGAATAAGAGGTGTAGACCAAGACCAGCCGAACAAAATGAACAAGCCTGAGCTGTTCCATGGCCCTGGTGGAGCCAATATGGCATGAGAGAACCAGGCCATCCCTGTGAGGCAAGAAGTTAACTAGCCTGTACCTGCACTCACATGGGTGGTGATCAGAAGCAGTAGAACGTGTGTGTTGGGCTTAGGAACCCAATCACTTCATTAGCTGTTGACAGATGATTGCTTTTTGTACTGTAACACCTATTATGGGAATAGAAGTTAAAAGTATAATAAGAATGAAAATGCTTCATTTAATTTCTCCTGACACATTATTGTTGTGAAGACTCATAGAGGAGGGAGTATTGACATACATGGAGCAAATCTCAACCCTCGCAAATCTCCACCCTACATACCGGCTCTTCACTATAGATGGTCACAAGATTCCTGCCTCCACTTCAGTGAAAACCCTGGACATATACCTGGATGCCTTGCTTAATATGACCCCCCAAATCAACAATATCACCTCTGCAACTGCCCACACTACTAAACTCATACCAGCAAGTAGACCCTTTCTGTCTACTACCAACAGATTCATGGTTGCCTGTGCCCTCGTGTTGTCTAAAATGGACTACTGTGATGCCTTAACCTCGGGGTTCTCAGATAAGAACCTGAACAGGCTGCAGGTTATTCAAAACAATGCTCTCCGAGCGGCTCTAGACCTGAGCAAAACTGACTATGGGCCTCATTACGACTTTGGAGGCAGCCATGCCCTTAAAAAGGGCATGGCTGCCTCCAGAATCGGGGTCCGGGTCCGGGTTCCCTGAATGGGGAAGTACCGGGTCATTCCGAGTATGGAGGGCCCGGTATTTCCTCCTTCAGGGAACCAGGGCCCGGTCCTTCCCCATTCCCATTGAGCCCTCAGGGGCTCAATGGGAATGGGGAGGGAGCTAACAACGGGCCCATTACAAACGGGCCCGATGTTAGCTCCCTGGTCCCCTCCCAGGACCCGATATGGACGTCTGGAAAAACCAGACGTGCAGAGCGGGTCCCGCAAGGGGACCTCGTAATAGTGCGGAGTGGGTTTAACAGCGCTGGCACCATTACCAGCGCCGTTAAACCCATTCCGCACAAGTTGTAATGAGGCCCATATCTCTGAAGTTAGGTGGTCAGTCCTTTGGCTCCCCATGCGGGAAAGAATTACATTTAAAATCCCCTCGATTGCACACCGTTGGATGACCAACAAAACACCCTCCTACCTTGTCGAGAGGAACAAAATATATTCACCAGCCATACCACGCAGATCTCCCAGCAGCCAATGTCTCCTTACCGTCAGAGTTAGATGGAAACGAGCAGGTGGCTCCAGCTTTCCAACTGTTGCGGCCCACCTCTGGAAACATCTGCCATTTCACATGCGATCTGAGACCTCCTACCATTCAGGAAAAACCTAAAGACTCACCTGTTCATCTAATTCCTGTCATGTACCAGCTGCTTGGAATTGTATTCTGTACCTACTTATATGCAACTAGGTGGTCAGTGATAATGTCGAATGCAATAATGTCGACAGTCAAAAAGTCCAAAAAAAAATGTCGAAAAAAATAATGTCAAAAACCAATAATGGTAGAAAAAAATAAATAAATATATATAATTAAAATGTGTTGAGTATGAGGGGTGAGAGGGTGGTGGGGGGTTGGGAGGTGGGGGGGTGGCAGGGGGGTGTTGGGTGTGGGGGGTTGGGGGGGACCACCCCTAGTAAATGATATTCTTCTTGTTTATTTATTTATTGAATAAATAAATAAATACATATATGATTAAAATGTGTTGAGTATGAGGGGTGAGAGGGTGGTGGGGGGGCTGTGGGGGTGGCAGGGGGGTGTTGGGTGAGGGGGGTTGGGGGGGACCCCCCTAGTAAATGATACTCTTCTTGTTTATTTATTTATTGAATAAATAAATAAATATATAATTAAAATGTGTTGAGTATGAGGGGTGAGAGGGTGGTGGGGGGGTGTCAGGGGGGTGTTAGGTGAGGGGGGTTGGGGGGACCCCCCTAGTAAATGATACTCTTCTTGTTTATTTATTTATTGAATAAATAAATATATATATATAATTAAAATGTGTTGAGTATGAGGGGTGAGAGGGTGGTGGGGGTTGGGGGGGTGACAGGGGGGTGTTGGGTGAGAGCGGTTGGGGGGGACTCTTCTTGTTTACGTATTTATTGATAGTGCTAAATTACATTTTTTTCGACATTTTTTTTTCTAAAAATTGACTCTTTTCATTATATGTATAGGTTTTCGACATTATTGTTTTCGACATTTTTTTTTCGACATTTTTGTAAGTCGACATTTGTTTTTTGACATTATCACTATAAACCATGCAACTAGCGCCCAGATGCCAGGGGACTTGGTGCGTTGTTATGAATGCTCAAATAAATAATTAAAGTAAGCATCTCTCTCCCGCAAGGAGAGCAATACCCACTTCTCTTGTGGTATTTTTACTAGCGTGGATGGTGTCTCCCATGTTGTGTCAGTGTGTCAGTGTTCCCTGTGAGAGGTGGTAGCAAGGTGAGTTGTACTGAGCCAAGGGGCTGCTTTTCCTACTATAGATACATTTACATCATATAGTATCTTCTGTTGGTAAGTTGTTTGTTTGTATCACTAGCAATATTTCATGTTCACATTAATTTACTAACATCATTGCTGCGTGCGATTTGCAGCAGGTATCGTGTACTTACGAACCGTTGCATACATGCCAACATTATCAATTCCGTTCTGGAGACACTAGTCCACTCATGGTTTCAAATTTGCACTCTGGGACTTTTAGTACAGGACATATCTTGGGAAAATATTTGACTACAAGTCCCAGAATGCAAATATAAAACCAGGACTGGACTAGTGTCTCCCGAAGGGTATGAATAATGCTGGCATGTATGCTGTTGCCAGTGACAGGGAGCGGAGGAGCAATGGTGATAGGTGCACACTCTGTTGCATTCATCTTGGGTTTTGGGGTGGCTACATTGATGGCGGACGCTTCCACTATTTGTGTCTGTAAATATATGCACAGGTTTTACGAAATGTTGTACATTTTTAGTATTTTGAGCATTTGTTACTAACTATAGATTGTTATACTTGTTATCTTCACTATTCTGTGGCATGGGCTTTCCAGGTGTTGTGGGATCCGGAGTGGTGCATGTGGTGGCTGGTCTGGTAGATGTAGCCATATGTGCTGGCGGGGTGCTTGTAGAACGCTCCATGAAGAATGTCAGTCCTGTATTAAAATGTACATACATATTAAATGTGTTAAAACAAGTTGGCCGGTTGCTAGTAATGCTTTGCTTATTATTATAACTAACAGTAAGTGCATGCACAAGAAGAGGATCTAGCATTTGTTTGTTTAACATTCCTTGGTGAATGCACTATGGTAGTGGACAGTGTGCTCTTTGCCGATGGACACGTACCTATTGTTGTACTTGCGTTGCAAAGTTGGAGGCTGTGGGGGATGGGGGTGGGTGCACAGGGGAGCAGTTGTGGAATGTGGTGAGGTTTCAGTTGCGTGGGGTTTTGCCTTGTAAAACGCTGCAATTGTTCGAACCTTTGATAACAAGGAGTGCCTGGGAAGCCAAGGAGGGCTGGGAAGAGGGGGGTCTCTGTTGCCATGGTACCACTGGCAGCAGAGGTTGTGGTGCTGCTTGTACTCTGAGGTTTTGCCTACACTGGAAGATGCTTGAAGTTGAAAATGAATGTGTGGGTAGGGGAGTGCGAGTGTTTGTGTGGAGGGTTTCTGTGTGCATGAATGTTCAGCACATATTATATGAGTTTATGCATGTTTTGAGGGTCTTCAATGGGCCGTTTCACTGTGAGTGAGCGAGTGAGTCCGTGTGTGCCCGCAGGCATGCTGATTGTAGTGGGTGCAGTTCTGCATAGGTACCCTCTGTATGCATTCGTATAGAGAGCATGGTCCCAGCAGGCGGACATTTTGTGTCCAAGCTGTCACTTTGCAGTACCCAACTGTAATAGCTGTGAGGGCGGTTCTATGAAATTACTGCACGTTTTTTTGCTGCCCATCCCCAAAATGTTGATTCTTTTCCTGAATTCTTCTCGCAAATAAATGCGGCAGGAGACCCTCTGCAGCTCCTGACCCCACAACCCCATGCCTAATTAATACTCCTACCCCACTTACCATCTATGGTAGATAAAGTGAAAACATTCGACAAAAAAACCCTACATTTTCGGGATCGCAGTGATGGGATTCTTCGACATTTTCGTCCTATCCATGAGAACAGCAAGCTTTTTTCCCATCTTTTCATATGCATAGCACTGCCTGCAAGATGCCTCACTCTTGAGGCAATGGAATAATAGGTGTTATTCAGGACGTTACCTTTTTGTTTGCTCTTCATTATCACCCTCCTGACTGTGTTATGTAACCTACTTTGTCAAATGACTTCCTTCTCTGCAGCACTGGCCAAGGTTTTGACAAACTAAAGGCATCCGGGTTAGACATGTAACTGATCAGCCTCTAAACTGGGCAATGATTGTGCTTTGCAATGGGAAGTGATGAGCTTGACAGACCCTTTGAGATGGCATGATCTCGACAGTCAATGGGCGTGGCTTATTAAGAGTGCTTTCTCGCCATTGCTGTCTTGGTGCTGATCTGAAGGAGGGGCAGAGAGAAGCATGCTATGGTGGGGAGAGGGAGGTCTTCAGGGCAAGGGTGGACTGGGAATCTAAATAGGCCCTGGAAATAATTTTCAAAGCTGCCAATTTTGCTCATTTTTAGCAAGCTCAACACCTTGCCCAGAGGAACATTTGGAAATAAAATAGGTTATCATACAAAAGAGGCCCAGGATGCAAAAACCTACTGGAAAATCTCCAGAGTTCCCTATAAGCTAGTCCACCCCATCTTAAGGGGATCCTAACATACATGCTGGTTATCACTGGTGAGGAAAAGGAAGGGGAGTTTGCACCAGAGAACAGGAGCTAACACTGACAATTCTCCCTCCCCTGCACAGGGATGATGGACTTTTGCAATGGCCCACAGAAGTTGATTGGATGAGACTGAATCGACACATAAGGCTTTAATCTGGTAGTCAAGAAGATCTGAAAAGGATCCTTAAAATAATGCACTGAGGGGCACTGTACATACTGTCGTTAACTCCAAGTGAAAGCGGTGTAGCCGTGTTCTGAATAACCTGGTGTCGATGCAGTAGAAAGCAAAGAAATAGCACAGTGCCATTAACGGGGCTTCAGAATACCCAGGTAGAACCTTCCTTAGCTTCAAGAGCAAAATGGAAAATAGGGAAAATCTTGCCAAGAACTTTAAGGATTCAGAAGGAACTGCTAGTGAGTGCATGGACCTGAGGTGTCAATTTCACATAACAATGCAGACACCCAAGTTGCGGACAGACAATGGCACTGGGACCGGTGGGAAGGCAAAGATCCTGTGTCACCTCCCTCATAAAGCAGTATCGTCTACGGGGGGCATGTCCCCCCCCTCTGCCTCTACTATCATTTGATTGCAAAGCCTGCTGGCGTTCCATGTAAATGTTGAGGTGCCCATAAATATGAAAACACTTTTGCAAGTAGTTTTGGTACCTTTTCCATCTTTATATGCAACTCTGGTTGACGCTGTTTCAGGGTATTACCACTCAAAAGTCACTTGCTTGTGCAATTCAATACATTTTAGAACTTTGTATGCACAACATATGCACAGCAGGTCTGAGGTTTCCATGATCCATTCTTATATCTGTAATTCATCAACTTTGAGTGGAATGGCTTACTAAATGATCTGAATGTTACTATTGGTGTTGTCCTTCTCGAACAAGGTGATAGTCGAACAGTAATAGCAGTAAGAGAGATCAATTCACTGACCACAACTGATCCCAGACCAGTAAGCATGTATTTTTTTAAAATTGATTTAGCTGATGTTACTCAACTTTTCAATCATCAACATTTACAAAATATTATATTACATTGTTGTTAAAACAAAACAAACAAAAGGGTGCATCAACCTCCATTGATAATATAAAAATCTTCATATAAAAGACAAAAGATATTCCACACCCATTTGATTGTAAACATAAATAAAATTATCTACATAAAACAATTTTTAAAGAGGAAAAAAAGACAGAAAAATTAAATGTGAGTGTCACATATCATTACATAGCAACATATAAACAACATATAAACAACATATAAACAACCATCTAATATCAACGGGTCTGCTGGCTATGACTTTCCACTGCAGTAAGCATGTCACTCCTTAAACCTTAACAGGGACCCAGACATTATCCACATAGATGGATCCACAAAGTGGTTTCCAAAAGAACCCAAGAATCCAGACAAATATTCTCAAATATCAATAATTACATCATATGAACAATAAGCCTTATTCTTTTTAAAATGCATATTGCAATCAGAGGCCCAAAAACATTAAACCTTGCATGCTGCTGTGTCCTCATGACATTTTCAACAATCATGAGGTGAAGGAGACGGAAAGAGTAAAAGCGAAGCAAATTCACTCTTATGTCTCCTACATCTCACAAAAAAAGTAAATGATGCCCCAAATACACCTTGCAAGCAGTGTTTACTTATAGATTCCTATGGGATCCACCAGGTTTTGACTACGTGCAAAATCAAGGCAGAATCCATAGGAATCCATTAATTTTACACCTGCATCAAAATGCCACACAGGCATGAAATAAAACGCGGTGCAATATGGAGGAGGAATTCACACCAGGGTTCTTATCTCCACTATGTGCCCTTCCTCCATCTTGTCACTGCAGATAAATGGGGCAGAGAGGTAAGTCAAGGCGTGAAAGCACTACACCTTGCTTTTATGCCTTGATTTACCGTTCCACTCCATTCAAAAATAGGCTGATTTCTAAAATCATAGGTATGGAAGACTGAAAAACATTAACCTTTTAGAACAATGGGCCTCATTACGACCCTGGCGGAACGGGTTAAACGGCGCCGTAAAATGTGACGGCGCCGTTCAACCCGTTCCGCCTCATATGTGTCGGAGGTCCCCTCGCGGGACACGTTAAGCACGCCTGGGAAAACCAGGCGTGCTTACCGGGTCCCGCGAGGGGAAGAGGGAGCAAACAACGGGCCATCTCATTATGACCCGTTGTTTGCTCCCTCTCCCATTCCCATTCAGCCCTATGGGGGCTGAAATGGGAATGGTGAAGGACCGTGTCCGGGTCCTTGAGGGAGGATTACCGGGCCATCTGAACTCGGAATGGCCTGGTATGTCCTCATTCCGAGGACTCGGACACGGATGCGATTTCGGCGGCAGCCATGCCATCAATAGCGGCATGGCTACCGGCCAAACTCGTAATGAGGGCCAATGTCTTCAATGTGCTATCAGGAGAAGTGTGCAACAGAAAACCCACATTTGTGCAAATGAGTGGCCGGCAGTCCTTAGATAGTCAACAGCTAACCAGAAGCCAAAGTGCTGTAGAGAAGCAGGTGAATGCTTTCTCACTAGTTCCTGCCCCCTCACCACCAACATATTGCAACAGCAGATGAAGGGCTATGGCAGGGACCCCTTGTGTAATTCCACTGCCGCATCGAATGGATGAGAGACGTTATGCACTGATGATAGCCATATAGAATGCACCCTTGCACTGAAAGTGAGGAAGGATGCCACATGGAAGGATGTCAGTACGCACCTATGGACATCATGGAGCGTTAAGTGAAATCTGATGAGGGCGGAGTGATGTCATAAAGAAGATATATGAACCTGTGCTGAAACAATATGAACATATTTAAGAGTGACAATGTAACTGAAGCACCAAGAGAAATATGTACCTAAAGCTAAAGTAATCATGGATATAAAGAAGAATGAAGTAACTTATTGGTTAATAACTGTAAATATACAGTAACACAAGATAGGTGAGACATATAGAAACTTGGTAGAGAGGAATATGTAATGGGCAAGGACGGCCATGATAGGAAAATGGATGCTGGCTCATGCAGATTTCAACCAAGCAACCTCAGAAACAGACCAAGGCTGCAGAATCAGGAGACACTGGAAATACAGTTCATGTGAAAAACAGGGATGAGTTGAGGTTGACATAGGATGAATAATACTATTCTAAGGAATACGTGCACATCACAAATGTAGTTATACAGATAAGCCCTGAAAGTGAGGCTTTCATCTTAGATTAAGGAGGAAGAAAACATCTGCAACCGCCAAAGTATTGAACAATTAAAAGTGTATGAAGTCTGTGCAAGATAGAATGAGCAAGTCTCTAGAGGCAACAGCACCCTGCATAATTGAATCAAATAGCAGTAAATAAGTGGGTGAAATGGACAAATTCGTGGTCTCTTCACTTGTACCTCAGAAGTCAAAGACAAGGGCTATTCATTAGAGCCTTAGACGAAGATAGTGGTGTGCTGACACTCCCTCAAATTTTCCAGGACAGTGAACAGGCTACAAGGTCAACTACAGAGGGAAGGCTTTGGCTTATGGCGACTGATGAGGGATGATGTATTAATTGGGAGAAGGGACGCAATTCAAAGGGCCTAGGATTTGTTTCACATACATGCTGCTAAGGAGCCAAAAGTCCAAGGTTGGGATAATATGCCAATCAATCAGTAGGTCTAACGGGAAACCTAACATAAAATGTTGCATAGACCAATCTGCTACTATTTTGTCTGCTATAATCAGTATTGTACATATTTAGAGGTAGTTCAAGGCGTGCCTAACAGATAATGGGAAGCTAGTAATATTGTTAGTACCTACATAGTGTACATGTATATATGTTCCCCTAACCAATCCCTCCCTTCGATAGGTTTTATGATTTGCCAAGTAGAATGACATCATAGATATACGCAAATTGGGGTATAAGACCTCTATGTAATCAAGCTAGTATGTGAGTGTGCATGCATCAGTCTGATGCCTGTCAGTTCTCCCTGCTTTATTAAATGTGAATAAAGTAGTACTTTGCCATATTCCTTGAGGCTGTCTGGTCATTTGGTCTGAGATCTTCATTTGTAATTCCCTCTAGCACAAGAGAAGCAGCAAGGTGCTAGAGCACATTTTGGTAGCAGAGGATGGTAATCGACCTAAGCCAGATCAGACCCCCGGACACTTGGCTGCTCCCGCCATTAGCCAGAAGACCACAGAGCTTCCTGTGGATTTCTGCGCGTAGAGTCACATGCATGAAGATACGGTTGCCACGTCCCCCTTTGATGAAATTCCTGTCTGTTCCCTGCAGGTGCCCTGTGGATGGAAAGCAAACTAGTTGATTGAGGGAGAGTTGATGCTGAGGGACACGAGCTGAATCGCAGATGTAAGTAGAACAACAAAGGTGGCAGAAATAGGGGCAGGGTTTGTGTTGTGAATAATAGGTACAAAAGTAACAGGATTTTTTGCAAGATTATAAAGAGGAGAAGTAGATACCTCGATTTCTGGTTCCAAGTGGGGCAGAAGGGTATGCACTAGAGTAAAAACTCCAAAAAGGGGTGTTAAGGATTCCTGAGGCAAGGCCAACAGAAGGGTGCGTATCAAATTCCAAAGTGGCGGAAAGTTGGGAAGCGATACATTTACTAAAAATAGTAAAGTAAGGCGCATGCAGTAAAATTGAAAAAGTGTACACGTGTGGAGTTATAAATATGTCAATATAGAGCTTTTGTTGTGTTTAGAGTAATACATTTAAAATGATACTTAAAAGCAAAGAAGATTGGGGAACATTTGGACCAAGAGATTGACATCAATCAGGAGGGTACAAATCAAAGAGACTCTTAAAATACCAGTAATAGAAGAACAAGATAATACAAATTGATAGAAAGTGTAAACGTAGAAGCAAACAGAACATCATTGTATAGATTTTTAAAAAAAACAAAGCAGTTAAAATATTTTTGTAGATTATAAACTGTGATTGATGGTGGCTACGCCAATTGATCAGTGCGGTATATTTGATCAAATAAAGACTCAAATAAAGGGACGAGTAAGTATTGACAGTCAAAATAACTTGTCATCATGGGGGACACTCCTCTTTTACATCTGTGCAGGGCATTGCCGAGATACACAGCGAAGATAAGAAAATATTATTTAGAATCGGTACAAGGCACGACTAATAAGATACGCATGCCGTGGCCTCAGGAGGCTTTGCTGTCAAAAACCATATTGTGGCATATGACAACATATTTGCATGCCGCATGTAAGGGAAAGAAATTACAGAAAAGGCCGGCCATTTTAGAACTATAAAAGTTGTACCAGAGTGAGAAATAAAATCCAGCCGAGAGGGAGTGACTGCCTAATCAGCATAAAGGGGAGGATAAGACACCTTCAGATCCCCTTTCCCTTCTTGAAGATAAGAGCATAGACCTAGAAGAGAAGGGATTTTATTCTTTAAAGGAATTAAAAGCAGCAGCAGGCTATGTTAATCCAACACATGCACCCCCGCTTATAGCAGCGAGGATAATGCAGAAGAGAGCAAAAGTAAAGAACAGCAAAGATACATCAACCTGTAATGAAAACAAACACCGTGATGAGAGAAAGGACAGACAGGATAGAAAGACAGAGATAGAGGAAGAAGAAGCAAGGAAACAGATATAAATAAAGGATAAAGCTAAGGGAATAACAATAGCACATAACAAATGGATGGGAGGACAAATATTACTTAAGTTGGATGATAAGGGCATAATGGGGTTAGCCAAAGAGAGGAAAGAGAAGAACGGGAAAAGAAAGAGAAAGAAGAGGAAAAAGCATACAAAGAAGAGAGGGATAAAGAATGTAAGCGAAGGGAAGAGCAGAGAAGATACGAGGCAAGGAAAGAAAAAGAGAGATTAGAAGAGAAGAAACAAGAATATATAGAAGCCCAAATAATGAAAGTACATAGGCTACAAAGAAGGACAGAGGATGATGAATTGAGGGAGATGAGCAGAAGAGAAGAAGAAATTAACAGGAGTAGTGGATTAAAAGATGACGTGATCGAATATCTATGTCATAAGAGCATAGTACTGATTGATGCACAAGAATGATTGGAGGAAGGGAGCGGGTCACAACAGCCCCACATGGAGCTTCAAGGAATGCCAAGATCAGCATGGGTTGATGTGCAGGATACAGAAGACATAGTGCAAAAACTTGGGAATTGATACAGGCAAATAAGGGAGAAAGATGGTAATAAATCCCAAGAGAACGTAGAAGGATCTCTATCAAGGGGAACTGAAGGTAGGTCAGATAATGTCATAACAGACGAATAAAAAACATTGTCTTTAAACAGATTAGATCTTGTGGACACAGAGAAGGACAACAGCCATACGTGCTGGGACATGATGATGTCAGACAAAAAAGTGAGGAGAACGGTAGAGCACAAAGAGAGGGCGCCTGCAGGTTTTCAAAAGAATCAAGTGTATAAAAAGAGGCAAAATCGTCAGACCTAAGAGACCCTAAAGAAAAAAACACCAGAACCGATACCACACACTGAGCGACCACAAGCACAATCAAGCAGTACAAGGGATGTATCCCCGCCTTATGTAAGCAGATTAAGGTCACTACCAGGAAGGAGACAAATGGGCGAGACAAGCCCTGCCTGGAAGATGAGGAGTCTAGACAAGTATGATTATGGACCAGGATTTTCACAATTCCTGTTATTGGAGATGGGGGAGGCCGACCACAATATATACCATTACCACGAATGGGAAAAGATCATTTGAGATGTAAATTGCTGAGTTTGAATTCCAGTGCAGTAAAATGGATTCATGTGTTACAAAGGATGACATCAGGGAGGATGTTAGCTATAGGTGACATAAAAGGCTTGCTAGCAGCGATCATAGGGCAGAGAGCTGCAGACGATGAACCGTGGGATAAAACGGTGGCATTATTTTACCACATTTTGTGTAAAGGGCTGCCCGAGCTAATGCAAGAAACAGGTGGGAATGGAAGCAAAACCATGTCCAGAAATACAGTTGAAGATCGTACATCCCTGCCGATTGTTACAGGAGAAGAATAAAAAGAAAGCTGAGGGCAGAAAGCAGGAAGAGGCAAAGTTAGTCCACAAAAAGTTTTCTAAACTCTTCTAAACTCGCTATAGAGGGAGCGTTATTGATAAGTAACAAGGCTGTTGTGATACAGGAAATGCAACCAGTGCAGCAAAACAACACAGTGTACCCTATGGATCAGGGTGGGTACTATGTATGGCCAAGAGGAAGAGGGAATTGGCTTAGAGGAGGAGGACGAGGTGGATTTCAGAACCCTCAGGGAAACAGAGAATTTAATGGCAGACAGCCGTAACAATGTTGGAATTGCGGATGAATACGACGCATAGCCAGAACATGCAGAATCAGAGGAGGAATGCAACAAAATTGGCAAGCTCTGATTGAGGGGATGTGTTATGCTACCAAACATGAATCAGAGACTAGAGGGATTTTAAAGACCATACAGAGCAATCCCTCTGTATCATGAACTATCAGCACTGATTGGTGCTCTGATAGTCTTCTGTCATCTTAGGCACACTCCACCTACACTACCTAACAACTCCTCACTTCGGAGAAGTAGTTGCTTTCAACAAACATATATTTTAATATATATATTACCATGTGTTTAAATTTTGAATGTATTCAATAAACCATTACAGGTGCATTTCTAACTCTCCTAAATTTACAAAAGGAACAGTGAGTTTTCTAAATGCCTAAACATATATTATTTCATAAAACTCAGCAGTATTAATACTGTGGGCCACATCACTAGTTGGGCGGTATTCCCGGCGTAATATACCCTGAGCGCTATTTACGTTAACACTGCAATGTGTAGCGTAAACAATGCCAGATCAAGAGTTGGCGTGCACACGGCCTTGGCGTTAACCCAAATAGCGTCCAGTGGAAAAAGTGGCTGTGAACCCGAAAAAACAGCTCACATTGCACTATCATGGAGCTATTGCGCTATTAGCAGGCGCTAATAGTAAGAGAGTTTACTGTGTGCTGTGATGTCCCCCTATGGGTTTACCCTGATCTTTAGTAGGGTGTGCACTCCATCCTGCATTTTCAGGGGTGCGATTCACTCATGTGATTGGTGCCAATGTCTATAGGCTGAGTTCAGATGCCGCTGTTTTATGCCTTTACAGTGAGGCCGAGAGTTCAAGGCACCAGTTTCTTCACTGGCTAGAAAGTCCTTCCCACAAGTGAACGTTGCACGGGGAATGTTGAGTGTCCAAAATTGTCTGTATTGTCTTTGTTTGCCGGTATTTTTGTGGATGAGTAGCGCTGCGTGTAGAAGCTAGCTGCTGGTAGGTTTGCGCAGCGCCTTCAATTCGAGCGCGCCTGGTAATGTCTCTCCCTTTCCCTTGCAAGAGAAATTATGTGCTATTAGCGCCTCGAGTCCGGGTTCAGCGCTACTGGAGACTTGGTGGTTAGGTAAGTTTGCACGGAGGCTTTTGGTAAGTATGCACCGCTTAGAGAGAGAGAGCACAGTGAAATAAGTGTCCGCGTTATTGGAGCGAGTGCAATGAATAATATCTCTTCTTTCTTACAGGGGTTTGTGCGCTCGTGCAACTAACCTGGATTCCAGCGTCGCAGGAAGATTCGGCGCCGGAATCTTCCTGCGACGCTGGAATCCAGCGTTACTGATGTGCGCGTGTTAACGCTGTTCTTCTTTGTTCTTACAGGTGCCGGTATAGAAGTCCCCTCTTAACTGGAGATAGCTCCGGTGTGGAGTAAGAACCAGGTAAGTTGAAGCTGAATGATCCAGAGCGGGTAAACAGAAGTAAGATGATCCGGAGCAGGTAAGCAGAAGAAGGATGATCTGGAGCAGGTAAGCAGAAGCAGGATGATCCGAAGCAGGTAAGCAGAAACAGGATGATCTGGAGCAGGTAAGCAGATGCTGGCTGATCCAGAGCACAGCAAGTGTGTTGCTGATACAGCTCGCACTCAGCAACACGAAGCACTGGAAGAACCTTGGGTGTGGCTTATATAGCCAGCCATACCCAAACACTAGGGAGCTCATGAGTTATCATGCACTTCCTGTTTGGTAACCAGGAAGTTACTACAAACACTAGGAAGTATTGAAAGGAGGGATTTGTTATGGGTTCTTTGTGTGCCTATGCCATGCCTGCCAAGCCTCCACCCAGCTTGCCCCAACTACCTGCCTGATACCCATGAAAGTCTTCCCCCTCAAGACTTCTCCCAATGGTGTGTATGAGGGCTTTGGTTTCTCAGGATGGTCCCGATGGAATTTCCGCACCAATCGGGGGTATGCACGTGTGCTGGGTTCACATGATCTTTCCTGGGGTCCGTACCCCTTCCAGTCAATCAAATAATACAGGGTCTTTTGTACTTGTTTGGAATCTAATATGTTCTTACTTCATATTCGGGTGCTTCTTCACCCACTTGTATGGGTGCGGGAGGTGTGGAAGTTCGGGTTCCTGGGTGTGCTGGTTTTAATATTGACACGTGAAATACGGGATGTATACGCATATGTTGAGGTAACGCCAGTCTCATGGATGCTGGATTAATTACTTTTTCTATTGTATACCGACCGATGTATCTAGGCTGAAATTTCTTGGGACCCTTTAAAGCAATGTGTCTAGTTACCAGCCAGACCGAGTCTCCCACTTGATAATCTGGGGCTTTTCATCGATCGCGATCAGCGTTTCTTTGGCTTGCTGTATGTTCTTGCTGCTTTCATGTTGCTGGCATGTAGATTCTTTACTGCAGGCATTTCAATCTTTTCTGGCGGATCGTAGAACGACGTTCTGGGGTTTCGACCATATATAGTAAAGAAGGGTGTTGCTTGGGTTGATTAATGTGTTGAGTTGTTGTAGGCATACTCTGCCATCCATAGAATTGCTGTCCAGCTTTGGCTTGTTTGGTGTAATAGACAGCGCAAATACTCTTCCATGGTCTGGTTCGTGCGCTCGGTTTGGCCATCCGTTTGAGGGTGGTGACTAGAAGACAAACTGACTTCTACTCTTGCCAGGGCACAACATTTTTTCCAAAAACGAGATAGAAAATGGCTGCCTCTGTCAGAAACCATTATGGTAGGAAATTCATGTAACTTGACAATTCGGTCTAGAGAAACATGCGCCAGGGTCTGAGCTGATAGAGCCATGGGTCTGACCCTTTAGAGCTATGAAATGGGCCATTTACGAGGATGGCATTATAACCTGAGTTAGGAGGTAGATCAGTGATGAAGTCCATTGATACTGTGTGCCAGGGTGCTAGCAGAATGGTGATTGGCTGAAGGAGGCTGGCTGGTTTTTGCCTGGATGTTTTGTATTGTGCACACACCTCAAAGGTGCCTATGTAGGTGGCAATATCTTCTCGCCAAGTTGGCCAACAATAAGATTTGCTTACTTTCTTCATGGTTTTGGCGAGTCATGGTAGTCTGATATGATTGCTTGTTGCAGATCCTTAGTTGGAACATAGAGGCGTTTTTGGTAGTATGGTAGTTTGTCTTGAATGGTGAACTGATCTCCCTTCGTGGCCCAAGCCAGAGATGGGCCGATGCAGAGGCTGACATTTTTATGGCTGGGTATGATCTCCACCGGGATAGGGGCATTGTAGACTTCCTCTCCTGTGCCAATGCGGGATAACGCATCCACTTTCCCACTTCTTTACTCCGGGGCGATAGGTGATTACAAAGTCATATTCCATTAAGGATAGGCCCAACGGAGCTGCCTAGAAGACTGAGCTTTTGCTGAACGTAAGTATTGCAAGTTCCAATGATCTGTTATTATTGTGATGGTGTGCTTTGCTCCTAGTAAGTAATGTCGCCATTCACACAATGCGTTTTTGATTGCTAGGAGTTCTTTCTCAGAAATTACATAGTTTAATTCTGCTGATGAAAATTTCCTTGACCAAAAGGCAATGGGGTGAATGCATCCAGTTTCAGAACTTTGTTGAGACAATACGGCCTCCATGGCAATGCTTGAAGCGTCCGTTTCCACGATGTACGGTAAATTGGGCTGCGGGTGTTGCAGATTTTGGGCTGAGGTGAATTTTTCCTTGAGAGCTCGGAAAGCTTCTTCCGCCGCTGGTGTCCATTCGAACTTTCGGTGTTTGCACCGCAAGGATGTTATTGGATGTACAATATGTGAGAATCCTGGTATGAAGCGTCGATAAAAGTTTGCAAACCCTAGGAAACCCTGTACTCCCTTTACAGACGTGGGTGAGGACCAAGTGAGGATTGCCTCCACTTTTCGATTGTCCATCTTGATCCCCTGCGTTGTCAGTACATATCCCAGGAACTCCACCTCGGTGACATGGAAGGAGCATTTTTCTAGCTTTGCGTACAGTTGGTTTTCACACAGTTTGCGGGGTAGAGCTCGCACATGGGTTACGTGCTCTTGGGGAGTGGTGGAGTAGATCAGAATGTCATCGATGCAGACGACTGCGCAGACATCGAGGAGTTCCCGTAACACATTATTCATAAAATTCTGGAACGCAGCCGGGGCATTGCAAAGCCCAAAGGGCATTACCTGGTATTGGTACAAGCCATAACGGGTATGGAACGCAGTCTTCCACTCGCACCCTTTCTTCATGAGTACTAAGTGATATACGCCGCGTAAGTCTAGCTTGGTGAAAGTCTTTGCTTGTCTCACCTGGTCTATGAGTACTGGTATCAGAGGTAACGGGTACTTATTTTGTATGGTGACTTGATTTAGGGCCCGGTAATCAATACACGTTCTTATGTCCCCCTCTTTCTTCGGTACAAAGAAGAGTGAGGAGACGGCTGGTGACTTAGATGGTCTAATGAAGCCATTGGCCAGGTATTGATCCAAGTAGGTCCGTAGATGAGTGTTTCTTCCTCGGTTAATGCATAAATGCGGTTGCATGGTACTTGTGCCCCTGGTTTCAGGTCGATCTGGCAGTCGTAAACTCGATGTGGTGGTAGTGTATTAGCTTGCTCCTTCGCGAACACATCCTGGAACTCCTGGTATCTTTTCCTGTGAAGCTAACAATGGACTTCCTTTGATGTCGTAACAAGAGGCGCATTCCGTGGAAAATAGTAAGGTTCGAGCTCGCCAATCTATCTTTGGGTTGTGCGTCTCTAGACACGGTATCCCAAGAATCAGCTGGAATTGGGGTGCAGCGATAAGGTCGAAGCTAATACTTTCTCTGTGGCCATCTTGGCAGATTAAGGTGATGGTGGAAGTACACTGTGTTACTGGTCCCGAAAGGAGTTGTGTGCCATCCACAGCTTGTCACGCTTTCTGTGGTGTCCTTACGGTGAAATCCTTTGCAGTGTTTATGTCCAGGTAGCTCCCAATAGCCCCACTGTCTATGAAAGCCTTGAGGGCATGCACTCCGGTGGGCTGTGAAGGGTCTACCAAAACCACAGGAATACTGAAATGTGAGATCTGAGTGTTCCGTTCTTGGCTCGACAGACCGACCTCTAAATCTGCCGGGCGTTGGAGTTTTCCGCTACCGCACCTGTGTCTTCCCCTATGTTATCTAGTACCCCCATTGTCTTCTGCGAGGGTTTAATCGTGCAGTTCCGGAGAAAGTGACCAGATTGGCTGCAATATAAGCAAAGTTTTTCCTGACGCCTCTGTTCTCTCTCCGCCTCGGTGAGTGGTCCCTTGAGAACACCCAATTGCATGGGCTCTGAGTGTATTTCTGAGGCCTGTCGATGGGACGCTTCCTTTGGTCAGACATACACTGGTCTATGCTCTGATCTGGTTCAGTCAGCCTTGTTGCTGTCTTAACTGCTCTCCCTCCTCGCTGGAGCTTCTCTTGCCCGCAGTCTCTTCTTTCTCTCTCTCTCCCTCTCCCTCTGCCGCGGCTTTTCTCTTTCCCATTTCTTGGGCTTCGCTTCCTTCCGCCCTGCTCCCCTGCGGTCAGGTCTCACCCTGATTGCTCCTTTTCTGCTCCTTGTTGCCTGCTTGCCTGTGGCTATGCTGTTTCTGCAGCTCCTGTCCCATTCTGCGGACTCGGTCTCCCCGGGACTCTCACTGGGGACACCGTTAGTAACCTTCCTGGGCTTGTCTCTGTTTGCTAGGATTTCTGCTACATCCTGCCCCTTTGGATTCTCTTCCCAACAACCAGACCTGGATCAAGACGTCTCTCAAGGATTCACCCACAGTTACATCACTTACCACCGCTGCACATCACCATCACTTTCAGGGTTTTTTTGTGCCTGGAGGCTTTTTTTTTTAGCTACTCCGGAAGCGAGGTCACTGGCCTGCTGATTCTTCGTGGTCACAGTGGCTTCCTTCTGTAGTAGGCCTTACGTCCATAAAAAAAGGACTACAGGGTTAGGGTAAGGAAGAAGATTCTGTCGCCGGACTCCATCTCTTCAGATGAGGAGGAAGAGGGGGACTTCGAAACCGATCCCGACGACTCTGAGGGTGACAGATTGCAACGCCAAAACATTGCGATGGCTACAGCGGAACAGGTGCAGGAACTGGTAGCAGTTCAAGGACTTACCCAGGAGGTACAAAGCCTGAAGACAGAAAATGCGGTACGACGCCAATTGGTTACCGCTCGTGACCAACATCCTTCAATATTTTACCCCGAATTGCCACAGCCACAGGTAAATTCGATGGTTCGCCTAAGAAGCTGAAGGAGCTTATAGAGGCTTGTGGGGTCCATTTCACTGTCAGAGCTGGCATGTACGCTTCAGAGCACGCACAAGTCGGATTCATGATATTTAACATGGTGGGGAATGCTCTAGCATGGGCTACCCCCCTTGTTACCAATGCCAACCCAGTGCTTCACGATTATGTTAACTTACTCAAGCAGTCCTTTGAGTGACCCAAACCACTTTCGTGGCATGTGAGGAACTGTTAGATATCCGTCAGGGTAACACAGACCTGCTATCTTACATAACTACCTTCAAACAACCCGCGGTGGAGGCATATGTCATTTGTTGTCTCGGTCTTAAAGAAGAGTTGAAGGACGAGCTAGCTCGAACACCCTTTCCTCCCTCATTTCCTGATCTCTTGCCGGCAGTTTGCCAAATCGACTACCGTCTGGCGGAATGTCGAATGGAGAGGAAGAAGAATAGAGGTTTTCCTTCACCCTCTGATCCGTATGTCCCTCTGTCACAATCCGCTTCTCGCCAGACAAAGGAAGAGCCCATAAAAGTTGGAACAGCTCATGCTCCCCTGACCCCAGAGGAACAGAAAAGGAGGAAAAAAAGAGCTCATGCATGTACTGTGGATCAGACATTCTCCTTCTGAGGGTTTGCCCGAAGTACCCCCCCTACATTCAGGAAATGGACATCCTCAGTCCTTAGAGGGACGGTACAGCGAAGCACCAAGATCAGTCCCTACGTTACACTCAGTTTCTTCTCCCAGCTCTCCCGAGGATTCCCGTCTCATGGTAGTGGCCATACAGCTGAAGGTGAATGATCAGAACATCGACTTACTGGCTCAACTGGACTGTGGGGCAGGCAGAAACTTTGTGGACACCCTATGGGCTGACAAAATTAGTTTCAGTCGCATAGAAAGAAAGGAAGACCAGAATGTGGAATGGGTGGATGGTTAGCCTGTTAGTTCATGTCTCATCACCCACACGACTGAAGACCTCCAAGTAACCATCCTCCAACATTCAGAAAGGATTACGTTTGACATAATCTGAGCAGCCCATTTTCTGGTCGTCTTGGGTATTTCTTGGCTCCGCAAGCATCACCCGACCATCGATTTGACCAACAACCAAATCAATTTTCATTCTACATTCTGTAAATGCAACTGCTTTCTGTGGCCCAGATTTGAATCAGTCAAGGCGGTCTCTGCCGTTGAAACTTTAAGCATCCATTGCCTGGCGGTCGCACTCTCTGAGTTTAAGAACGTCTTTGTTGACAAGGTACCTCAAGATCTACCACCACATCGACCCGAGGATTGTGCAATCGATCTGGTACCTGGAGTTCTGGTGGCCTTTGGGCGCATGTATTCCCATTCCCTGAAAGAAAAGAAGGTTCTCCCAGAGTATTTGGATACAAATCTCACTAATGGCCTCAAACAGCCAACCCACTTTCCAGCTGGAGCCTCACTATTTTACATCCCCAAGAGAGCCTCGAAGGAGTTAAAACCATGCATAGACTTCTGCGGCCTCAACAAGGTAACTATCAGGGTACCCTATGTCCCTCATATCTGACATCCTTGAGGTGGTACAGGACAGGGAGCAACCATCTTCTCCAATCTTGACCTAAAGAGTGCATACAATCTCCTCCGGGTTCGCCCTGACGATGAATGGAAGACGGCCTTCAGGACCCCATTCGGGCGTTATGAATAGTAAGTCATGCCGCTTGGGTAAGTCAATGCACCAGAGATTTTCCAGAGATACATGGACAGGCTGTTCACTGACTAACTTTCCACTCCACCATAATATACCTGGACGATATCCTTATTTTTTCAAAAACCAAACAGGCCCATCAAGCGCACTTGAGAGAAGTCCTCCGCTGGCTCCAGACCCATCATCTCCTTGTAAAACCCAAAAAGTGTGTGTTCGAGGCATCATCCATTTTCTTACCTTGGTTTCATCCTTTCGAACCAGGGGATAATGATGGGCCCCAAGAAGGTCTCTGCCATTTTGGATTGGCCTGCCCCTAACTCTGTTAAGGAGGTTCAGTGGTTCATCGGTCTCGCCAATTTCTTCCGAAAGTTTATTGAGGAGTTCTCCAACATAGTTCTGCCCATCACCAGTCTTCTCAAGAAGTCAGCTAGACCCTTTTATTGGACAGAGGCAGCTGAGACTAGTTTAACACAACTCAGAGCTCTTTTCTGTTCTGCCCCTATCCTCTGCCAACCTGTCCAGTCAAGGCCCTTTATCCTGGAAACAGATGCCTCCTTGGCAGCAGTCGGAGCAGCTCTCCTACAGGAACATAAGGGCGTAAATAAATTGCTTTTTCCAAGACTCTTTCTCCCAGTCAGACAAAATATTCCATTATAGATAAGGAATTACTGGCGATGAAACTAGCATGTGAGGAGTAGCATCATCTTCTGCAAGGCGGAGTTCATCCCTTCCTTATACGAACAGACCACAAGAACCTAAAGTTCCTTCATCAAATGGGGAAGGTGAATACCCGAAAAGCCAGGTGGGCCCATTTTTTTGGTCAATTCGACTTCACCATCACTTACCTTCCTGGAACTCTCAAAGTCTTGGCAGACGCTCTTTCCCAGCGCTACTCCCACGAAAAGAACCCTGACTATCCACCGGAACAACTGTTTCCCAGGAACAGGATTGTTTCCTTGGTTTCCTCTTTTCTCCAAGAAGTTAAAGAAACCATTGTACGGAGTCCAGAGTTGAGGAACAAGATCCGTTCTAACCACCTTGAAGAGAAGGAAGGGCTACTCTTTGTGAATCTGCAGTTGTTTATCCCCAATAAAGGTTTTGGCAGATCTGTACTATCCTGGTGTCATGACACCCGCACTGCAGGTCATCGCGGAAAAAGGGGTACACTTGATCTTCTGAAACGTTTGTTTTACTGGCCGGGTATGGCAACGGACACTATAAAATGCACTGAGGCCTGTCCTGTTTGTGCCCGCAGCAAACACTGCACCCAAAGACCCTTTCTGGAGCTAATTACTTCACCATCCCATCCGTGGAGCCACATCTCTACAGACGTCTCTCTCAAGGTTGCTCGCGCATTATGGTGACGGTCGATTCATTCACCCAGCTGGCACATTTCTCTCCATTATCTGGCATTCCCTCAGCATCAGGGATGGATGAAGTGTTCATCAAGGACATATTCCGACTCCATGTTCTGCCGGAAAAGATCGTTTCAGACAGAAGGAGTCAGCACATCTCCAAATTCTGGAAAGCACTTTGCGATCGGTTGGAGATCGACAGAGCTTTATATTCCAGGTTTCACCCACAGACCAATGGCCAGACAGAGCACCTCAACAGCACCCTAGAACAATATCTGCGCTGTTAGATGAACAACAACTGGACAATTGGGTGTCTCTGTTACCGACTGCTGAAATTGCCTACAACAATCCTCTCCACTCCACTTTGGGTATGAGTCCGTTCTTCTGCAACTACGGGCAACATACCCATTCGATCCAGCCGATTGGAACTTCACCCTCTAATATCTCGTATATTGAGGACTCTCTTGGCAGGATCTTTGGAGCCCACAAGACCGCAGAACGAAGTCTTCAGGAGACTAAGAAGAGCTATAAGACTCAGGAAGACAAGCACAGGATGGAGGGTCCACATTGGATGTTTGGGTCTAAGGTCTGGTTGTCCACCAAATTCCTTCCTCTCTGGGTACACCCTTCCAAACTCTCTCCTCGTTTCTTGGGTCCCTATGAGATTGTGTCCAAGGTCAATCCTGTGCCTCGGGCTGCCCCAAAGTCTGAGGCATATCCATCTAGTTTTTCACTCTTCCCTTTTGCGCCCTGTGGAGCCAAATGTGACAGTTCATCCCACCCCTCATAATCGCTTTATTCCTGTCTCTGAACCGGAGGAGTATGAAGTTGCTCAGATCTGTGACTCCCGGTTTCGGAGGTGGTGATTGGAATACTTGGTGAGGTGGAAAGGCTATCCCTGTGAGGAGGAGGTACCGACAACTGAATGCAGTGGGGGCAGCCCCCCCACTTAAACTAGGCATAGAAATCCGTGTGGGGGTGATCTAGGCCTTCAAATATGCAAAAACTGAAATCATAGTGCTTAAACGCGTGAGTGCTTTGAATTGTGTTATGTTTATAAAGTCCAAAATGCTTTCAATCATTATTGGTGTAGTAAGTAGGGCAGGATACAGAATATGTACTATAAAAATCAGGTAGAAAATGACCAAGTGTTAAAATATGACCAAACATAAAAGAATTAATTATTTGCTGGCCACCCCTTTAATTCAAACCTTGCCTTTAATGACCAATAGAAGGTATTTAATGAAACTGATCTTTGTAGACAGTGTTGAAATGAGTCAGCCTCTTATACAAAATGTTTTAAGGCCACAGAGCCCTAAATCTTGCCAATGTACCCTGTGGAATCAGATAACAGTCTGGGACCAGACAGCTAACGATGCTGTTGTCTGGGTTATGTAGCAAAAGGACACAGCTGCATGCCCAAATAAGGGTCGCTGGACTGGGAAATCCATTGGCCAGTGCCAAAATGTATCTCAAATTGAAGGTTAAGCACAGAATGACTAATCGCCAGGTGTGAGATTAATGTCAATGGAAATGTTTTGCTTTGACATGCATTTAAAGAAGGTTGCGGCTGGTTTCCACTCTCAGAATGAGTATAAAACCAGCTCTGACTTCAGTGCGAGGGATGAGTTCCTGTACTTTACATGATGCTGTGTGTGTCGGTCTGGCCTGAAATAAACCTGACGTCCCTGAAAAGCCTTCCTTTGTCTCATGGTATGCTGTCTGAGTATTTTTCTGAGTGCCATGAGCCCAGGAGAGCCGAGCAGAGTCTAGCAGAGTTAAGATGAGAAAAAAGGGGGGGGCCTAAGACCTCTAGAACACAAGGCGAGCCAGTCCAAGAGGGATAGGATGGTGAACGTACATCTCTTCAAGCCCAAAAGAACCTGGACATTCAAGATTAAGGTGAGCTATACTGTTCTGCCCAAGATGAGAGTGGAGTAAAGGGAGCACGAAATATGATGGGGAGAGGGCAGTCCGCAGCTGCCCTAGCTGATAGAAAAGAAGGGACAGGGAGGCAGAACACCATGGCAGAAGGGGACTATACATTTTTAGCAACCTTTCAGGGAAAAATAAAGTCAGAGTGCGGCCAAAAGCCAAGAAATCCCAAAATGAGCAAAATCTCTGAGGGTCTTGCAGGCCTGATAGCATGACAGAGGGACTTGCCATCTGGGGATAGGGGAGGAAATTATTGGGGTACCCCATGGAAAATGTTGGGGTACCCCCCCAGAAATTATTGGGGTACCCCCATCGAAAATGTTGGGGTACACCCCCCAGAAATTATTGAGGTACCCCCATGCAAAATGTTGGGGTACCCCCAGAAATTATTGGGGTACACTTTTATTGGGGTTCACATTTATTGTGGTAGACATTTTTTGGGGTAGAAAAGTAATTATCAGTTAAAGTTTTAACAGCTTTTTAGAAAAAAACTGTAAAGCATTCATGGGGAACCCCCTTGAAAGGTAACAGAGGGAAATGGGATATGGACAAAAATAATGTCAGAGAAAGAGTATAAGGTATATAAGGGGAAAATATTGACTCAAGGGTGACCGAGCAATAGAGAGAGATACCCAGAGTATACCCGAGAGAAGAGAGTGATATGGGGAGGATACCCGAGAGAATAGAGCGATACGAGGAAGATACCCGAGAGAGTAGAGAGATACTGGGAGGATACCCGAGAGAGGAGTATATGCCCAGATACCTAGGTTTCAATATAGCACTAGAAGAAGCCTGCATTTAAAGTCCTGAATTAATAGGATGACATAGACGACCAGCATCGATAAAGCGATCTGAAAGAAATGGGCTTACATTCCATGTCGGAATAACTATAGGGGCATGATGCATCCGAGAGAGATGGCATAAGAGGTGCACGTATATGTGGCTAGCCAAGTTTGTTTGGTCTTTGTTTATATGTCATGTTGTTTGTCTGATTTCATTGTATGTGTCAGATTGTTTGTGTGCACTGTATGATATTGTTTATGACAAAAAATGTATTTTCAAGATGATCTAAAAACTTGGCGTTTAGCCAAAATGTTGAAGTGCTCAAAATAAAAAAAAATTCAAATGACTAGATACTATAATTCAAAGTGAACAAAATCATAGCGGTCCCACTTCAAAATAGGCAAGCATGTCTGAAGTAAATGAAAAAGAACTGTTCCCCTTTTAAGCCATTATAAATAAATTAAAGCCAGCAACTATGGAGTTACATTTTTGATTTCCTAACAATAGATAATTAATGAAGCACGTCACGAACGACTGAGGATCGCATTTAAATAACTGAGATAAAGTGATTTACATAAGTGGTGTATACATGAGCATGTTGGAAAAAAAAGCATGGTGCAGAGTTGAAAGGCAGATTGAGAGGTCAAAGCCTTGAGAAGCTTTGTGCGATAGAAGAATTGCATTGGTTTTTACAATGATTTATGGGCAAGGACTTAACTGTGGAAATGTGAAGCACATAGCGCTAAAGACATTTGGCTGTTAAGCAAGGAATGATACAACATTGAAGAATTTTAGTTTCTGGGTTTGGTTTTGTGCTGTATTTTAGAAAAGGTATTGACAAGACTGTCTCATAGATTGAAAAAGCTTGTGTTTCATATTTTGAAGCTATGAGGCTTGTGTTTTTTTTGGTTAAAGGAAAATGCAGTGTTTAAAAATCCAGTTGACATTTTGTTTATAAATTGAAAAGCATGTGAATATGAAGTTAGAGAAAACTGCCTAAGAGCGCACATTTGAGAGACATGTGAAATTTAAACAGTGTTGCTATGTGCAGAACGCAACTAAGTTAATATGTTGATGGATTGTATTTGGACCAAGCACAAGCAAACACAGAAACATATGAGACAAACATGATAAATAACATTGAAGATTTTTGAAGTACGCAAACTGGCACACGAATAGCAATAATGTTTTCATTTTGCCTAGCAGCAGGAATTGAGATTAAAAAAACACGAGGGCTCAGACGGAGGTTCATTAGACAGGAATTCAGGATGAAGCGGCCATGAGATGACATTGCCGAGTTAAAGGACTGCTCCATGTTGAAAGAATGCAAAATGGTCGCACGTTTGCGAGCCACAGTTTTTAATCGTGTACAAACAAGTGCATTACAGACAGGCTTTATGTATCAAAAGCATGTGCCAAATGCAGATTGTAGATGCAAAGGGATTTCTCTTCTGAGCATTTTCGCCCCAGACTGGGGCAGAGCTTCCAAACTAGTCAGGGAAATTCTCAGAATAAACTGGGTGAGTTTTTAAATGTGGAGAAAGACGACTGAAAAAATGCAGATGGATGAGTAAGGAGCCTTGCTCTTGTGCACTGCACATATGATTAGAATATATTTGTATACATGTATGAAAGCTAGGGATTCATGCAGAGTGAAATTGAATAAATAGTTGTGCTATTTGTCAAAGTACAAATGAAACTGATCATGAATGCACACATGAAGAGACTCATGTTAGGGTGAGCTACATGTGCACTAGATGGGGGATACTTCCCATGTGATTAAAAAGGACAGCCGCTGATTAGGCCAGTATGAGGGCTGACAGCGCGAAGATAAGATTTGGTGATTTTATTTTGTTTTACATTTTTTAAGCACTGCATGAGTCAGGCTTCTAGGTGCTGAGCGATTTTGTGACACAATGTACTGGATATATAAGGATTGTTTCCCATTAAGGAAAGATGGGGTAAAATTATTTCTCCAAAGGCTGTTGCCCATGAGGAGATTGTGGTAAACTGATGAGCAAATGGAAAGACATAACAAATGAGAATTATGCCAGGAGCGCAGCAGGAACACGCTGGCAGACACCGAGCAAGGTCATGGATGTTGGCTTTGTAAGCACTTTTCGATAAAACCATTGAGAGATCGCATGTTAGAAGAGGAGGGGTGACCTCAAAGCAGGCAGCACTTTGGTGCAAGCGCAATATTAGTGAATAAACCCATAAGAGTGAACATTATAACTTGCAGTAGTCATCAGTGCAGGGTAGTAAAACAAGATACGTTATTTTAAAATATGCGGTAAGAAAGGACCACACAATAATGAGTGTGAGGAAAGATCTGGGGTCAAATAAAGTAAGAATGTGTTATATTATGTTATATTACAATATTTGGCATTTATAAAGTGCCTTATATATACCATTGGTATAACTTCAAAGCACTGGTAGGTTGAACACCCTTGGGAGACTTGGTTCAAGTCAGTCGAGAGAGATGGTGTTGTATGGTGCGTGGGTGCACCAGTTATGTGTGCAGCTGGTGTAATTGTTGGATGGGAGCTGCTTTCTAGCAATAGGTGTGGTGGGAGAGAAGTCAGCTGAATGTGTGAAGTCAGGTGGGTGGACGCTCAGACTGGGTTCTGGCTGTGTTAGGCTTGGGGAACACCTATGTGAGCATATAGGCTAGAATGTGCTCAGCTAGTTGTGTTTTTATATGTTGCATTTTTTGGGAAAATAAAGTGCATTACATGCAAAATGATTTTATTACAGAGAACGACTATGCAAGCTAACACGTAAGCTCAGCAATATGTAAACACTGAATACACAGAGACACATGAGAATAAAAGGTGTCAACATAAAAATAAGAAGTACCTTTGCAAAAACAGAGGAATGCATGAGTTCGCAGTAGGACAGCCTCATAGGGTGACCTGATGTGGTTAGAAGTGCTAAATGGCACCAGATTTTTAGGGATGCTTACACGATTAAATGTCTTGTTTGAAAGAAAACATTGCAGTTCTGCAGGAAAATGTGCCATGACTAGCTTGGTATAGTTGCATCGGCACATGCCACTGGTTTATTTATTTGAATTTGAAAAGCGCATGTTGACCCGTGGGTATTGTGACACTGGTGCAGAAGGTTCAGTGGTAAAGGTAGAAGAACACCTTGAACAAGGGAAAAATGAGTACATAGATGACATTATTGAAATACTAAATAAGTTTAGTAAGTAGTATTTAGCCAGCTTGGCAATTCATTGTGCTTGAATCAGGACAAGGCTTAGTGGAACAAAGAGGTTTCCAGCATCTTTGTGCACAAAGCACTGTAGGATTTTTCGGTTTTAGTGCTGTTGGTAGGGAATTTCAGCTTTATAGGAGCCAGATGGCTAAAGCTGGACCCCCCAGTTGTGGACTTTTTAAATGACAGACACATATATCGAATTGGCCAGGTGGGTCTGATGGACTAATGAGAGTGATTCTCTCTGATAAAGTATGGAGGAGCGCTGACAAAGAGGCATTATTTTGTGTGATTTACAATTTGTTGAGCTTTTGGGCATAGATGCCCAGAAGAAGGGCATTACAGTAATTCAGTATTGGTGTCTACTGTATTCTTGGCAATGAATAAGCAGTTCCTGGTAGGGAGGAAAGGCTTGAATGCATGGATAACCTTTTATTTATTTATTTATTAGAATCTCTAGAGCCCTTAGGCATCGTGATGCTGTTACAAAGAAGAGACTTGCAGGTTACAAATAAAGTGCAATGCATAGTGGTTACATGCCGCAGCTTCGCTTGTGGTTCAAAAAAAGAAAAAAATATATACAGTGCAGTTACAGTGGATTAGTTACATGTTTAGCTTACAGTGGATACAGTAGAAGTTGAGTAAATACATGGCAGAGTGGTTAATTGGGCAGCAGAGTGAAATATTTACAGATCACCATTTAAATATGGCCATAATTCTGAAGGCATGAAGAAGGCAGAAGGCCGATGAGACTGTTTGGGAAAAAACTAAAGGATTTTATTATTGTGGCAAAAGCACGGTAATATAAACAGCTGGGTGACCTAATGGAAAAATGATGAAAATATTAAATAAATCCGGGCACAGGCCATGAACATTTATGAACAAGAGGAGGAGACAGATGACCTCCATGTAATTAGAAGCAGCCACGAAGTAGAGAAACACGGCAAATGATTAAGGAGAAAACAAAATGAAATAAGAATCATGAAGGACAGTTATGGTTCAGATAAAAAGATTTAGGTTAAACAACGTCACAGATGTTGGTATACCTAGAAAGGGCATGATGGAATATAAAGTGGTACTTTCCTTAAAACATCACACAGTAAAAAGAAAGGAAGTATGTTTTAGTATACATGACAAAAATGAAATGGGTACTCAATATAAAGGAAAGACGATTAGAAAAATGATTAAAAACAGGTAGACGTTGGGCCTTTTTGGCACAGGACCAGAAAAAATGAATTGGGAAAAGATGAAAATAATTGATTTATTTTAAATAAAAAATGAATAAAAGAGAAATTGAGGAAAGGAACAATTGGACAAATGAATAAAGAGATAGGGAATACACCCAGAAGCATAACATGGGTAAAAAATAAAAAAAATTTGAAAACAAATAGCACTGATGAAAAATCTTGGCTGACAATAAAAAATTGCGTAGAGTAATAAAAGATATCAGTAACCATGGAGAATGAGGAAAAGGGTATGGTTGACCAAAATTGGGTGAACCAAACAAGGAAAATTGTGCACAAAGCCAGTTTTAGAAAACATACTGAGGTAAGTAAAAAAAACTATTTTTGAGTGCCTGTAATGATTTTGATTTATGTTACAGATAAAAGTATAAAAATCAGGTAGAAAATGATCAAGTGTTAAAATATGACCAGACATAAAATAATTCATTATTTGCTGGCCACCCCTTTAATTCTAACCTTGCCTTTAATAACCAATAGAAGGCATTTAATGAAGCTCATCTTTGTAGACAGAGTTGAAATGAGTCAGCCTCTTATACGAAAGGTTTCAAGGTCACAGAGCCCTAAATCTTGCCAATGTTCCATGTGGAATCAGATCTGGGACCAGACAGCTAACAATGCTGTTGTCTGGGTTTCTTGGCAAAAGGACACAGCTGCATGCCCAAATAAGGGTCGCTAGACCGGGAAATCCAGTGGCAAGTGCCAAAATGTATCTCAAATTGAAGTTTAAGCATAGAATGACTAATCGCCAGGTGTGAGATTAATGTCAATGGAAACGCTTTGCTTTAACATAAATTTAAAAAAGGTTGGGGCTGGTTTCCACTCTCAGAATGAGTATAAAACCAGCTCTGAGTTCAGTGAGAGGGATGGGTTCCTGTACTTTACATAATGCTGTGTGTGTCGGTCTGGCCTGAAATAAACCTGACGTCCCTGAAAAGCCTGCATTTGTCTCGTGGTATGCTGCCTGAGTATTCGTGAGTCCAGGAGAGCCCAGCAGAGTTAAGAAGAGAAAAAGGGAGGTCCAAGACCTCCATAACACCTGCTCTGAAAATTCCTGGATCCTGTCTCTTTTGTTCATGCCCCCCTTTTGGTTCGCAAGTTCCACCGAGCCCACCCGGGAAAGCCAAGGTGTCCCTGGCTCAGAAGGGGGCATACTGTCATGCATCCTGGGGTATAGCATCTTTGAAATCAATGGAGGGTTCACCTCCATTGATCCTTTTCACCATGCTATTCACCGTCCCATCAGTGCATTCTAGTCTTTCACCAAGATGGCCAATGCCGGGAGGTTCTTATTCCATCTACTCCTGGAGGTGGCGCATTGCAACCCTTAGCACTCTTCTTTGGGTCTACACGGTTGTTTTCCTCTGCTTTGGCAGTGCACCGCTTGCTTTCCTTCCATCCTTCTGACTATGCTTGTTGCTTTCTTTCCTGCTCTCCCTCCTCACTGGGGCTTCACCTGCCCGCGGTCTCTCTCTCTCACTCCATCTGCCACCTTCCGCTGCTTTTCTCCTTCCCATTGCTTGGGCTTCGCTTCCTTCCTCCCTGCTCCCGGCTGTCATGTCTCGCCCTGATTAATAATTTTCTGCTCCTTGTTGCCCGCTTGCCTGTGGCTAGGCGGTTTCTGCAGCTCCTGTCCCATTCTGCGGCTTGGTTCTCCTGGGACTCTCACTGGGGACACTGTTAGTAACCTTCCTGGGCTCATCTCTGTTTGCTAGGATTTATGCTACATCCTGCCCCTTTGTATTCTTATCCCAACAACTAGACCTGGATCAAGGACTCTCCTGAAGGATTCACCCACAGTAACATCACTTACCACCGCTGCACATCACCCTCACTTTCAGGGTATTTTTGTGCCTGGAGGCTTTTTCCCCTGTTCCTTTGGCTACTCCGGAAGTGAGGTCACTGGCCTGTTGATTCCTCGTGGTCACAGTGGCTTCCTTCCGTGGTAGGCCTTACCTCCATAAAAAAAGGACTACAGGGTCAGGGAAGGAAGAAGATTCTGTCGCCTGACTCCATCTCTTCAAGAGGGGGACTTCAAAACGGATCCCGATGACTCTGAGGGTGACATTGTCAATGTGCATGCAGCAGTGTAGCGAAGACTATGTTAATGGATATGTGTGTGACACTCGTGCAGGACAAGTACGGTCATGTGTACATTTACCATTTCCATTGGTGTCTTCATATGCACCATGTGTGGCCTGCAATGTGCGCCATATGCCTTATGGGAAACTCACTGCATGCACCACCACCTGTGTCTCATTGCCACAGTGGTGCATCCCTTACTTCAGGGTGCAGGTCCCGTCATATCTGCCTGTTCACGTACTGTATTGTTAGGTTATGGGTTGTGGCTGTCTCTATGGCTGGTGCTGCATTTGCTTCTTTGCACATTGATCAACAGGGATGTTCATGGTTGTGATTTCACCTGCCCATCTAGAGTGGTTTTGTGAATGTGTTTTCCATTGGGCTCACTTGACACTTCTGTGTGGTGTATAGGGTGAGATTGTTCTTGGGTGTCAGGGTGAGTAGCAGCACTGCAAGTCAGACAAGATGCATTGTGATTGTTTCCATATGTGATTGTGCATTTACAAGTGTGGGACATTCACCTTCTGTCTGTTGTGCTGTGGGGAACATGTGCAGGGGTCCTTGTGTTAAACACATGCATGGAAATGGTGCTGTGCCATTGCTGGCTGTGTCTCCTGATGGCATGCAAGGATTACTGTGTGTCTGCCCCCCTCCAATCCGGTGAATGTTGGCATGCATTTCATGCAGGAATTCTAATCACCCAACATCCATGTGTGTTGGCCTCGGTGTCTCTCCATGTAGGCTGGCGGGGTACTGTTGCACAGCACCACGGAGCAGCGGGTAGAACCTGGTTAGCGGGCACAGCAGTGGCTGAAAGTCAGGTCAGGGCTACAGGTCATCTGCACGTTGATGGAATGGAAACTCTTCCGGTTCCTGTAGGCTGCCTCATGGTCCCGGGTGCTACAAGGGCAACATGTGTGCAGTCTAGAGCTGCAATGACGTTCAGAACTTGGGCAATGGCATGGAACTGTGCCTTCTCTTGGTTGGCCTGTGCCTGTGTGACCGGCAATGCAGCGTGCTCATTGGCATGGAGCAGGAGTGCATCCAGTACCTGTCCCAGCACGGCACTGAAGGTGGACTGGGCCATCCCATGCATCATGGCAAATGTGTGTTGGAAGCTGCCAGTCCCGAGGTACTGTAGGATGGACACAAGCTTCACAACTGGGGGCACAGCGGTACTGATGGATATCCGGCTGGCTATGTCACCCTGGGTTGTGTCCAGCAACTGGGTGATGGTTGCCCTATCCAGCCTGTACTCAGACACCAACTGCCCATTAGTGTTGGCCTGACCCTGGGGATGGCTGACCGCCTTGCTGGTGCTGGTCTCCTCCTCCTCCTCATCCCCAGACCCCTGGGCTTGTTTTCTGTAGCTCCAGGCGCAGCATGTGCATGTCCACATGGCTCCCATGCATGGCTCCCTTCTCCAAATGCAAACATGGTGTTGGGAAGGGTGTATGGGCCATGGGTGGGTCTTGTGTAGGCCTCTTGTGTGCCTTGTTTTCACCTGGGCCCTTATTCCTGTCTCCTCCCTGCTCCTAATGACTAAATGGTGTTGGGGAGGGTGTGTCGGCCATGGGTGGGTCTTTTGTAGGCCTCTTGTGTGCCTTGTTTCCACCTGGGCCCTTATTGCTGTCTCATGTGTTCTTTTACCTCCAGCATTTGGCCGGAGGTATTTTCAGCTGTATTAGCGCTGGATTT
Organism: Ambystoma mexicanum; assembly: GCF_040938575.1. Taxonomy (NCBI): domain Eukaryota; kingdom Metazoa; phylum Chordata; class Amphibia; order Caudata; family Ambystomatidae; genus Ambystoma; species Ambystoma mexicanum. The sequence goes on along the minus strand of NC_090921.1, from coordinate 497,445,556 downwards.
CTGGCGGTATGTGCGCCAACGCTGTACTTGAGATAGGTCTCTAATAGTGTGTTTGATTGCCTGCGCTATTACAGCCGGCGCTATCACAGCTGCCTGTTTTTTCCGCCGGCTGTAATAGCACCGGCAGCTTTTACAGTCGTGATCCAGCAGAGCGGTTTTGCTGGCGCTAATACCATTACTGCCGGATTTAAGGGTTACCGCGCAACTCGTGATGACGCTGTGTGTCTTTCATTCTCACTTCAAACTACTCATTAAATCTTATTGCATTTGTCCTGACATAACATGTTTTAAGGAATATCTTCAGGGGAGCACTATCTGCCTTTAACAGTCCTTTTTTTTATCAACTAGTTTTACCACATCATTTCAATTGTTTGAGAGGCTTATTCCCTTTGTTGAGCTTCTCGTTGAAGTAGTTTTACCACTTCTCTCTTTGGATTCACATCTTCTGATCTAATTGTGTAACCGTTGTGTGTCCTGCAATGACATATTCATAGGGGTTTAGTTTCCCATTTCATTGCAGATATGTTAATTAAGTTTTAATTAATTTTTGATTACTCATTATTATTTATTTTTCGGCATATTACTTCACATTATACTGGGCAGATCGATATGAAAATACTTACACTTTCAACACAACTGGCAATTTCATTTGCTCCACTGTACCTGAAGGTGCAGAAATGCTACAGCTTTCTCTGTTCAATGCATACACACCACGTATGTTTTTGCAAAATCTGACATTCAGGGTGGGGGGGATACACAAACCCTTTGTCTATTAATTTGGTCTTTGGTTATCAAATGCTCAAATCAACAATCTCGTATTTATATACCAGTTACCTTATCTATTGTAACCACGGATGTCTGCTTGTGGGAGTGCCCTGGGATCCTTAATTACGTTTCAGAAATGGTGAATCCTCTGTTAGCCCTACAAGACATGCTGGGGTGCATCCTTATGACTCGACTAATCTGGGTCCTTAGCTCCAAACCAATCAATGATTCACACATATTTTTGCAGATACCGTGCTTCTAGATATTAAGTAGTGCACGCTTACCAGGATATTTGTGTCCCACAGCGTATATTCCTCTAGGGCACCGTTTAGGCTCTAGAGGGGCTAGTTCAGCATTTTGGTTTCGCACAGCGGTTTTCATCCAAAACAGCTTACCGAAAAACAGAAAGGATGGCCCAATAATGTTAACACCTATATTCAGCGTTGTTTAAAAAATGCTCCTTTTGAATAGGGGTATTGTCCATTCGACTGCGGCCATAACCCATACAAGATATTCAGATGTTGTGAGTGAATTACTGCTCCTGTTTCAGCTCCTGTTTGTATCCTTTCGTGTTCTGCAAAGCAACTGCCTGCGTGTTACTTGGTTAGTATAGTAACTACGTGGACTTCCCATGTCTTCAGGTTCTTTTGTCTAATTCTCCCGCTCTCCCTTCGTATGTTTAGGCAGGTTACTATGGAAACAAGTACTTATAGTTACGTTGTTGCAAGCAGATCTCCTCGTTTTGATTTACAGCTTTTTTATTATTGTTGAGCAGCATGAATTTAGGGGAGTAAATCCTTGATAACTCTGTGGAGAGGAACAAATTGTTCATATAGCTACTTGATTCTCATCACTGTGTGTCCAACAAACGAATAGCGTATTCTACTCCAGGGATACACTATATGAAGGTGGGAGAGTTTATATTACCCTTTACAGCCAGAAGGCATTATGAGGAGTTCCATTAGATCCAGGGATATTTGTATATGGAATGACTGTTTCATTATAATGGTTACCCAGATTGGTAGATAAAATATTGAGAATACCTGATGAATTCTTGTTTAGACCAGAAATTCCCATAGACAATGAAGAAGGGTAGATTATCCCCTTAGAGTTAGAGGCAGCAGTGGTCAGAGAAGAGAGGGTGCTGCTTCATGGAACAGATGATGAAGGAAGAGGATAGAGAACAGTGATAGCCCTCAGAGAAGGATACAGGTTGACAGATTTGACAGATGAAGAACTGTTTAGAGATGATTACTGTTAGGCAAATTTTGAATGCAGTATCCTCTGGGAACACTATAAACAACTATGACTACAGGTATAGGCAACCCAACCTTTGGTATAAGCTTGTACTGCACAGTTTTGGTAGCGTGTTGAGCAGCCAGGATTATCTCAAGAGGGGAAATGTGAGCAGTAATGGAGTTAAACAAAGATTCAAAGTTACAGGTATTCAAATAAACTCTTACACTCACGGTTTCTTGCATAAACAATTATTCATTTATTTATCAGTCAGTTATAAAGCCTTCTTCAGAAGGGAGCAATAGAATAGTAACATACGAATATACTTCAATACTGTACACTTTGAGTTTCTGAATCAGACAAGACCCTTTTGGGATGGCCCACAAACACAACCTACACCCACAGTTGACTTCAGTACAAGGGTGCTGGGGACATAAATATCTTACTGTTGGCACTGAGAACACTCTTAAAAAGTTGTTAAAAGGCAAAGGTTACTGAACACAAGAGATCATAATTATTTTAAGCAGTGCAAATACTTTTAGAGTTCACTAGAAGGTTATTCAATTCAATAGGCTACGCCAAAGTCAATGGACAAAAGTCTTGGATAGGATAAAGCACTTCTGGGGAGTAAATGGAAAAGTCTTTGCACAAGTTCTTAGGAGTCTTTGATGAAAAGAAGAATCAAATGTAGGGGCCACAAGCTGATTAGACTTGTGAGTTGTGGAAGTTACAAGCACTTCTACAGTAAGAGGTAAGTTCTCTAAAACGTGTTTTACAGTACCTTGGTAAAGAAGAAAAGATGCAGCTGATGACTTCTGTTCCTCTGTAGCTCTGCAGATCACACTGTTCATGCGCCTCAGTCGTGGGGACAAGAGGGAGGACATCTGGAGACTCCGGCAATGCACTGGGACTGTCAAAATCCGCAACCGGCAAACTTCACTTTCAGTGGCTGTTTCGCGTTTCAGCTACCGCAAATAGCAACAACACGGTTCCTGGCTGTCAAGGTGGACTGTCCTTGCTTATGGGGTCCCGCACTCTGCTGAGGAGGCTCAGGTTTGGTCAGTCCTGCTTCATGGGAGTCCGGAGGATCTTCCAAAAGCTTTAGGCCAGCTTAAAAGTAATGCACAGTTTCCTGAATCAACTCTGAGGAAATTCAACCAGCTCCGAGATGGGTGTCCAGATGGCTTACTTTGGAGTTGATTGGTCCCACCAACTCAAAGGGGGAAGTCATCCTTGCAGGGGCTTCTCTGTCGATACGAACTTGGCAAGTTGGCACTGCAG